>NC_051163.1:5192575-5532575 GCF_013339745.2 Dermacentor silvarum | reverse complement strand
GACATTATATCTATTTCTGATCACACTCTTTTTGCCGTTCTTTATGTACGCACCCTCACTGTGATGAACCTGCGTGATCATTTGATATATTTCTATACGTGTTGCGATGTCTGCAGTTTGTTCGATATTTCTATTTATCATTTGCCATGTTTGTTGTATAACATTTCATTTGGTTATCATTCCTTATTTATATTATGCAACCTACACCCCTTTACAATGTATTGGCCGCTTGAGGGTATGTGAAATAAATAAACAAACAAAATACACACCTGGCTGGGGTGACAAAATATGGCGCTGTCACTGTGTGTGCGCAGAAAGTGGGGAGCGCAGGCTTTGATTGACTGCTTAGCACATAATGAATGACGCACGTGTACCTAGAGCGCTGGAACCAGTAAAGAGTTATTATCGAGCCGCGGACTAAGCTGTGTTGCGTATTATAATGCACAAAAGATATCTCTTCGCTGTATAGTAGGCAACCAGGACATCAATTGTTACCGCAGTCACAAAGCGATTGCAATAAAACAAGTTGCAAGAAATAAACTGGGACCTGAAACAGATTTATGACCGCAGGACAAGCATCTATGCGTGCAGTTTGTTTTTATGCTAAAACTGCCTGCCATCAGAAAATTTACATGAGGATATTTAAGTACAGCCTTCCACATTTTTAGCTATATCGCGTGAGAACACTCTATAATAAGGTCGTACGGTCGTCCTGAAGGGAACATTGCATTAGACGAGTCTTGCACAGGAGGGTGCTTAGTGCACTTGAGAGTACTTCTGCCGGTCTCGCTGATAATCGCCGCTTAAGGGCGCTAAAATGACGCGGGATGGACGCTCACGCGATATAGCTAAAAATGCGGGAGGCTGTACATAAACACCGATAATGCCTACGCGAAACTTTCATAAATCTGACCTCTCCTTAACAATGGTTTTTAATCTTCCACTAAATGAATGAGATGTAAGTACGTTCGAATTCCAAACATATACGTACGCCTAAAAATGCACTCAGTATCAAATTTGCTCTACAATGTACACATCGATTCATTAAAATGCGAAATAATTGACGTGCCAAAATCACGATTTGATTAGGAGGCACGCCGTAGTGCGGGGCGCAGGATTAATTTTCACCACCAGGGGATCTTTAACGTGCCCCCAATGCACGGGACACTGGCGTTTTTGCATTTCGCCCCCATCGAAATGCGGGCGCCGCGGTCGGGATTTGAACCCGCGACCTCGTGCTTAGCAGCGCAAGAGCATAGCCGCTAAGCAGCCGCGGCAGGCTGCCAGAGAATTCGACGATGAAATGGGTATGCGTGGCCCGCATGGTGTCACTCGCCAGTTGCTTTCCCATTATTAATTTCTGATCATGCGACCCACCGGGATGGCTGCTGCTGGTCACGAGGTCGCGGGTTCGATTCCGCGGCCCCATCTTGAGTGAGGCGAAATGGAAACACACTCGTGCACTCACTCAGGTGCAAGTTAAGCATCCCTGTGACAGGTAAAAATGAATCCCGGGTCCCCCAAATCGTTTTCAACGGTTATAGTCAGGGACTCGTTTAAATCGAAGCTCGATAGCGTCAAACAAAGTATAGGGCTCCAATTAAAGTCGAAATATCTTGTAGAATTAATTTCTTTTATTTCTTTATTTTTATTTTATCTGCGTAACTTAATTACTTATTCATATATATAACGAGTTCAAATTTTGAACGTTGCGTGAGGAATGGACTACAGAAATATTCATATTTTGTTGCACTATACACTGTAAAATAATTCACACCCTTAAAATGAATAATGGTGTAAATCAATCTATAACTCACACCCTTACACCCAAAAAGGGTGAGATTTGTAGGTCGATTTACACGCTTATTCACTTTTAAGGGTGTGAATTATTTTACAAGGTAAAAAAAGGCACAGTTTCGCAGGCGAACCATCCATTGCGATAGTAAATGCATAGACAGCTATGCGAAGTAAGGATAGTAGTTTTGTCGGCTGTATAAACTTGCAAACATCTGCTTACTATCTAAATTAACAAGCATGGCGTCAGCGCGCACAGGCAAACATGAACAAATGGCACTCGATGACCGCGAACACTCGCTTTCAAAACGCTGGCGTGAGAAAGCGGCGCAGCAGCAGCGAGCGAAATGACCTTCGTGCTTCAACGTAAACTGAGCGGCGAGAACGCAGTACGCACAAAGATATGAGCCGCCGTCGCACCTAGACTCAGCCCCAGACGCAGATCGCTTTCAAGATAGGGCGCACGCGGCCGCGCAATGCGCAGTTGCTGCCAAAGTACAACGCCGTCCCCCCTCCTTCCCTCCCCTCCCTCAGGTAGCGCATGCGCAGTGGGTCCGAAGCACACACCGGCGCCAAGGTCCATCTTGCCGGCGCTTTGTTTCCGTATAGACCTTTTCGTCGGGCGAGGATGAAAGGGCGCACGGCGAGCCTTTCCTCCTCTCTGGCTTGTGCGAGCCGGCGCGGCGCGGCTTGAATGTGTTGCCGGTCGCGCGCTGCGGAACGATTCGGATGTGTTTTAGCTAGTTCTGAGTGCAATTTACGGGATGTCAGTTCTTACGAGGTCGCCGAACAACCACTGGGTAGCTTTTAGGTGCAGCAGTAGCTACGGTATCTGGAAATTTCTCTTTTATGTCCAAAAATGCGACGCGCATCATCAGCCGCGGTGTGTGTATGTGTTGTGAACTATGTTGGATGTATCGGTTTTCACTCGACGAAGAGTTGTTGTAAAACATTTGCATCAGCCACCGGCATCGATCTCACGCATTTTAAGTCTAGTAGACTTCAAATCACTATATTTACGTTAGCCTCCTGCAAGAGGCCGAATGTTTTGCTCAAAACAGCGAGCACTGCGGTTGGCAAACCAACATGATACACACAATTGATTCGTGCTTAGATCAGCATTGCCTTTTTTGCCCTGTAAGGTATAATATACAAAGGGGATCCCATAAAGAGAATCCAATAGCTATATGTAACGACACAATTTCCGTAACGTGGGTGAATGCGTCGTAAATGACTGAACTTGGGAGACTGAAAAAAAAAAGAGTTCATATGTCCTCATTTTGCGGCAAAATAAAACAGAACACGAGATAACGACACAATAAGACTCCGCATGGTCGTGCCGCATGCTTGGACCACAGATCTATAGCACAGCATTTAGTACTGCCTTGGAATCTCGCGCAGTCTGCAGCTGGTCGTTCGACCACTCGAAAAGTGTGATTCACACTGTACGGTATGCGGTTATTATTAACCAAACTATTTCATTTGTGAGCGGTAACCTTGCCCAGCAAACAAGGCAGTCGTCCAATGTATCTACACATAACAACTTGAACGCTTGTCAAAGTAAACAGCACAACTTATTCTCCAGCAGTACGGTACCCACGCTGTTAGGATAGTCAAATGTTTCGTAACTACTCGTTGCAGCTAAACCAGAGGTTAGAATTACAGTGCTGAGAATGCTGCAGCAAGGTAACATTCGTGAAACGAATTCAGAAATACCTAACTGATATCCGAGGCTGATTGTAAGCTCAAACGCGCCCACCTCGCGCTGGGTGCTGCGTCCGCCCTAACACCAGCGGTTTACTCCAGCCGCTTAATTACTTCAGGCTTAAATTCCTTCACTACGCTTCACAGGACCATTCCCCACGTAGAAGACACCATTTCATGCTAAATAGACCGCGCGAGTGTGAAAAAATCCACCAGAAACTGCCGCCGAGCATATGCAACAGCATACAACATGGGCGCTCGCCCAAGCCAGCAAGCCAACTGCCCATAAATGGCGCCACTGCCTACGCAATGGCGGCGCCCATGAAAAAACGGTCTATATGGTATCGGTGGATGCGCTCGCCCAGTCCTCGGCGTATAATTTAGTAATGACGTGATCGTCGCCTACGGCGCACGCTACTATGGCGCAATCTCGTAGTGTCGTGCGGCACTCTGCTTTCCTCTCACCCTTTGCCATACTATCCTCCTTCGCTTTTCGCCTAATGCTTTCACTGTAGCCTACTTCTCCGCTTTTCTCCTCGCGCTCTCTTCGCTATCGCCGTCTTTCATCCCTGCTGCGCTCCGCGTTCGGCCTTTCATCCTTCCCTGTGCTCGTTCGCTCGGTTACACCCGATGGACGCCGACGCTCAACGCAGGAACGGGCGCTTAAGAACTGGGCTCTAAAACTGATTACTTTCAAAACAGGGCATCTTTCCTATTGTAAGGAACAAAGAGTTAAGAAAATGCGCCAACCAATCCCGATAGCGACTGCACTATTAGCGAAGCCGGCGACACACAGGTCCTATAACCTGTAGACATTGTGGTACTCGACAGTGACTGGAAATACACAGCTGCATCTTCTGAACGTTCATTTTCCAACAACCTGTGGTGCCCTAGCCTTTGCTAGCTCACCCACTGAAATGAGCGCAAATCGCTTCTCTCAGTCCTCTTGATTCCCAGACAAAGCAAATGCCGTGCTGATACAGTCAGTGACTTCACTTCACTTCACTTCACTTTAATACCTTAAAGACCCCATTGGAGGGGTATTACATAAGGGGTGGTTAAAAAAAATAATAATAATAATAAACATTAAAAAAATATTAAACATTAAATACAGGCGTTCGTTTTGAGATATGTGATAACAGCTTCGGTAAAGGCAGATGGGCTTGTGATGGCTGCGATGGCGTGTGGAAGGCCGTTCCAGTCCCTTGATGCTCGAATAAAAAATGATGCTTGAAAAGTGGTGGTCCGGGCACGTGCGCGTGCAACTTGTAGCGGATGACCGGTGCGATGAGATATGTATGAAGGTGGCGTGATGTACGGTGGGTGATTTAGGGAGCTGTAAAAAAATGAACGGAAGAGAGGAAAAGAGGAACGGAAGAGAGGACGCCTAAGAAAAGGAATAACAACAAAGATACTTTGCATCTGCACACAGGAAAGTTGCCTTCGTTATTGTGTTAATACCAGTTGAAACAAATGCGACCGTTCCTCTGCATCTTCGGCGCAGCCCAATGCGGTCTTTTTTCCCCCCAGTGTGGTGATGTGCGTCGCGATGGCGGAGGTGCTGCTCGGCCTGTTCAGCGGCGTGACCATCTTCTCGGCGCTGGGCCACGAGTGCGCCCGCCTCAACATGCACATCGACGAAATCGTCAGGCCCGGTAAGCGTCGTCTAGGTGGCGCTCAAGGGTACGCCTCTCAGTCAATCAAAAGTGTTCGTAGAAAACATCAGCATACGAGCTGTTCGACGTTGGAGCATCGATGAAAACACCTTTGCGCATCTAACAAAACTCTTGGCAAGCATAAGCGACGTCACCTAAGCGCAAACTAAGAGCAAGGAATAAATCTTTAGGTGAATCTATGCTGCAATCTTCACAGAAGTCAATTCTCTAGGTGTGTGCATGAAAATCAGCGAAGCCTTAAGAAGACTCGTCGCCGACTGCTGCGACGATCGCCCGCTGAACGAAGCTTTATAGCTACTATGGTAAATATCGCGTAGCGATACGCGACTGTCTTTTATCTTCCTCATCTGTACATATCATCATCACAACGCTTACATCTTTCTCATCTGTACATATCATCATGGTGCACTCGGTCCCTGAGCAGCTTCGGCTCGACCCATCTTCTCGTCTGCATGTCGTTTCAATTCACCCGCAGGCTTCTGCTGCACGAGTGCGGATGAACTCTCAAAATCTAGAAGAGAGAAGCCACCAACGGTTCTTTGCTATAAATGCCATTCGCAGTAACTGAGTCAAGGAAATAGGACGCCTACAATAGGACGCCTCACGATGGAAGGCACGCCATATGTCATTAATTTCTCATTTTTACCCGCCCCGGCGGCTTAGTAGCTATGTTGTTGCGCTGCTAAGCACAAATTAGCGGCATCAAATCCCAGCCGCGTCGGCGTTATTTTGATGGGGCATTGGGGCACGTTGAAGATCCGCTGGTGGTTAAAATTAATCTGGATTCCCCCACTGCGGCGTGCCTCCTAATCAAATCGTGGTTTTGGCACGTAAAACCGCATAATTCAATTTATCATTCTTCTCTGTGCGATTTACGGCATCGAAATAGCTAAAAAAAGTAGCCGAGATCGTTCCACACAGCACTGTTTTGTTGCACGAAAGAAAATGGTTATAAGGCCTATGTTCGTGCATACAGTGAAACTACGCAAGGCTGGTGAATTCGCAATCCCTTGTCATATGAAGAAAAGATTTTGGAGCCCAGCGTCCCGTAACTGCACAGTGGGTTATGAGGCACGCCGTATTGAAGGGATTCAATTCGACCAAAGGGAGGGGGGTCTTTAACAATAAGTACACGAGCGTTTTCCTCGCGGCCGGCATCGAACCCGCGAACCTCGTGCTCAGCAGCGCTAGGGCAATGTTTGTTTGGCCGTCTTTCTACGAGGCAACCAATTACATAGCTTGTATAATGCCTGCGAGTTAACGGTTCGAAAAGGAGACGTCTCTTGACTAATATCATAGGCATTCCGAGAGCCTTACAAGAGAATGCTGTTATTTCACTTTTCAATTTAATCCAACTCTGCCATTATTCACGTAAATCTCTCTCTCTCTCTCTCTCATCTTTCACTTTCCATAAAGGACTCAGCCTGTTCTTCCTGTCGTACACCGAGGCCATCGCTGACCTGGACTACGCATTCATCTGCAGTGCCATCATGTTCACGGCACTTTTTCTCTGCGCGCTCGAATCGAACGTAAGTTACCACTACCGCGATTTCACATGAAAAAAAATATTTGAAGAATACTGCTCAATAAACTGCATAGAAAAAACCTATTTGAACAGCACTGCTGCTGAACCTAAAAAAAAAAAAATTGCAATTCTGCCAACATTCTGACAAGCATTTTGGGGGCATAGTCCCGTCTGGAAGATATATCAACATTTTCCTCTGTTATAACCGCGTGAACCAGTCGGTTTTCATTTCGCTGTGACGGCACCTTTAAAAATAAGTTAAGCTATCAGGAGACACTGGTTTTCAGGCTACGACACTCAGCGCAGAACTACGGTCGATGTCAGAAGCTTACGTGCCGTGCGTCCCGCAAAAAATCTTCAGGTTCTGGTTAATGCAGCGTTGCGTTAGGAAAGCACATTTCTGCAGACTGCAACTCGCAGTTTCATGCTTCGTGAACATTTTGGGCGTTTGTTTTCGTAGATCTTCCGCAGCACACACCCGACACCTGACATAAGCATCGACTAGGTGCGGACCGAAAGCCCCGTCTCTACTTACCGAAACATTCGCAGCGCTTTATGTTAATTTCATCGCGGGAAGATAAATGAAGATCACGGAGCGCCGCGATGGTCGAGCTGCCAAACTTGATCAACCGTGGTACGATAATTGCCCCACGCTTGCAAACGATGGAAGCTTGTTGCTGTGCGACGAATGATTAGAGCATCTCGATACCGTGTCTCTGAAGGGGCGTGGTCAGGACAGAAGACGCGCTTTCGTGGCTTTTTAGTAACTTTGTTGAGGCGACGATAATCGACGTCCTTCCTTCTTCACCAAGACTACCGAAGACGCCCACGGGCTCTTCTAAGACTGGATGATATCGTCGCGTAGCATTTCATCGACTTGTTGCTTTATGGCTTCTCGTTCCCGCGTCTAAATAGCAACTCCGACGTAGCGCATTCTTCAGTAATTATGCGATGCTTTGCCATTGGTCGAATCCTTGATGGCGACGAAAAACAATCCTTATATTGCTTCAAGAGGCCTTTGATCTGTTCTTGCTTGTACCTGCGAAGACTGGTATTAATATCTAAAACTAGTTCAGAAACTTGCACCGTTGATAAAGATGGGCAAGAATCCGAGAGGACAAATGCATTGCTGACAGTAGCAACTTCCTCAATGTTTGCGCTTATTCAGGCGTTTACATTCCTGGCTGACGTTCGTCAGCATTAGCTGTGCTTTTCCTCCGTGCAACCGAACGATACGCCTTTGCGACGCCAATTTCACGATCGAGCAGCAGGTGTTGGCCGTTTTCGACGATGACTTTCATGTCTTCGCCTTCTTTAGCGCAGACGAAAATCATGATGGCGGCGCGAAGCAGGAAGCTGACTTGATCTTCAAGTACACTTAGGGCACAATGCCTGAGAGTCCTCTACGGTGGTATCGCTTGCTCTTTGGACAGCGTTATCGACTTTAGGTCGACGACTGCGTCGTGCTGGCTCGGAAAGTCCATGCCGAAAATCACGTCTAGTGAGCAGCACTGTTGCAGAATAACGAAGGTCGCAGGGTAAGTCCGGTCATGAACTGTCAGTCTAGCTTTACAGATTCCAGTCGGCGTTATGAGGCGACCTCCAGCTGTTCGAATTTGAGGGCTCTGCTGTCCGGATTTGATCGCCTCGCAACATTTCATTCGCTTCTATATAACTGCTATCACTAAACCAGTTCGATGTATTTTTAACTCACTCTGGGCAGTGTTTTACATCTTCCATTTCAAGTTTTCCAGCGGAACCTGGTGAGACGCCCTTTAATTAACTTGTGCCATATCTCGGTGCCCGTTAGTTTACTTCTCAGCCACAAATTAACACGACCCTTTGACCAAATATCTATTCAACAAGCACGCCTACTTTTCAACACATCACCCGCGATGTCTAAATGGCTGTGACGTTGCTTCTGAGCACGAGGTGTAGGATTGTATTCCCAGCCCCGCGGCGACGTTCCCGTAGGAGCGGGATCCAAAAACATGCGCATACTTAAGTTTATGTGGTGCATGTTACAGAACCCAGGTGATATCAAACGCTCCTACGGTGGGTGTTCCTTGCAGCGCACTGCGCAGATTTTGGGCGTAAGCATCAACCAGATACTATAGTTATCTAATATTTTTTCAAGTCATGTCTACCGCGAATATCGAATTTAACACCAAACTACTAAAACATGTCTTCCCACAAAAAGCTACAAATAATAAACTCCCTTACATGAAACTATTCTATAGCACATTATAAATGCCGGACCCTGTAACTCGAACAACAGTTGTAGAGAGGGGTTCTTTTTTTAGTTTCATTTAGCTTAATAACCGTGTCTGTCATAATTCCTGTTTCGCTACAACACAACGTGCCGGAGGCAATGCCAAAACCGCTGCAGCCCTTTGACAACAGAGTGTGTGGAGTGGCAAAGCACCCTACAAAAGCCAAATGGCTGTACATCGCGTACTGGTAACTCTTGTAACTCAACGAGCAAGCTAGAGCTCTCGGTCGCTCCTACATTTGTTTTATTAAGTTATAAATTATACAGGAACACTCAGGGCGCGTTTTCCCCGTCCCCGTGCTGTTCTGGGTGTGACAGCGCATGCGCGGTCCGCGCGGCTGAGCTAGGGTACCCGAGTGCGTGCGTGGGTAGCGCGTCGTGCTGGAGGTCACGTGATCGACCGTGGGTGCCACGTCTAAGGGCGCGCATGCGAGGGCGAGCTGAGAAGGCTGCAGTGGCTTGATGCGCGTCATCTACCCGCCCGCCCAGTGTTGGATGCCACGTGATTTAATGAGCTTTGGATACGCGGCACAGCTGAAATTGTGTAGAGATTGGCAGCACGAAACGATCGCTTTGCCTCCCCGCTGCCGGCACTCCTCTTTACGCCAGCGTTGTAACCGCGAGTACCTGTGGTTGAAGACTCTTCATGCGTGTCGTTGGGCGCGTAAGGCCGCGCTTGTCTAGCCAGTAAGCGAATGTTGCATCATCATCATCAAGTTATTTATGTCCGCTGCAGGATGAATGCCATTCGCTTGACCTTACATACGCTTACTCTCAGCTTATCCCCATTGATTGGAATTCGCTTCGCCTTACATTCACATACTCCCAGCTTATTCATAGCGATTGGAAATCGCTGGGGATAAGCTAGGAGTAAGCGAATGTAAGGCGAAGCGAATGGCATTTATCCTGCAGTGGACATAATTTGATGATGATGAAACATTCGCTGGAGATCGCTGGGAATAGGTTTAGAATAAGCGAATGTTTACTGCAAATTATGCTGCCCGTAATACTGTACGAGTCTCCTACTTCGTGAAATAGTCTAATATGTTATGCCTGTCAATGCTTCGCTTTTCGAGCAAAACTACGACCTTTTTTTTTTTCTCGCTAACATACTGTGGGTTCGCACTTCGATCTCGTATCTCGTTATTCTGATGATGATGATGATTTACTGGCATCCCCTTTGAAACGCGGCGGGGACAAATCGTCACCTAGCCTGCTGGAGTTACTTGGGTATGCTATCAATGCTTTTCTTTCTAGCATTCTTGTGTACATCTTTTCAGCCTTCTATGTCTACCTTGTACCGCTGCCTATGCCTGTAATCGATTCTTATCGCTGCGCGCAGTGCCTCCTGGTGGAGTCCGTGCTGACCCCGCTAGGCGACGAATTCCCGCTCGCCCGGAGACCCCTGACGGCGCTCGTCTACTGCCTCGTAGCGTTCTTCGCCTCTATGCCGCTGGCCATGCAGGCAAGGCCATGGCGGTATTGATAAGAAACTTTGCTCCTGTCTACCCTCGCTTGTTCGGCTAAGCGTAACTGCAGCGGAACACAGAGGCGTGCACCGACACACACTAACGGGAAATAGTAGAGGGTTGTAGCGTGTCCGGAATTCCAGCAAACGCGGGCGATTTGGGCGGATTGCCGGATGGGCGGGGGCGTAAATGTGGGCGGTCGGAGCAGTGCAGCCATCTTGGGGCGCAGAGCTCAACCAGACAGAGACCTAATATTGCAGTAACGATCACGCCACTACCAAAAATTTGTACCATCAGGGAATTAGAATGTACTTGGTTGCTGCAATATTATCTGTGTCTGCGAGAGGCGTCACTTTCTCGAGTGATGCCGAAGTTAACAGATGCACCCATTGGAAGTGCCTTCACAGCGCAGCAGGAGCAGCGCGCCAAAGCAATAAGTTTTTTTAATTGATTTTTCGCAAATTTGTTAGAAGTGTTAGGTTAAACGAGCAATCTATAGACTATTATGTTTCATGCTTTTCAATTTCTTGCTTTTTTTTTTTTTGGTCGGTAGGTAACGAATAAATGTTTTTTTTTTTTTTTTCTCCACAAGTAGGGTTGCATTTGTACGACGGTACAGCTTCAGGTACAGCTTCTGGCCTCAGGTACAACTTTCGGCGGCGAGGAGGAGGAAGAGCGTCGAGTTGTCTTTGTTGGAGATTCATACATGCGTAAAGTAGAAGTGGTGATGATATAGAGGGTACGTGCAGGCGAGTGAGTCCAGATTAGCGCGCTTCCGGGAAAACCGATTAGGGAAGTGATAGCGAAAGCCAAGCAACACGCGTTCTTGTTGCCACAGCACCAAGCAACACATGTGGGATACAATGAAGGAGCGGCACCTAGTGGCAAAGTGATTGACACACTGCAGGGACGGTGGACAGGGACCCCGAAGAAAATAGCCAAAGGCGTTACCGATCTGCGGCGAAGGAATTGCAAATCGCATGTGCACGGTGCCAGAGGTTGAAAGGACGGGGTATGGAATTGAAAGTCTGCAGCGAACAGGGAGATGCCAGCGAAGGCAATGAATTTGACAGCCATTGATATCGACTGAGAAGTGCACCGAGTGCGTGAAGGGAAGCATTTTAGCGATAGTGTAGCAACACCGGCTGGACGTCGATGCCTTCTTTAGGCGGGTCCCAGGCGAAATGCAAAAACGCCCGTGTGCTTGCGTTGCAATGCACGTTAAGGAACCCCAGGTGGTCAAAATTAATACGGAGCCCTCCACTACGGCGTGCCTCATAATCAATTGGTTTTGGCACGTAAAACCCCAGAAAGAAGAAGCAGTCTCAGGCAATCGGGAAGGATAATTAAGTGGTGAATGTAGCGATACACCAGCAAGGGACAGGATTAGACCCCAAGGAGTTAAGCAAATACACACAAAGGATAACTATAGAGACGGTAAAATTTGTTACATAAACATACAGGGTGGTCGCAAGCAGGGAAAATGGCTGTAAATTCAAACGCAGCTGACTGACAAAGCTATTAGCGTGTACGCCTTGACTGAAACTCATCTACGAGATTTGGAGCAGCCACCTGTTACGGACAATTTCGTATGGGAAGGGTGCAACAGAATCACTGAGTCAAGGAAAGGCGTAGGAGTAGGCAGGCTAATTTGGCGAAGAATGAAGTCGAAAAGGGTAAAAGGTGCATGTAAGGAGCAGTTATGGATTAGCGGCACATGGGCAGGCAAAAGGACGTGGCCTGAAGTAGTTTACCTATCGACAGGTAGTGATAACAAAGGTAAAAATAAAGAATTGATTGATGGCATAAAAGCGATATTAATAAGTTGAAGAAATCGGGTCAGGTGATATTTGCAGGAGATATGAATGTGCATATGGAGGATTTAGACGGATATACTGATTACTAACGGTTCTACAGTGCTGGTTCTGTGGGATGAACAGAACCTTATAGTAGTTAACAGGGAGAATAAGTTTCATGGACAGGTAACGTGGCAATGCGGAAATAGGCAGTCATGTGTCGACTGCGCCTTAGTCTCAGAAATGGTCTACGAATAACCAGACCAAATGATAGCAGACGAACATGGAAAAAATAGCCTGGGTGGGGATCACAGACAAAGTTTAACAACAAAGTTCGGGAGTTACACTAACGCAAAACACGAACCAATCGCATCAAATATTCTAAAAATGAATGAAAAGCAAATAACAGAGATCGCAAAAAACATTGAGAAGAAAATGGAGGTGCATCCTACAAGTCTGGGAATATAAGGAACCGGTAGACGTTAAGCATCAGGAGATCATACAAACATGGCAAAATAATTTTTGGATTGGAAAGAGGAAACCACGTAAGTGGGGGAACAATGAAATTAAGGAAGCTATAGAAGAGCGTAAGCAGGCGTCTAGGGATAATCGAGAAGCCAGAAAGTTGGGATTACACCAAGAAGAGGTGCTCTTTAGATGGAATAAATACCCAAAAATGAAAAGGATGGCGAGTGAGCTCGTGAAAAAAATGCACAAGTGAACGTTCGGTGCATAACACTCGCAAAAAAGACAAACCTGCATTAAAATGATTCTGTAACTGTGCAAGAGCCGTTGGAGCTCCACCTAAAAATTCGCTAACAACTATTATAAGGGATGAAGACGGTAATATCTTCGAAGGAGACGATGTGCTGCGGTACATCACAGACGTTATTACTTTCTTCGGCACTAAAGAAAGTGAAGTTCAGACACAAACAGATCCAGTAAGAAGAGAACCCTGAGAGATAAAATTTAGCAGACAAAAGTTTTTACTGGAAAAAAAATATCCCTAATAACAGGGCCGCAGGGCCCTGAGAAATCCCAATACACATAATGAAAAAGCTGGGTCCAAAGAGCAAGGCACTGCTGAATAATGCCATAGAGCAAGTGATTAAAACGAAGAAAATTCCGGTTGGATGGCGTGAAACAAGATGAACCTCATCTACAAAGCCAAAGATAATAAGGATAAGACGAACTCGTATAGGACAGTTAGTAACGTCAGTGATATATACGTAGAATGGCAATGGAAACCATAAAATTAAAACTGTCGAAATAGGCGGAAACAAATAATGTACTGGGAGAACTACAGAATAGGTTCATACCAGGCAGACGTTTAGAAGATAATAATAGATAATAAGGTTATAATAACGCATGCATACAGATGTCAGTAGCTCAGTATAGACAGGTATGGATAGCATTTCTAGATATTAAGGGTCCTACGACAACGCAGACATGCAATTGTTATGGGATATTCCCAAGCACGAAGGCATATGTGACGATTTCGTGGAGACCTTGAGGGAGATATATAGATACAATCGAGTACAAATTGTATGGGAAGGCCGGAAATGCAATAAATGGTGGAAATTCACCAAGGACTCAAGCAAGGATGTCCTCTGTCTCCACTGTTGTTCACACTTTAAGTCAAGGGCATAGAAAGACGACTGGAAAACCGTGAATTAGGGTTTGATTTATCCCACATCCGTAATAGACAAATGGTGCAACAGAGGGTCCCTGGACTGATGTATGCCGACAACATAGTGCTACTAGCGGACAATGCAAGAGATTGTCAGAGACTTGCGAATATGTGTAGCAACCCAGCGACCAACCTAGGCACAGAGAAGTAGGGAATTGTGATCTTTATTCAAGAGACGAGTAATTACGTGGTATCAATTCAACAGCAAGTAATGACCATAGTCAAGCAATATAATTACCTCGGCGTATACATAAACGAAGGAAAGACTTACTGAAGCACCCGCCAAGGTAATCTGAAAATAAAGGGGAAGTGGAATGCAACAATAATGAAACATATAGCACTTTGGGGGCCACAATAAATATTAGGTGGTGCGTGGAATCTGGAAAGGAGTAATGGTGCCAGCGCTAACGTTCGCAAATGCCATTCTGTGTTTAAAATGGGATATCTTGCCTGGGCTCGAAGCTAACTAAAGATCGCTGGCCGGTTGTCTTTGGGAGCCCACGGCAAAAGCTCAATTGAGGCAGCCCAGGGTGACATGAGTTGGGCCTATCTTGAAGTCAAAGAAACGCAGAGCAACATTAGTTTGAGGAGAGACTCAGGAACACGGGTGAAAATAATAATGAAACATATATAGCACTTTGGGGGCCACAATAAATATTAGGTGGTGCGTGGAATCTGGAAAGGAGTAATGGTGCCAGCGCTAACGTTCGCAAATGCCATTCTGTGTTTAAAATGGGATATCTTGCCGGGGCTCGAAGTTAACTAAAGATTGCTGGCCGGTTGTCTTTGGGAGCCCACGGCAAAAGCTCAATTGAGGGAGCCCAGGGTGACATGAGTTGGGCCTATCTTGAAGTCAAAGAAACGCAGATCAACATTAGTTTGAGGAGAGACTCAGGAACACGGGTGAAAATAAATGGGCGGCTAAAGTGCACAAGTATCTGTACCTGAAAGGCGTGGACACAGGACGGAGGAAGAGCTCAAGAAAGTTGGCAACCAAGTATAAGGTAATTGAAAGTGTAAATATACAACAAGGAGTCATCAAAAAGAAAGCAAAAAGAAAAAAAAGTGAATTGGTTCCAAAGAATGGAAACAAAAAAACACCATGGAGATTTACAAGACTGGGAAGAAAGAAATTAGAAGATAAATTTTGTACGATAACAAAAATGACAGTGTTACAGGCACAGGTAGCGGCATAGGTAGTGTTACAGGCATCCGTTACAGGCATAGGTAGATAAGATGCAGGCATAGGTAGATATACAAGGTCGATAGATAAGATTAAGGAGTTGTATGCAAAATTGCTAGAATGACAAGCATCTGTAGCATACCTGATAACTCAAGAAGGCTAGGTGACTATTTGTCATCGCCCCGTTTTAAAGGGGATGCCAATAAATCATTATCATCATATCACGTTTACGCGCCTGCTCATACGGCAATCCGCCCTAACCACTCGCGCTTTTTCTTTTTTGAGAGAGAGAGAGAATCTTTATTTATTCGTAATCAAGTACAAGCATAGGGGCACTTATTCAGGAGGTCCCATGGCACACGCATGAAAAATGACATACTGTTAGAATATAAGTGGATATAAATACAAAAAAAATGCCAACAAAACAGCATTAAGTAATTAGTTGTAACAATGAAAACACAGCAAATATACATGCGTAATATACAGCATAGGAATGTAAATATTGCATTATATATAATAATGCAAAAGTAAAAAAAATAAGAAGTAACAAAATATAGCAGTGCAAATTAGTTACACAACGTTAAGAAGGAAGAATAAATGAAACAAGCGTATTAGGGTAGGAGCTTGGGCGAGTTGGTCGTAGTTCGTAACAGCGGTTTTCCGTAGCGCGCGAATGTAGGAAAAAGGACAGAGAGGAGTACAGAGCGCTCTTCTCCTTTTCCTACATTCGCGCTCTACCCAAACCACCGAAATGAAACAAGTTCTTTCTTAAGCGCTCCTAAAGATAACAATTGCTTAGTACCTAGCGGTGTGGTATTCCAAAAACTAAACAGCCGCAAACGTAGCAGTGTGTTTGTTATAGTTAGTGCGTCATATCGTAATAAAATGTTTTGCGGGGTGAACCTAGTCGGGTTGGAGATGAACAAATAGTATTTTTGCAACACATCAGCTGCTGTGGTAACGTTTAGAGATTTGAAAACAAGAATTCCCAATTTATATTTGTCCGGAATACGGGACATGCTCTCTAATGTCGGTTTGCATGGCGTTAACAACGCTTCTACGCATGCGCTTTATTCGGTCAGCGAACACCTCCCTAAGGTATGTCCTGTGGGTGTCCTGTATGCATGCATCTTTCTGCGTTATCTTTGCCGGTTTCACCACAGTTAGAGCTCCTATTTAAACAACACGGAAACGGATATATCGTGCTGATCGGTATCTACACAAGCAATTTCGATGGGGTACGTTACGTTTAAAAGTGTTGCAAGCAAGAATTTTTTTTTCCTTTGGGCTGTCTGAGCGCGTCTTTTCCCACGCTCTAGAAAAAAATTGCGAATGCATCTCTTCGCTCCCTTTGGATCCACCCAGCGTCCTCTAATTCTACCCATCGTCATCACGCACGTAAGGTTAACGTACACCGTCATAATACCATCACGTTCTCATAAAAATCATTCCTTCCTTGGACTTCGATCGATTCGAATAACCTACCTCTGCCATTAGTAAGCATCAGTTGCTCTATTATTTTTCAGGACTAGCATAAAATAACATAATGTCAAGCGAAATATATTAAAATACCTTAGTCGTTAACGTTGCCTATTTATTACATCATAATTTTGTTTAATAAGTTGCTCTGTATGGTGTAACTGATTTTTTCCCGGTTGTTCTTGAACTACCAGCAGTTTTCTTTTCTACGCTTTCTCTTTGTTCTTTTACTGTGCATTCCCATTTCTAATACGGTGGTCTTAATTCTTGCATTGTATTTTGGCCCCTCCATTCCGTAAGTAGTACTATATGTACCTTGAGAGACTTACAAATAAATAAAAAAAGAAACGCACTGGAGATTTATGCCTTCTTGTTTTCACTGTATCTTCTCCACTTATCCTTATGGCTATCTACAGTTCTATATTTTAAATAAATTAACGCAATAGATTTTATTGGCAACTTTTGTGTTCGTGTGTCACGATAGCGGTGCTATGTAGGCCATTGTTCGAGGCACGACTGCTTAAGGAATCCTAACAACACTACCACAAGTACCGACATAGTCGTCGCCCAAAATCTGCCCCGAGATACAAGGTCGTTGCCCCTAATCAACGCTATGCATCAAGGGCTTACATAGCACTCATGCTATAGCAGTCGTGCTATAGCCTTTTCTGGAAGGACACTCTACAAAAAGGGAGGGATGTAGCCCACTTCCGTGTGGTGTGTGGGAATGCTCTCGACCCAACATCGTCTGCATCAGACGAATCTCTGCGATGATAAACACCACAGCCAAAAAAAGAAAAAAAGAGAATTTAATAAGCTACTTGCACTGAGAGCTCTTTTAAACGCGGTTCATAGTGCCGTTGAAATACTATTAACGCCTCGGATATAAAATAACTGATGCTTCAGATGTGTCCACCCACTTTGAATGAATTAGAAGGTACGCTTCACCTTGCACGGTGTTATGCTGCAGTGATGCATTCTTTACAGGCCAAAGGAGAGGATCGATGACTTCAAGAAATGACAAATATCTTACTCCTAATAAAGTTGTTAAGGTGGGAGCAGCTGTCCAAAGAAAAAGAGAAGGAATAGGAAAGAACACAGGCTGTAAAATAAATCACTGAAATAAGTTCGTCACCTGCACTATTGCTGTTGTCTACCAAATCCCTTTGTCCTGCGGCCGTACGTACATTGGACAGACCGGCTGACGCATTAATGTGAGGCTATAGCACCAGAATTGTTTAGACAAGAACTCTACAAACCTGGAAAAGCACTGTTTCGAACACGAGTGCGATGACATAGAAATCCTGTTTGTTCACTCCGATAGCTGTACAAGAGAAGTGGAGGAAGCGTTTCACATAATAAGAAAAGGTAGTGGCTGTGTTAGTCATCATTCCGGAGCCTTCTAAGGAAATGGGCTTGTTTAACAGGGGTGAACAACGGTGCTAATCTCACGCGCGACCACGAGGCAATGTTTTGGGATTGACAAGTGCTTTTATTGACAATGAGCATGCGCGCAAGCTTGATGTAAGGCTTCACAAAAACAGCGCCGTGGGTGTCCACTCTTTTCTGTGTCGGTAGCGCTGTTTTAGGTAACATGGAAAACATTTTACTGCGGCACTGCAAGGCTTTATCTCGCCATGTGTTCATCGACACGGAGGTCATGACACGCGTTCAACCCACTGGGTCCCTTTTTCTGTCCCTCCGTATTGATTTAAACATGCCGCAATTGCAAGCGGGATGGTTAGCAGGAATTTGTACTCGACGGTCATTCTGGCAGTGAAGCGCACGAGTCGGCCTCTGCTTTACAATACGTCTGGAGGACGCCGTTTATCATTGTTTGTGTGCACAATTACCTGGCTGGTCTCACCAAGTAGATTAATGTTTCGCTAAAGATGATCTAATTTTCTTACAGTGCACTAGAAATAACGTCATTGTTTCAGTGACGTGTTCTTAGCGGCGGCGAACGCCAGTAAACTTAAACAACCTAGTTACAAAAGCAGTGAGAGAAAGAATATCAAGTCACTGGTTCCGTTATACGTGCGTTCTTATTTTTTTTTTTACACTATAAATCGCAAGTACGTCATCAGTCAGTCGGTTCATAGCTAATGCCACGTAAGACTTTAACACATTCCCCATACCTTGTACGCACCTGTGGAAAAACAACAAGGTCGCGTGGTCGCAGGTAATGTACAATAACATGTGCTGTACAGAATACTTTGTCTAGACATTAATTATTGCAACATTTTCTGTAAATAAGCAATTAAACATTTGACATACGCAGGTATTCAAACACTCTATTGCGGCCATCACGAGTGTTGCCGTACAATACCAATTTTAGTATGGTTTTTAACCAGTGTGTCGAACCAACCCCGCATTGAAAACCGTACTCAAACAGGAATTTTAGCTGCAGCTGAACCCGAACTGGTATTCTTAGACGTGCCTGAACACGAACCGAACCTAAACCGAAAACAATAATGGTTACCAGTTCGGCACGAAACGGTTCAGGCATATATGGCGCTCAGTAAATAAGCGATTCTTTGAAATATTTACTTCTTCAGTCCACAACCCACTAGCAGATTGTTACGACTCAGTGGTTGCGTGGTGTATGTGCAAGAATGGGGATAGTTCTAGGCAGAGACGCTTGCACTTCTGAACACCACGCCAGTTATGTTCTACTGCCGAAACTTTGTTACAGGGGCTCCGCAGAATAACCATTTCTGATGAGCTCCCAATTCGACCTTTATTTGTCGGCGTGCTACTATTCAAGCGAAGCTTGTATTGCCTCACAAGTGTCGGTGCCGTTGAAGGTGTGACCGCAAAAAAAAAACCGTCTCACGCAAGTGAAGGAAAACGGCGAGAAAGGCTAATAATTTCAAGCAAAGCTTGTACTGCCTCACAAGTGTCGGCGGTGGTGGTGGTGTCACGCTTAAAAGTGGGCCGATCCTGGCGGTAGTGCTGAAAGGGTCCAAGCTTAATGGCACATACCCCTGTCATGTGGGCCGATCCAGGTGATTGTGCAGAAAGGTTGCAAGCTCATTGGCACATACCCCTGTCATGTGGGCCGATCCTGGTGATTGTGCAGAAAGGTTGCAAGCTCATTGGCACATACCCCTGTTACGTGGGTCGATCCTGGTGATAGTGCAGAAAGGTTGCAAGCTCATTGGCACATACCCCTGTCATGTGGGCCGATCCAGGTGATTGTGCAGAAAGGTTGCAAGCTCATTGGCACATACCCCTGTTACGTGGGTCGATCCTGGTGATAGTGCAGAAAGGTTGCAAGCTCATTGGCACATACCCCTGTCATGTGGGTCGATCCTGGTGATTGTGCAGAAAGATTGCAAGCTCATTGGCACATACCCCTGTTACGTGGGTCGATCCTGGTGATAGTGCAGAAAGGTTGCAAGCTCATTGGCACATACCCCTGTCATGTGGGCCGATCCAGTTGATTGTGCAGAAAGGTTGCAAGCTCATTGGCACATACCCCTGTCATGTGGGCCGATCCAGGTGATTGTGCAGAAAGGTTGCAAGCTCATTGGCACATACCCCTGTCATGTGGGCCGATCCTGGTGATTGTGCAGAAAGGTTGCAAGCTCATTGGCACATACCCCTGTTACGTGGGTCGATCCTGGTGATAGTGCAGAAAGGTTGCAAGCTCATTGGCACATACCCCTGTCATGTGGGCCGATCCAGGTGATTGTGCAGAAAGGTTGCAAGCTCATTGGCACATACCCCTGTCATGTGGGCCGATCCTGGTGATTGTGCAGAAAGGTTGCAAGCTCATTGGCACATACCCCTGTTACGTGGGTCGATCCTGGTGATAGTGCAGAAAGGTTGCAAGCTCATTGGCACATACCCCTGTTATGTGGGCCGATCCTGGTGATAGTGCAGAAAGGTTGCAAGCTCATTGGCACATACCCCTGTCATGTGGGCCGATCCAGGTGATTGTGCAGAAAGGTTGCAAGCTCATTGGCACATACCCCTGTCATGTGGGCCGATCCTGGTGATTGTGCAGAAAGGTTGCAAGCTCATTGGCACATACCCCTGTCATGTGGGCCGATCCAGGTGATTGTGCAGAAAGGTTGCAAGCTCATTGGCACATACCCCTGTCATGTGGGCCGATCCAGGTGATTGTGCAGAAAGGTTGCAAGCTCATTGGCACATACCCCTGTCATGTGGGCCGATCCAGGTGATTGTGCAGAAAGGTTGCAAGCTCATTGGCACATACCCCTGTCATGTGGGCCGATCCAGGTGATTGTGCAGAAAGGTTGCAAGCTCATTGGCACATACCCCTGTCATGTGGGCCGATCCATGGTGATTGTGCAGAAAGGTTGCAAGCTCATTGGCACATACCCCTGTTCATGTGGGCCGATCCAGGTGATTGTGCAGAAAGGTTGCAAGCTCATTGGCACATACCCCTGTCATGTGGGCCGATCCAGGTGATTGTGCAGAAAGGTTGCAAGCTCATTGGCACATACCCCTGTCATGTGGGCCGATCCTAGGTGATTGTGCAGAAAGGTTGCAAGCTCATTGGCACATACCCCTGTCATGTGGGCCGATCCAGGTGATTGTGCAGAAAGGTTGCAAGCTCATTGGCACATACCCTGGTGATTGTGCAGAAAGGTTGCAAGCTCATTGGCACATACCCCTGTCATGTGGGCCGATCCAGGTGATTGTGCAGAAAGGTTGCAAGCTCATTGGCACATACCCCTGTCATGTGGGCCGATCCAGGTGATTGTGCAGAAAGGTTGCAAGCTCATTGGCACATACCCCTGTCATGTGGGCCGATCCAGGTGATTGTGCAGAAAGGTTGCAAGCTCATTGGCACATACCCCTGTCATGTGGGCCGATCCAGGTGATTGTGCAGAAAGGTTGCAAGCTCATTGGCACATACCCCTGTCATGTGGGCCGATCCAGGTGATTGTGCAGAAAGGTTGCAAGCTCATTGGCACATACCCCTGTCATGTGGGCCGATCCAGGTGATTGTGCAGAAAGGTTGCAAGCTCATTGGCACATACCCCTGTCATGTGGGCCGATCCAGGTGATTGTGCAGAAAGGTTGCAAGCTCATTGGCACATACCCCTGTCATGTGGGCCGATCCAGGTGATTGTGCAGAAAGGTTGCAAGCTCATTGGCACATACCCCTGTCATGTGGGCCGATCCAGGTGATTGTGCAGAAAGGTTGCAAGCTCATTGGCACATACCCCTGTCATGTGGGCCGATCCAGGTGATTGTGCAGAAAGGTTGCAAGCTCATTGGCACATACCCCTGTCATGTGGGCCGATCCAGGTGATTGTGCAGAAAGGTTGCAAGCTCATTGGCACATACCCCTGTCATGTGGGCCGATCCAGGTGATTGTGCAGAAAGGTTGCAAGCTCATTGGCACATACCCCTGTTCATGTGGGCCGATCCAGGTGATGTGCAGAACGGTTGCAAGCTCATTGGCACATACCCCTGTCATGTGGGCCGATCCAGGTGATTGTGCAGAAAGGTTGCAAGCTCATTGGCACATACCCCTGTCATGTGGGCCGATACAGGTGATTGTGCAGAAAGGTTGCAAGCTCATTGGCACATACCCCTGTCATGTGGGCCGATCCAGGTGATTGTGCAGAAAGGTTGCAAGCTCATTGGCACATACCCCTGTTCATGTGGGCCGATCCAGGTGATTGTGCAGAAAGGTTGCAAGCTCATTGGCACATACCCCTGTCATGTGGGCCGATCCAGGTGATTGTGCAGAAAGATTGCAAGCTCATTGGCACATACCCCTGTCATGTGGGCCGATCCAGGTGATTGTGCAGAAAGGTTGCAAGCTCATTGGCACATACCCCTGTCATGTGGGCCGATCCTGGTGATTGTGCAGAAAGGTTGCAAGCTCATTGGCACATACCCCTGTTACGTGGGTCGATCCTGGTGATAGTGCAGAAAGGGACCAAGCTCAATGGCACACACCCCTGTGGGTGTAACGCACCCTTGAACTACCCTTGTCACACGTGGGACCAAAAGAGGCAAAATCACCAGACCTTCCCCTGTCGAGAAAATGGGGGTAAGTGACGCTTGTCGTCCAATTCTAGCGTGAGGGCTTCCGAAGCCCAGGCGAAACGTCAGCGCAGAGCCGTGGACCGCGAGTTGCGGGAGCGCTATGTTGAGGCCAAACGTCAGCGAAGAGCCGCCGACCCTGAGTTCAGGACAAACGAAGCGGAACGCCTGCGACAGCGTCATCTTGCCACAAGCTTCGCTTACCCCCATTTTCTCGACAGGAAGGGATGTTAATTTTTTTGCTAGATAAACCATAAAAGACTGATTATGCCTGAGTCCAGTAGTTTCCCCAGCCGATTAAGAGTAAAAGGCGTCAACTGGATTAATAATTATTCCATGAATCATTATCAATCCAGTGGACGCCTCTTACTAATAATCGGACTGGTGGTAATCTACCAGATATGTACACCAGATCGTTGCGCCATCTACTACGTATATAAGCCACGGCCCAACTTGTCTCACTTTTATGTGACCCGTAGGGGACTCAAAAGGTCATAAAAACGGACTTTGGCGAGTGTTTGTTGTCAAGAAGAGAAACTATTATAAAATGAACTTTCAATCTGTCCACGAAGTTGTAAACGACATAAAGGCTTAACAGAATACAGCAAACAAGCACACCTACGGAGCAACCTATAATGCACGCATACATGAACTATAGAAGAGTATGAGAGCCCATATCAACAACAAAAAAATCGCAAGGTACTTAGCACAACGCTTGTATTTAATTAACAGAAGAGCAACTACAGTTATTTCATGTTGTTAAATGCAATCACCAGTGATAATTCGCTAATTCACATTTCTTTAAAGCGACGATTCCTTTGCGAAGCCTCCCGGAGTATGCTCACCGCGGGTATTGTTGCTTGCCGCAGCTGTGCTATGTTGTTGGTAAAAAAATGAAATTCTGAGGTTTTACGTGCCCAAACCGCGATCTGATTATGAGGCACGCCGTAGTGGGGGACTCCGGACTTATTTTGACCATCTAGTCTTCATTAACGTGCACTCAATGCACGGTGCACGGGCAATTTTGCATTTGGCCCTCATCGAAATGCGGCCGCCGTGGCCGGGATTCGATCCCATGCCCGGGGCTTAGCAGCGCATCGCCGAATCCACTGCAGCATCATAGCAAAAGCAGCGCAAAGGGAACGGCAACGCGAGACAGAGTAGACACAGGAGATGCGCTAATGTCACATCTGTCACGTGCACTACTCTTTGTACTGTGTTGCCGTTCCTTTTGCGCTGCCTTTTACCATGACGATCAACTAACTAGCCCACACGGCGGTCGCATTTCGATAGGGTCGAAATACAAAAACACCCGTGTACTTAGATTTAGGTGCACGTTAAAGAAACCCAGGTGGTCAAATTTATTCCGGAGTTCCCCGCTACGGCGTGCCTCATAATCAGATCGTGGTTCTGGCACGTAAATCTCCAAACTTTAATTAGTTTAATTTAACCAACTAGCCCAGTGTCACGCTCTGTTCCACTATACCACCACGGCGGGTCATGGTAATATATATATATATATATATATATATATATATATATATATATATATAGTATATGTGTGTGTGTGTGTGTGTGTGTGTGTGTGTGTGTGTGTGTGTGTGTGTGTGTGTGTGTGTGTGTGTGCGTGCGTGCGTGCGTGCGTGCGTGCGTGCGTGTGTGTGTGTGTGTGTGTGTGTGTGTGTGTGTGTGTGTGTGTGTGTGTGTGTGTGTGTGTGTGTGTGTGTGTGTGTGTGTGTGTGTGTGTGTGTGTGTGTGTGTGTGTGTGTGTGTGTGTGTGTGTGTGTGTGTGTGTGTGTGTGTGTGTGTGTGTGTGTGTGTGTGTGTGTGTGTGTGTGTGTGTGTGTGTGTGTGTGTGTGTGTGTGTGTGTGTGTGTGTGTGTGTGTGTGTGTGTGTCCGTCCTTCTACAGAATTAATGTGTATGCAAATAACAAGCAACGTGCTTACGCTTTTCTTTTTCTTTTCTATTTCTTAAGCATAATTAATATTGTGGTCTTCGCTTCTTTTTCAGAACGGGATGTACGTGGCGTTTCTGCTCGACCATTATGTGCTTGGAACGTTGGTGCCGCTGATCGCTTTTGTCGAGGTCGCTTTCATCGTAGTGTTTTACGGTGTGTGAACGTTAGTCATACTAGTTGTCGCTAAACATAACGATATCATGTTACTTTATACGATATTTGTGCGTTAATGCGTTGTAGTGCTTCGCTTTCACTGTTAGAGATGACGCTTTTATATGACGTATGTGCCAGGCAGGCAGCCTGAACAACACAGCTGTTAGCCTCTAGTTGACCGGGTTTCTCGTGGTGTGCTCACCCAAAAAACGGCAGCTGGAAACAGGGCTTGTGTTTCAGTTTCCGCGTGACAGAATTGTTTTCTCGTATATTTGAATTACAATCCGATGCTGTAATGTTCGCACTTTTTGTGTAAGTCGTACTTTACGAATTTACTAACGCATTTCACTTTGCGAATAACGCGCTCGAACTACACGAATGCTGCGCTAACGGCACCACCACCCAGCGGCCGCGGTCACAGCCTTCAAACGGCAGCTCGAAAAGGTCTTTTCGTTTCCGCGTAACAAATTTATATTCTTGATATAAGCGCGAAGAAGACACGGACGGTGGCGGAAGAAGACAGGACGAGCGCTAACTCACAACTAAATCTTTATTGGAAATAACGAACATATATTTAAGTGATTGCGAAAACCATAGCAAAGAAAACATCGCATGGTCAAAAGGATAGCAGTTACCAGAAAAATCTAATCAGGTTTGTTATTTCCAATAAAGATTTAGTTGTGAGTTAGCGCTCGTCCTGTCTTCTTCCGCCACCGTCCGTGTCTTCTTCGCGCTTATATCAAGAATATGCTACCGTACCAACTCGCCCAACTATCCATTCTTATGCACAAATTTATATTTTCGCGCATTTTCGATTAGCAATCGAACGCTATCATGTTTACATCTTGTGTTTACGCATTTTCTGACACAATATATTTGTAAACATTAGTTCAATAAAGCAGTTGCACTTGCCGGACGGCCTAGACGAATGAGGATGCACTTCTGCACTACGTGCGTTCGCGGGTGACGTACGTACGTCACTTGTGTAACGTCGTCTAACGTCGTCTAACGTCCGCACCAGTTTCGCTGTACATCACAGAGTGAAATGGAGACGGATATTTTAAGCGAAGCTTTATATAAGCTCACAAGTATCGGCGGTGGTGGTGGTGTCGCGATGAAAAGTGGGCTGATCCTGGTGATAGTGCAAAAAGGGTTCAAGCTCAATGGCACATACCCCTGTGTGCTCGGGGACCTGTAACGCGCCCTTGAACTACCCTTGTCACACGTGGGACCCAAAGAGATAAAATCAGCAGCCCAATGTTGAGGCCAAACGTCAGCGAAGAGTCGCCTACCCTAAGTTTAGGACAAACGAAGCAGAACGCCTGTGACGGTGTCGTCTTGCGACAAGCTTCGTTTACCCGCATTTTTGCGAAAGGGAACAGCTCTGAATTTTTTATATATATATTTTTTTTAATGCTAAGCACTTCTTGGCGAACAATTGCCACTTTCACACTATGTATCTAGCCGCTTACGTCTTGGTGCTCTCATGGTCGTTTCGTTAACTTTTTATATACCAAAATTAGCATAGTATGAGAGGACTGTATGACGAACATGAATGATAGGTCATGACATGAATGGCATGGCATGCGTGTCATGACATGCGTGTCATGACGTGCGTACCATGTAGGTCATGAAACAGCCGCCTAAGTCTTGGTGCTCTCATGGTCGTTTCGTTGCTTGCCAATTTTGGTAGGTACCAAAATTGGCATAGTATGACAAGAGTGTATGGCGATCATAAATGATAGGTTATGACATGAATGGCATGGTATCCATGTCATGTAGGTCATGAAACAGCCGCCTAAAGTGACAATGACCCAACCAAAAATGATTAACACTCAAAAACCACTGAAAATGGTTGGGACGTGGGTACTAAGTGAAGGAAACACTAAAGGATGATGGTGGAAGTCATAGTCATGAGCATGACTCAGCAGAAATGACAATTATTCAGCGAAAGAAGATTACCAGTAAAAAACCGCTGGAATGGGTTCTGACGTGCGCACTAAGTGAAGGAAACACTAAAGGATGATGGTAGAACTTATAGTCATGAGCATGACTCAGAAGAAATGACAATTACTCAGCCAAATTAGATTAACCCTAAAAAGCCACTGAAATTGGTTCTAACGTGGGTACTAAGTGGAGGAATCACTAAAGAATGATGGTAGAAGTTATAGGCATGACATTTCTCAGCGGAAATGACAATGACTCAGCGAAAAAAATTAACACTCAAAAACCACTGAAGTGGGTTCTGACGTGGGTATTGTGTGAAGTACACACGAAAGGATGATGGTAGAAGTCCTAGTCAAGAGCATGACTCAGCACAAATGACAATGACTCAGCGAAAAAAAAAGATTAACACTCAATAACCAATGAAAGTGGCTCGGATGTGGTACTCAGTGAAGGAAAAGGCTAAAGTTTTATGGTCGAAGTCATAGTCAAGACCAT
The DNA here is from genome assembly GCF_013339745.2 of Dermacentor silvarum. Taxonomy (NCBI): domain Eukaryota; kingdom Metazoa; phylum Arthropoda; class Arachnida; order Ixodida; family Ixodidae; genus Dermacentor; species Dermacentor silvarum. The sequence goes on along the minus strand of NC_051163.1, from coordinate 5,505,400 downwards.
GACTAAGGCTTTCGCCTTAAGGTCTCTTACGCGTAGCTAAAGGGACTTCTGAGGACTCATGACATGAATGTCATGACATGCGTGTCATGTAGGTCATGAAACAGCCGCCTACGTCTTGGTGCTCTCATGGTTGTTTCGTTAACTTGGCAGGCTCCCTGCACACTGCTTTCCCACTGGGCATGGGATCTGCTGGCTTTTTTTCAACGAAAGCTGCTAGCGGCTAGAAAGAAAATGTGCTATAGCACGTGACAATTTTATTGGTCATATAATGATAACATAATTATGTGATAGCATGGTCTTCAAGCCATCGAGATAGAATCCCTCCAAAATAGCGAATAAGTAATAGTTATTTGTTTCCCAGTGAAGATTCCCGTAGTAAATGCGAAGATGGTCTTACGGGCAAGGCTTGGACGGCTGCACAGAATGTAATTTATCTTTCTTGCAGGAGTGACGAGGCTGTCATTGGACTGGACGTTCATGACTGGTCAGCGCCCGAGCCCGTACCTTGTCGTGTGCCTCCGAGCCGTAGCACCCTGCATTCTCGGCGTGCGTCCACTTGTCATTCGTTGGCGTTTACAGCCGCGACAGCATCGTTCATGCTCAAATACGGGATTTAGTGACTCAAATGTGCCCACAGCAGCTTATAGCCAAAGAATGGGGAGGGAAATAAGCATAGCCAATAACCACGGAGATGCGGGAATGTTGCGGAAATTAAATATTACGGAAATGTAATATGTGTTTCCTTGTAGCGTGAATCGCCACTGCTGTCATAGGGTGGCCGAGGGCATCTCCAAGCTGCGTTTGTTCAATTAAATTCCTTTATTTTACCTCAATGTCAGGCGCACAGAGAAAGCTGGCTTGACTCGGGGAAGAATCCTTCGCGTTAAAAGGCACAAATATTGCGGTCTGACGGGGGCCTGCCCACACTGGCATGGCATTTTCAGTATGCACTGAAACATGCACGCATACTGACTGTACGTATGCAGGAAAATACAAAAAAAAAATCGGAAAGAATGACGCAGCTAAATTGTGTGCGCAAAAGTATGAAAAGAAAAGCATGCAAAGTTCACACGTACACGATATTCGTCGCATGCACCGATAAACTCATAGTTCTGCCTCCGCCATTTGTACTGAATTAAAACATCCAAGCAAAGAAAGAAAGAAAGAAAGAAAGAAAGTCAGCACGAGGGCTGAAAACAGGCGCACTTTCTATCGGAAAGCGCCGTTTCTCACTGATAGGTTATCACACAGGCTATTACTCAAACTTGTCCGGGGAGAACCACCTGTTTTTCACGGACAATAACCCTTTGTAAATTGCATGCGAAGTTTGAAGCATGGGAACCTTTCGATTGGTTATAACTTATGCGTGTCGGTACATATTGAAAATTATTTGGCGGAGCGCTATAGACAACAGGACAAGAAAACACAACACAAAGGCACAGACTAACGACCATTTTTAATTTGAATGAATTCATGTACTAAAAGACGCTGCAGAAATAGTGAACATTCGTTCGCTGCAACGCCAAATGATCAACGCATCGAGCGACCCGAGCGCACAGCCATGTCACTCGATCACACGACCAAATTATTCAGATAATTGAGCTCATTGTCGATTAATCTTAGTAATGGCGCGCTTACGCAACAAGAGCCCCTCTTATGTATCGCGTACGCTTCGACAATTTCACACGTTCTTTTGTCTCTGTGTCGTCTCAGGCATACAGCCGCACGAGGCTGCACGAGTGGCTAGGTTGCTACTACGTCCTGTGTCGAGAAACGTAGCATGATCTCGGAGGCGTTCGTTGAGGCACCGTCTTTCTTATACGAGTTTCGACTGCAAGACAACAGGATTTCGTACACAACACCAATTGCACAGGCTACGAACTGCTGCGCGGGCTTCTTACCGCAAACTTCGCGTCCGGGTATAGCGTTCCTGCACAACGCGCCTATCTTGTTCGGTGCGGAATAAATGACGCGATCTCCAGCTCTTCCAGCAATTTTAACGCGACAGTTTTTAGGGCCCCGTGTCGCAGAAAATCCGGCGTCGGTAACCGGCGTGTGATCGCGGGTGGCGGAGATAATCATCCAACCACATCGACCGCCCAGACCCTCCACGTGGTGCATGGTTTTGGTGAACAAAAATTGAATTTCTCACAGTGAAATCCGTCAGAAAAATGGTGAAGTACGACTTTTCAATTCTCGTCGGATTCGCCGTCGGATTGTTTACCAATCGGCGTCGGATTCTAATTTGAATGTATGAGAAATAATAATTCTGTTACGAGGAAACTCAAACATTTCTACCAGACCTGCGCGCGTCGGGGCAATAGCGAACAATTAATAAAATAATAAAAAAGGTGCTAGGGCCTTCCCATTTTAATATAAGACCACTTATATTGCCCCTGGAAAAGCGTCTTTCCAGTAATGCATTTCAGTTTAAAAGTGAAGCCGACTTTAAGGGGATCGGTCTTTGTAAGCTGGCTTTTCCACGTTCAGTGTTGCAGTGAATGAAGTCTTCTTGCCGTATGCGAACGATGCGATGCGAACGGGTCCCGATAACGCTGTCGCGTTCTACTCTTAAAGGCGAAGTTTAAGCGTCCTCCAAGTTTTCTCCATGCCCAGTGTACATAAGGGGATGGCCGCGGTGGCCCTCGGCCGGCTTGCAGTCCTCGGTCCTGGCCATCTCTCACAAACTTCTAGAAGGAACTTGACGCGCATGATGCCTCAGATGTGCATCATCATAATCCGCCTATTCTTTATGTCCACTGCAAGATGAAGGGTTCTCCCAGCTATCTCCAAGTACCCCTGTTTTGCGCTAGCTGATTCTAATTTGCATCTGCAAATTTACTAATTTCATCTCCCCTTTCTACCATCCTCGACTGCGCTTCCTTTCCCTTGGCACCCATTCTGTAACTCTAATGGTCATCTGCCCTACGCATTACATGGCCTGCCTCTATCTGCATTTTAAATGCGAAGCATTTCTAGGCGAACATTTGCAACTTTGACCGTACCTATCTATCTATCTATCTATCTATCTATCTATCTATCTATCTATCTATCTATCTATCTATCTATCTATCTATCTATCTATCTATCTATCTATCTATACACCTAGGTTTTTGTGGTCTCATGGTCGTTTCGTTAACTTGGTCGTTTCCAAAATTGGCATACTATGACAAGAGTATATAACGAACATAAATGATATGTCATTATATTCATGCGTGCTATGTAGGTCATGAAACAGCCGCCTACGCCTTGGTGCTCTCATAGTCATTTTGCTAACTTTGTAGGTACCAAGACTGGCATAGTATGACAGGAGTGCATGACGAACATATGTGATAGGTGACGACATAAATGTATACCATGCGTGTCGTGTCATGTAGGTCATGGCAATGACTCTGCGAAAAAAGGTTAACACTCAAAAGCCACTGAAATGGGTTCGGACGTGGGTACTAAGTGAAGGAAACACTATAAAGGATGATAGTAGAAGTCATAGTCATGATCATGACTGAACAAAAATGACAATCACTCAGCGAAAAAAAAGATTAACACTCAAAAACCACTGAAATGGGTTCGGACGTAGGTACTAAGTGGAGGAAACACTAAAGGATGATGGTAGAAGTCATAATCATGAGCATAAGCATGACTCAGCAAAAATGACAATGACTCAGCGAAAAAGAGATTAACACTCAAAATCCACTGAAATGGGTTCGGACGTGGGTACTAAGTGGAGGAAACACTAAAGGATGATGGTAGAAGTCATAATCATGAGCATAAGCATGACTCAGCAAAAATGACAATGACTCAGCGAAAAAGAGATTAACACTCAAAAACCACTGAAATGGGTTCGGACGTAGGTACTAAGTGAAGGAAACACTAAAGGATGGTGGTAGAAGTCATAATCATGAGCATAAGCATGACTCAGCAAAAATGACAATGACTCAGCGAAAAAGAGATTAACACTCAAAATCCACTGAAATGGGTTCGGACGTGGGTACTAAGTGGAGGAAACACTAAAGGATGATGGTAGAAGTCATAATCATGAGCATAAGCATGACTCAGCAAAAATGACAATGACTCAGCGAAAAATAGATTAATATTTAAAAACCACTGAAATGGGTACGGACCTGGGCACTAAGTGAAGGAAACACTAAAGGATGATGGTAGAAGTCATAATCATGAGCATGAGCATGACTCAGCAAAAATGACAATGACTCAGCGAAAAAGAGATTAATATTTAAAAACCACTGAAATGGGTACGGACCTGGGCACTAAGTGAAGGAAACACTAAAGGATTGTGGTAGAAGTCATAGTCATGAGTATATGTCAGCTAAAATGAGAATGACTCAGCGAAATAAGAAAACCAATGGAATGGGTTCGGATGTGGTACTAAGTGAAGGAAAAGGCTAAAGTCATAGTCATAAGCATGACTATGGCTTTCGCCTTAAGGTCTGTTAAGGCGAAATCGAAAAAGTGGAGCGGCCAAGCTCCACTTCTTCGAGCGCAGTGTTAATCGGATAGCCGCGCAGATAACCGCGCAGAATTCACGCCCACCGTGCACTGTACAACAATTTATGCGAACAAAGGTGTCAATTATTTTGTAGTGCAGGCGCTAAATAACGTAGGCTACAAGGCGAAGTTGGCAGAGCTCACGGCATTCCTGGCTACTTGTTGTCAGGTGCGCGCGAGGTGCAGCCCAACACTGACGCACGCAAGTGTCACGACAGACTGCGTGCGAGGCCTGCGTGAAGGTGTGGCCGGTAATTCACTGCAAAGAAAGGCCACAGAAGCAAGTGCAGCGCAATTTCTAAGCAGCTCAGGCCTGAAATGCAATGGCACTATAGCGGCGAAAAGCCTCGATAGATTAGCTGTTCGGCATCGGTGTCTACGCCGTCTCCGGTTGCCTCACTCCCAGGTCTTGTGCCTATATACAGTCGTGCTGCGCAGGGAACGCGGCTTAAAATTAATTATGGGGTTTTACGTGTCAAAACCACGATCTGATTATGAGGCACGCCCTAGTGGGGGACTCCGGATTAATTTGGACCACCCGGGGTTCTTTAACGTGCACCTAAATCTAAGTACACGGGTGTTTTCTGCATTTCGCCCCCATCGAAATGCGGCCGCCGCGGCCGGGATGTGACCCCGCGACATCGTGCTCAGCAGCCCAACACCATAACGACTGAGCAACCACGGCGGGTGGAACGCGGCCTAGTTGGCTGCAGGGAGACTCGTAAAAAGGGAAAGCACATAGGAAGTGAGTACTACATTGAGCGAGATCTTTGTAGATGACAATTATGGAATACCGGCCAGGTGACTATTAGCAATTTTTGAGCACTGTAACAATGTCAACTGTAATGAAACACAGTATTCATAAATCAACATCAAAAGGACAAAATATACGTCTGCATTCATCAAGTGTCATTTCTCGTAAAAAATTTGCTGCGCAGCTTTTTCGGCGATGTTTTTGTAAACCTTCAGTATAAACTGTACAGCGAATGCTGACGTTTCAACCGATTCGTTCAGGATGCTTGCGCTCAGTTGCAACTGGCGTCTCTTACACGAAGCATAGCTGCGACGTATACGTAGATTCGCCGCTGTCCACCGCAGCGCGGTCTTGCGCGCACTTCAGCCAATCACATCACTTCCGATGCACGTCTCTAGTTGATTGTGGTGCGAATCAACGCAGCAGGCATAGATTTCGCGAGTATAATAAACGAATATACTTTAAAACACTGAGGTGGGCTAGTTGGGTCACGAATAATATGAAACATTGTTTTACGGCGCAAATTTAGGCGGGAGATAGCGAGAGTCAGCGAGATGTGGGCGCTTGCCCTGCGTATCTCGCGGTGTCCGGTCTAAATTTTCTCCGTAAAACCATGTTTCCCAATATATTGAACAACCAACCGGCCGCTCACGATTCTTGAGCCAGGAATACCAAGCGTATGTTTGAAGCTAATAATTTCGGTGCATTCTCTGCATGCGCGCGCAGATTATGCTTGTGTTCGCCGTACTGAGCGGACCACAAAGCCTGCATTTCGAGAGCTACGAGTACCCGGTGGGAGCCAAGATGGTCGGCTGGTGCTTGGCTGCCTTCGGCCTGTTCCAGATACCCTTGTTCGCCTACTCTGCGCTCTACAGTGCGAAATTTGTGAGCACACCTCTGCTATCGCTTCCATCCATCAACTTGCAACTATGCAGCTCACGTGACTTTGCCTTAAGGCTGTTTCATGCGATTTTCATAGCACTTCCGGTATGCGACGAAAATCGCAGTCGCAGTGCCGACTCTGCGATTTTCGGCTGCGACCAACCGGTTGGTCGCAGCGTCGGAACGTCGCAGCGATCCTTGCGATTTCCCGTCGAAATTGCGCCGAGAGCTATTTCGTGGTCTGTTTTGGAAAATGGCGTCTCTCTCAACAAGTGCATTGCGCGCGGAGGTGGATTGCTGAATCCGGTACGTACGTGAAGGGAGAATAAAAAACGAAGTGCATTTTTACCTATGCTTCGTATACTGTAGACACACCGATGCGAGTTCCCAATACTACAAGGTGTTCGATCCCCACGAGACGACATGGCCTTTTGGGGTCGTCACAATTTTAATTTGTTGAGTAGCATACAAAAATGGCGCGTACGGAGCAGTTTAAATAATTGCAACCTCTGCAAGGGCAAATGACAAGGCAGCAACATACCCGAAGTTCCAACGTTGCGCTGAACGCGTGGCCGTTTAGATGCATTCTTTTCCTGTCAGTTTTCCACACGCGTAAATTTCCCGATGCATCTTGAAAGGTTATTTTACCTCACTTGCTTATTAAATTTGATATGCCAATCATGCAGGCTATCGTAATGAATTTTCTACGATAGCATATTTAACTCCGTGGCTTGAATAAACAGAGTCAATTTGTTTTCGAATACTTCATGCATGTTAAGTTGTATCTTCTCCGATGGAGAATTTTTTTTCCTACGCAGAAACCAATAAACCTTGAATATATAGCGGGCTTTTTATCCTGTTGAACCTTGCTTTGAACCGTAATCAACACCCGCCGTGGTTGCTTAGTGGCTATGGTGACAACACACAGCGCTGACCAATCACCTGCGAAGAGCTGTTTACGTACGTCATCCATAGGAACCGCCGTTGCGCACTCCAAAACGAATTTAAACTTCAAAACGTTTTTAAGTTACAAAACACACGTATTATTCGGTCCTAATAAAGAGAGGTCGATTATCGTATAACGCGCACGTCTTTTTCATTTCATTAAAAAAATTATGCGGCGTGTGCGTCAGTCGCATTGTTGAAGTCGCAATCATGTAAATTGAGCCCTCAAAAAATTTGCACTGCGACGCGTGCGACCGCACCGATTTTTTTTTTTTTTTCGCCCCAGTCGCAGCATGTGGAACAGCCTTTAAGCTGTGACTAGGTAGCAAAAGAAGACAAACAGAAAAGCTGCTCCGAAATGGCATGGCCCAGCAGCATCACTGGAAAAACGTCTTTCTTTCTTTTATTTCCTACCCAGGCCTTTCAATTTTTCTCACTTGCTTTGTTTAAGTTGTTTCAGCTCGGTGTTTTATAAATCAGCTGCCAATCGTCAGCGAATCGTACTGCGCCAGCCAATCATAGTTCTTCAGGCGCATGCTCTTTCTAGTGTAGCATCGGGGCTGGCGCAATATTGTGCCCAGCAAGTCTTGCGCTTTTGCCGCATTATCGGTTGGAATAAACATTTTTGCAGGTACATGTGGAGCAATCTGCTACTGATAAGAACACAACATTTATTGGGGAGGGGGCGCGCCCGGTCGTAAAGTGGCAAGACGCGACATCTCTTCTGCTCTCTCCTGCCTTTCACACCCTAGTGCTATAGCCTCGCTTCAATTGCTTCACCTTGGTGCTGACTTATAGATAAACTGAAGCACTGAAGAACGTGGCGTCAGCCTATCAGAGCGGCTAGAGGCGCTACTGCACTCTTCCCTGGGTGTGTTCAGATAAGGAGAGACAAAGGGGTCCCGGTTATCTTTAGTTTTCAGAATACTTATATGAGGTGGGAGAATGTCTCTGTAGAAAGGAACCAACCTTCGTTTTGCGAAACTTAGCACGGACTTCTTGAAAAAGATTCTTATTTCACTAAAGGTGGAAAAAGCGTTTTAATGACTTGCAGATTTTACAAATTAAAAGGCCTATCACTCACCCCGCCAGAATTTTTTAGTGAATCTACACCACCAGCACTATTAGCTCACAAGAAAGTAAATTTATGTGACTCACAGTATCTTTTGAAAAATTGCCAAACTGTCGTTTTTCAGCAACTCCCTCTGACTCACCCCAAAATCAGGGATCTTTTTTGACTCAATTAGCAAAGGCGGTGAAGCTGGAAAGTATTTCTGAAAAATCTCCAAAGGGTGTCTCGCAAACTGAAAATACAAATATGCAACTACACCACATATTTGTTTCGTTATAAAATTCGCAAAATGCCAAAATTGCAAAAATAGCAAACATTGGAACGTTTTAGAGGCGTCTTAATAAATATAATCACCGCCGATTTTTATTAAACTTTTATAGAATACCCACCCAGGACAAGTAAATCTAGTACTGCAAGACAGGTTGCATTATTAAATGCGAAGCATTTCTTGGCGAACATTTGCTACTTTGACAGTATCTATCTATCTATCTATCTATCTATCTATCTATCTATCTATCTATCTATCTATCTATCTATCTATCTAGTCGCCTACATCTTTGTTCTCTCATGGTCGTTTCGTTAACTTGGCATGTACCAAAATTCGCACACTATGACAAAGAGTATATGACAAACATACTACATACTCATGACATACATGTCATGACATGCGTGTCATGTAGGCCATGAAACAGCCGCCTACGTCTTTGTGCTCTCATGGTCGTTTTGTTAACTTGGTAGGTACAAAAATTGGCATAGTATGACAGGAGTGGATGACGAACATAAGTGATAGATCATGACATAAATGTCATGACATGCGTGTCAAGTAGGTCATGACAATGACCCAGCGAAAAAGATTAACACTCAAAAACCACAGGAATGAGTTCGGACGTGGCCGCTAAGTGAAGAAAACGCTAAAGGATGATCGTAGAAATTATAGTCATGAGCATGACTCAGCAAAAATGACAATAACTCGGCGAAAACAGATTAACACTCAAAAGCCACTGAAGTGGGTTCTGACGTGGGTACTAAGTGAAGGAAACAGTAAAGGATGATGTATCAGGACTTGGTGCTCGGCTAGTTGGTTCATCTTATTCTTTCCTGTCCTGATCCTTTTTTCCGTCCTTGGTTGTGTCTTAAAACTACGGAATAATAAAGGATGGTGGTAGAAGTCATAGAGCATGACTCAGCAAAAACGTGAATGACTCAGCGAACATATATTAACACTCAAAAGCCACTAAAATGGGTTTTGACGTGGGTACTAATTGAAGGAAACACTAAAGGATGATGGTAGAAAACAGACCATGACTGAGCAAAAATGACGATGACTCAGCGAAAAAAAGTTAAAACCCACTGAAATGGGTTCGGACGTGGGCACTAAGTGAAGGAAACGCTAAAAAAATTGTGTTAGAAGTCATGGTCATGACCATGACTCAGCAATAATGAGAATGACTCAGTGAAAAAAGATTAACACTCAAAAGCCAATGCAATGGGTTCGGATGGTGGTACTAAGTGAAGGAAAAGGCTAAAGGTGCTGCCGAACCAAATCCGAGCATCGGCGACTGTAGTGAGGGCACCAGCTGCGTGGCGTGCTTGTGGGAACCACTCTATGAGTTATAAAAACAACAGCGTTTGCTCTTCTTGCTCAAAAAAATATCAAGGTTATTACGCACGGCCAGAATAACTAGACCGCAATGGCCCACCTCCGTGTAAAAGCCGCACCTAGTCACAATTGCGAAAAAAAAGTGCGTTACTTAGACGAGTATTTACAGTATAGACGCCATAGTTATAACACCGTTAAAGTATCGTTCAAGTGCCACGATATATATTACTATCGCTGTCTTCTAATCTTCTCTGCCCTTATCCCATCCCCCTGTGCAGAGTAGCCAACCGGACACTGAACCTGGTTAACCTCCCTGCCTTTCACCTCTTATCCTTCCTTCCTTCCTTCCTTCCTTCCTTCCTTCCTTCCTTCCTTCCTTCCTTCCTTCCTTCCTTCCTTCCTTCCTTCCTTCCTTCCTTCCTTCCTTCCTTCCTTCCTTCCTTCCTTCCTTCCTTCCTTCCTTCCTTCCTTCCTTCCTTCCTTCCTTCCTTCCTTCCTTCCTTCCTTCCTTCCTTCCTTCCTTCCTTCCTTCCTTCCTTCCTTCCTTCCTTCCTTCCTTCCTTCCTTCCTTCCTTCCTTCCTTCCTTCCTTCCTTCCTTCCTTCCTTCCTTCCTTCCTTCCTTCCTTCCTTCCTTCCTTCCTTCCTTCCTTCCTTCCTTCCTTCCTTCCTTCCTTCCTTCCTTCCTTCCTTCCTTCCTTCCTTCCTTCCTTCCTTCCTTCCTTCCTTCCTTCCTTCCTTCCTTCCTTCCTTCCTTCCTTCCTTCCTTCCTTCCTTCCTTCCTTCCTTCCTTCCTTCCTTCCTTCCTTCCTTCCTTCCTTCCTTCCTTCCTTCCTTCCTTCCTTCCTTCCTGCCTTCCTTCCTTCCTTCCTTCCTTCCTTCCTTCCTTCCTTCCTTCCTTCCTTCCTTCCTTCCTTCCTTCCTTCCTTCCTTCCTTCCTTCCTTCCTTCCTCCTTCTTCCTTCCTTCCTTCCGTCCTTCCTTCCTTCCTTCCTTCCTTCCGTCCTTCCTTCCTTCCTTCCTTCCTTCCTTCCTTCCTTCCTTCCTTCCTTCCTTCCTTCCTTCCTTCCTTCCTTCCTTCCTTCCTTCCTTCCTTCCTTCCTTCCTTCCTTCCTTCCTTCCTTCCTTCCTTCCGTCCTTCCTTCCTTCCTTCCTTCCTTCCTTCCTTCCTTCCTTCCTTCCTTCCTCCTTCCTTCCTTCCTTCGTTCCTTCCTTCCTTCCTTCCTTCCTTCCTTCCTTCCTTCCTTCCTTCCTTCCTTCCTTCCTTCCTTCCTTCCTTCCTTCCTTCCTTCCTTCCTTCCTTCCTTCCTTCCTTCTTCCTTCCTTCCTTCCTTCCTTCCTTCCTTCCTTCCTTCCTTCCTTCCTTCCTTCCTTCCTTCCTTCCTTCCTTCCTTCCTTCCTTCCTTCCTTCCTTCCTTCCTTCCTTCCTTCCTTCCTTCCTTCCTTCCTTCCTTCCTTCCTTCCTTCCTTCCTTCCTTCCTTCCTTCCTTCCTTCCTTCCTTCCTTCCTTCCTTCCTTCCTTCCTTCCTTCCTTCCTTCCTTCCTTCCTTCCTTCCTTCCTTCCTTCCTTCCTTCCTTCCTTCCTTCCTTCCTTCCTTCCTTCCTTCCTTCCTTCCTTCCTTCCTTCCTTCCTTCCTTCCTTCCTTCCTTCCTTCCTTCCTTCCTTCCTTCCTTCCTTCCTTCCTTCCTTCCTTATCGCTGTCACTGCTCTGCACTTCACGCGAAACTGAAGTTTCTTTTTTTTTCATGTGTAGAAACTTGCCGACACTTTCCACCCGAAAGCAATATGGGGCCCGGATGATCCCGCGAAATTCAACCAATACCTGAACTTCCTCGAAGAAAATGGCGTCAAGTGTGCGGCGCCGCTCTCACCCGTGCAGCCCGAGGTATACGAGCGTGTCATGCAGTGTGTCGCTATATTGCTTGAATGCTAATCGCATTATTGTCGACAGTCATTGTGAGATGTGGTCTGCAAGAACTCTTTTGATGCGAAAGCTTCAAATGGTTCATTCAGCGAAAAAGCTGGCGTCTGTAGAAGCGAAACGGCACCTAAATTCCCATTGGCTGCGACGCCACGACACGTGCGCGCCTCGACAGAGCGGGCTAAAGGGACCACCTGCTGCCCCAGTAGCACGCCAGGTGTTGCGTGAGGGGAGAGGGCATCGCCACGTAACCCTCGCTCTAGGAAGCTTGCGTTATCCGCGCATTCCTTGCCCGCACAAGCTCTCGCCTGCGTTCAAACTGCGCCTCGGTAAGGCCAAATCAAAACGCACGAAGCGTCTCAACGCGCTCGCTTGCCCGCGACGAGTTCGTAACTCGAAGGACCGCTCAGCGGCGTTCAATTGGAATGCTTTCGCATTCACAACTCATAAGGAGTGCTTAGGTGTCCTCGGATATTTCTCCCGCTCTTTTCATATCACTTATTAGTGCGCTAGAGCGAGGCATCCAATCCGGCGAAAGGCTGTTGTGCCTCTGTTCGTGCGCTGGGCGACCAATGAAGAGCCAACAGCAGCGCTGCGCGGTGTGGAGGAGGCACGCGTCACACCGTGGCTGGAGGAGAGTAACCACCTGCAGCCAATGACGCGCTCCCGCCTCGCACGGCGCAGCCAATCAGGTAGAGCATACGCGCCACGACAGCTGCAGCCAATAGGAAGCCGCGCTCGGCCGCCGTGGCGGCCGGTGGGGGGAAGCACCGCGCGGTTCTCCTCGTCTCAGACGCGTCATAACAAGTCGTGTCGCAGTTCTTCGGAGATGGGCCGTGGATGAGGCGGCGGGTCCATCTGGGTTGGTCAACGCGGAGTGCCGGGCTCTACGGAACGCGCAACCACGGCTGAAACGACTACGTGAGCGTGCGTCGACTGATCCTGACATTGCAGCTAAACGAGAGAAGTTGAAAGCAGACAGGTTGAGAAAATGTCGTGAAGGTCCAAACGAAACTCCAGCACAGAGGGGACGCCGTCTCGACGCTGATGCCACGAGAAACTTCCGACAGCCCGAACAGCGACCACGCCGCGTAGACGCCAACGTTCAAGATACGAGGACTCGACGGGCGAAGGAGGAGTAGCTTTTAATGAAAAGAAGGGAGGAGAGGTCGGTCTGGAGAGTGTGACGAAGGCTGCCGAGGCTTCCTATTGACTGCAGCTGTCGTGACGCGCGTGCTCTACCTGATTGGCAGCGCCGTGTGAGGAGCTGGTTTTAGGTGCAATGTAATTTGTATGCGCATGCGCATCGCGTAATTTTTCATCTTTGCATTGTGGAAGTGCCTGATACAATAGAGGCTATGAAAACGAATAGAAAATTCCACGAGACTCTTTCCCTGCAGGTTATCCTTGGCGGACGTTCCACCACGAGCCAAGCGATGGCCGGCGCAGCAGACCATTCAGCCGCTATCGAAACCAGCAGGCTTGCACCTCTTCGCGAAGACGCCATTCGCCGCATGTCTGTCGCGTTGGGTCGCACGCCCAACGAACTAAGGCGCATGGAGGTGGTGCTGAACCGACGCACGTCGGCGCACATTGATGAAGCGAAGCCGGCCGCATTGGCATCGGAAGAGCAGAAAGAATCTTCTAAAGTGGCCGAGTCTGCGCCAGAAAAACAGCGGAAGAAGAGGACGCCGCCTTCGACGCCGCCGAAGCTGGAGATAGAGCTACTCCCTCCGGAGCCAGAGGAAAACAGCCAGATAGGCTACGGATTCGGCTTCGTACCCATCAAAACAGAAGGCACCGCATCGGCGCGTGCCGGCTCCGCTGCGCAAAGTACGGTGCCCCCGTGGGGAGCGATGGTGCCTCCAGAGTTCGCCGGCCTGGAAGCGCCACCCGCACCTGGGGAGCACTTGGCCATTCTCCTTACCACTCCCGAGCCCGCAGAAGACGCCAGAGGAATGCAGCAGCAGCGAGGAGGGCTGCGAACTCCTGGTCAGGCTGCCAAGGGGGGGCACATTACTATCAACGTGCCACGCAAGCCTGAAAATCTTAAAGCCACAATCCAGGGCCCGCCCGTGATCGGCTACAGCGACCTGTTGCGCCGGCCAAGTGTCAAGCTCACGCTCCTTGAGCCTATCAACGGTGGCGAGAATGATTCTGCCGAGCAGGTCCGCAAGGCTATCCATGACTTCCGACGCAAGTCGATGGCGGTAATGAGAAGGCTGAGTGTGATGCCCGCCTCGCAGCAGTTTGCTGGACCCCCGCTGCATCCCGGAGACGCTCTTCCCAGACTGCAGAGGTCGTCCACTAGCTCTGACAACCTTTTCCCGAATCTAGCAGCTCAACGACAATCCATCAGCGGAGGCATCATGCCTCCAAATATGGTAGATCCACGACAATCCATCAGCGGAGGTCTCCTGCCTCCGGACCAGGCCGCTCCGAGGAAGTCCATCAGCAGAGGCCTTCTGCCTCCAAATATGGTAGATCCGCGACGATCTATCAGTGGTGGTCTCCTTCCTCCGGGCCAGACAGCTCCAAGGAGGTCTATCAGCGGAGGCCTCCTCCTGCCTCCCAATATGGCATATCCACGACAATCCATCAGCGGAGGTCTCCAGCCACCCGACCAGGCCGCTCCGAGGAGGTCCATCAGCGGAGGCCTCCTGCCTCCGGGCCAGACAGCTCCAAGGAGGTCTATCAGCGGAGGCCTCCTCCTGCCTTCCAATATGGTATATCCACGGCAATCCATCAGCGGAGCTCTCCTGCCTCCGGACCAGGCCGCTCCGAGGAAGTCCATCAGCGGAGGCCTCCTACCTCCAAATATGGTACATCCGCGACAATCTATCAGTGGTGGTCTCCTTCCTCCGGGCCAGACAGCTCCAAGGAGGTCTAACAGCGGAGGCCTCCTCCTGCCTCCCAATATGGTATATCCACGACAATCCATCAGCGGAGGTCTCCTGCCTCCGGACCAGGCCGCTCCGAGGAGGTCCATCAGCGGAGGCCTCCTGCCTCCAAATATGATAGATTCACGACGATCCATCAGCGGAGGCCCTCTGCCTCCAAATATGGTAGGTCCACGACAATCCATCAACGAAGGTCTCCTGCCTCCGGGCCGGACAGTTCCGAGAAGGTCCATCAGTGGAGGTCTCCTGCTTCCAAATATGGTAGACCCACGACGATCCACCAGTGGAGACCTACCTCCGGGCAAAGCAGCTCCAAGGATATCCATCAGCGGAGGACCACTCTCTCCAAATATGGTTTATCCACGACCATCCATCAGCGGAGGTCTCCTGCCTCCGGACCAGGCCGCTCCGAGGAAGTCCATCAGCGGAGTCCTCCTGCCTCCAAATATGGTATACCCGCGACGATCTATCAGTGGTGGTCTTCTTCCCCCGGGCCAGACAGCTCCAAGGAGGTCTATCAGCGGAGGCCTCCTCCTGCCTCCCAATATGGCATATCCACGACAATCCATCAGCGGAGGTCTCCTGCCTCCGGACCAGGCCACTCCGAGGAGGTCCATCAGCGGAGGCCTCCTGCCTCCAAATATGGTAGATCCGCGACGATCTATCAGTGGTGGTCTCCTTCCTCCGGGCCAGACAGCTCCAAGGAGGTCTATCAGCGGAGGCCTCCTCCTGCCTCCCAATATGGCATATCCACGACAATCCATCAGCGAAGGTCTCCAGCCACCCGACCAGGCCGCTCCGAGGAGGTCCATCAGCGGAGGCCTCCTGCCTCCGGGTCAGACAGCTCCAAGGAGGTCTATCAGCGGAGGCCTCCTCCTGCCTCCCAATATGGTATATCCACGACAATCCATCAGCGGAGGTCTCCTGCCTCCGGACCAGGCCGCTCCGAGGAGGTCCATCAGCGGAGGCCTCCTGCCTCCAAATATGATAGATTCACGACGATCCATCAGCGGAGGCCCTCTGCCTCCAAATATGGTAGGTCCACGACAATCCATCAGCGAAGGTCTCCTGCCTCCGGGCCGGACAGCTCCGAGAAGGTCCATCAGTGGAGGTCTCCTGCTTCCAAATATGGTAGACCCACGACGATCCACCAGTGGAGACCTACCTCCGGGCAAAGCAGCTCCAAGGATATCCATCAGCGGAGGACCACTCTCTCCAAATATGGTTTATCCACGACCATCCATTAGCGGAGGTCTCCTACCTCCCGGCCAGGCAGCTCCGAGGAGGTCCATCAGTGGAGGCCTCCTGCTTCCAAATATGGTAGACCCGCGACGATCCACCAGTGAAGACATACCTCAGGGCCAAGCAGCTCCGAGGATATCCATCAGCGGTGGACCCCTCTCCCCAAATATGGTTTCTCCACGAGTATCCATTAGTGGAGGTCTCCTGCCTCCGGGCCAAGCATCTCCAAAGAAGTCCATTACTGGAGGCATCCTACCTCCAAACATGGTATATTCACGACCCCTCTCCCCAAATATGGATCCGCGACGATCCATCAGTGGAGGTCTCCTGCCTCCGGGCCAGGCAGCTCCGAGGAGGTCCATCAGTGGAGGCCTCCTGCTTCCAAATATGGTAGACCCGCGACGATCCACCAGTGAAGACGTACCTCAGGGCCAAGCAGCTCCGAGGATATCCATCAGCGGAGGACCCCTCTCCCCAAATATGGTTTCTCCACGAGTATCCATTAGTGGAGGTCTCCTGCCTCCGGGCCAAGCATCTCCAAGGAAGTCCATTAGTGGAGGCATCCTACCTCCAAACATGGTACATTCACGACCCCTCTCCCCAAATATAGATCCGCGACGATCCATCAGTGGAGGTCTCCTGCCTCCGGGCCAGGCAGCTCCGAGGAGGTCCATCAGTGGAGGCCTCCTGCTTCCAAATATGGTAGACCCGCGACGATCCACCAGTGAAGACATACCTCAGGGCCAAGCAGCTCCGAGGATATCCATCAGCGGTGGACCCCTCTCCCCAAATATGGTTTCTCCACGAGTATCCATTAGTGGAGGTCTCCTGCCTCCGGGCCAAGCATCTCCAAGGAAGTCCATTAGTGGAGGCATCCTACCTCCAAACATGGTACATTCACGACCCCTCTCCCCAAATATAGATCCGCGACGATCCATCAGTGGAGGTCTCCTGCCTCCGGGCCAGGCAGCTCCGAGGAGGTCCATCAGTGGAGGCCTCCTGCTTCCAAATATGGTAGACCCGCGACGATCCACCAGTGAAGACGTACCTCAGGGCCAAGCAGCTCCGAGGATATCCATCAGCGGAGGACCCCTCTCCCCAAATATGGTTTCTCCACGACGATCCATTAGTGGAGGTATCCTGCCTCCGGGCCAAGCATCTCCAAGGAAGTCCATCAGTGAAGGCATCCTACCTCCAAATATGGTATATTCACGACCCCTCTCCCCAAATATGGATCCGCGACGATCACTCAGTGGAGGTCTCCTGCCTCCGGGCCAGGCAGCTCCTAACTGGCCTATTAGTGGAGGCCCCCTGCCTCCAAATATGGTGGATATGCGACCATCTATCAGTGGAGGTCCCTTGCCTCTGGAACTTGCTGCCAAGCGACAGTCTATCGGCGCGATGGGCTGGCCTCCTAACCTGGCGGCTCCTCGGCGTTCCATTAGCGGATGTGTCTTGCCGCCGAATCTCGCTGCTGCGAGGCGCTCTATCAGCGTTGGTTCCCTCTCTCCGTGCCCCGGAGATCCTAGGCGCCCCAGCAGCGGAGGTCCTCTGCCTCCACACCTGCTGGCTCAGCGAAAGTCCATCAGCGGAGGTGCCTTGCCACTTAATTTCGCTGCTCCAAGGCGTTCCATCAGTGCTGGTTACATTCCTCCATGCTTTGGAGATCCTAGGCGTTCTAGCAGTGGAGGTCATTTGCCTCCACACCTGGCGGCTCAGCGTCGTTCCATTAGCCCTGGCGTCTTGCCTCCGGAAATTGCGGCTCAGCGACTGGTCATCCCCCGACGCTCCATAAGCGGGGGTGTATTGCCTCCAAATCTTGATGGTCCGCGACGTTCCATTAGCGTCGGCTCTTTTCCTTCCAATCTGATGGCTCAACGACGTTCCATCAGCGCTGGCCGCTTTCCTCCAAACCAGACTGCTCCTCCAGTTTGCACAGGCGGCTTTCCTCCGTACGCAGCCGTTCCGTCAGGCTCAATCAGCTACGGGCCCGGAGGTGGTCCCGGCCCAGTGCGGCGCCCCAGCAGTGGTACAAACCTTCCTTCGGGCTCTCTCGGCGGCGGCCAGGACGTCGCTGTGGATGTGGCTCGACTGGGAGCAAACGCACAGGCACCGACTGCGTCGCGCCCCAGTGAAGGCGATGAAACCGAAGATGACGACGGCGATGATGACAGCGACAACGAGAACACCTCATCCACAGACACATCATCGACCGTGTCCTCGGGTGCTGCAGTGACCTGACAAAGGCCATGGACTGTGCGCCGTGGTTTTACATAACAACTGTACTAAGATAAAAGGCTTTTGTCGTGCCTTTTCTATAGTTTGATGAAAACAACAAAAGAATAAACGATTTTGCCTTGCTATATTGTAGCTGCTATAATATAGCTATAATATAGCGATATTCTCCGGTTTTCAGAAAACCGTTTTGAAATGTGTTCATTGTTTTATGCTTGCCTTGTCGTTTCCTTTGTGTATGAGTGCGCTCTTCTAGCCCACGTGTCGTCAAATAAGAAACTATGCTTCAAGATTATTTGAAGCTGATGTTCACTATGTGATAGTCACTTGAGCCACAAAAAAAGAAAACAACACACTCTAGCAATCACATTAACCATTACACTGAGCGATCCTCCTTGAAAAAAATATATATAGATTACCTTTCGCAAAAGTACTGAACGTTGGGCGAGTTGGTAGCTATTCATCTTGAAACTGCAGCGCGCGCACAGGAAACGAGGACAAAAAGACACCTTCGCCTTTTTGTCCTCGTTTCCTGTGTGCGCGCTGCAGTTTCGAGGTGACCTTTCGCAGTTCAGTTACAGGACTGCTTCAGAAATTCACGTTGAAACTCCTCTGAGAGTTGTCGAGGTATGCGTAAGTAAGCATTGCGCCACTTGATCACCTCCACGCAGCCCCGTGTCATTGTAAATATTATGAAACTTGATCCGACCAGTATAACCCCTTACCAACCCTTATCGGTCGTTATCAACCTTATCGGACTAGATCCGACCCTTATGAACTCTTATCAGTTATAAACCTTATCGGACTCTATACAAGATTTATCAACCCTTATTGTTCGGTATCTGCCTTATCGCAATCGATCCTATCCTTATCAAATCTTATCTGTCTTATCAACCTTACCAGACTTGATCCGACCCTTATCAATCCTTATGGGTGCTTATTAACTTTACCGGAATTACTCCGACCAAAATAAGCCCTTATCGCTCTTTAGCACGTTATCCATCCGTGTCGAACCATTATCAACCGCGATGATACCCATACAACCCCTCATCAGTCCTTATCAACTCATTAACTGCTTATCTGTCAGTGCTGCGCGACACGAAGCGTATAAGCCCTCGGAGATCTGTGGCATTCCGGTTGGTGAAGGAATGCCCCAATGGAAGGCGCATCCCGCGACCACCGAAACGCATCGGGCATCGGTTAGAAACAGTCACGCGTCTGATTTGAAACTACTTGGCGAAGGAGTACCACAGGGAAGTATTTTGGGGCCCTTGCTTTTTTGTATTGTATTTATATTAAGGACTTGGCGAGCATTGATAATGACTTAAAATTTATTGTATATGCAGACGACACTACAATTATTGTAACCGCAAAAGATGCTGAACATATGATTAAAGCCAACAAGGTGCTGTCAAAATTATCCTCTTGGGGTATCGCGAACGCTGTAATAAATGTTAATAAAACAAAGGCTGTACTTTTTAGGCCCAAAAAAATCGGAACATTGATACTCGTACCATTCTACAGCTAAATAACTCCATTTTGCCCATTGTTCCTTCTATTAAGTGTCTTGGCGTTGTATTTGAGCAACATTAGTTGATGAGCGACGCTTCAAAAAAAGATATCGCCGAGAGCTGGTGGGGCTATACTAGTCAAGGTGCAACCGAATTAGCAAGGCCCACTAAACTTGAACAAAGTCACTCCCTCACCAGAACAGGAATTGGCCTCCCTGGTGCAGTATTCGACCGCTACCTCCCTAATGACTTCTACAATTTACCCATGGCCCTCAGTCCCCAGCGGCTGCGGAGCACCTGACCAAGGCGGCGGTCAGGCCTGCGACGCGGCAGAGGGTGCTAAGAATATCTGGGTCCGGAAAGGCCGCCAATGGAAACTGAACCTGGCAACGTTCAACACGCGCACCCTATCGCGTGAGGCTAGCTTAGCAGGACTATTTGAAGAATTATCAGGTATTCCGTGGGATATTATTGGCCTTAGTGAGGTGAGAAGAACTGGTGAGGCTTATACAGTGCTGACTAACGGCCACGTCCTCTGCTACAGAGGTCTTCCAAATAGGAGAGAAGTCGGAGTAGGATTTCTAGTCCATAAGGACATAGTGGGCAACATTGATGAATTCTACAGCATTAATGAGAGGGTAGCAGTCGTAATAAAGCTGTATAGGAGGTATAAAATGAAGATTGTACAAGCCTACGCCCCAACCTCCAGTCACGATGATGAAGAAATAGAACAGTTTTATGAAGATGTTGAATTAGCAATGAGAAAGATGCAAAGTCAGTATACTGTAGTCATGGGCGACTTCAATGCAAAAGTGGGGGGAAAGCAGGTTGGTGAGCAAGCAATTGGCAACCACGGCATCGATTCTAGGAATGCAAGAGGAGAGATGTTAGTAAAAGTTGTCGCAGTTTCACCTGAAAGGCGAAGCATCAATTGCGATAGCAAATTTGTAGAGAGCTATACGGACTAATGATATTAGCTTTATCAGCTGTATAAACTTGGACATGCAGCAGCACCGGCAACGCGCAGAACTGTTGTCGACGCCGTCGGCGTTTTGCCCGCGTTCGCTCAAAATGCGTGCGGCGTTGGTGACTGTTGCCGGAGCCTCTGATATAAATAGGCACTTGGTGCCGCAGCTAAACGTCGCCTCCCTTCCCTCCCCCTCCCCCACGGCCTCTCGCGCGTCGGAAGAAGGCGCGTTTGCTCTACATATATGGTGATTGTAAAGGAGGAAAGAGACGCCTACTTCTGCAGCCCTTAAGGGAGCACGGCGCAGAACGCGCGTTTGTTCTCCGCCGTGCGTTCACTCCCCGTGAAAGCGCGCGCCCCTCGCACCCTTTCACTCGCACATACAGCGTTCGGCGGCGCGCGGAGACGATTTCATCTCCATTGACGTCATACGGAACCTCACGGCGACGGCGACGGCGACGCCGACGGCAGAAATCTGCTTTTGAGTGTCCATATAATTGCTATCGCAATAAAAATTCGCGGAAAGGGATAGGCTTCGAATAATGAATACCTTCTTCAGGAAGCGCAGCAACAGGAAGTGGAGCTAGAAAAGCCCTAATAGAAAAACAAGGAATGAAAAAGATTTCATACTCTCTGCCGATCCCAGCATAGTGCAGGATGTAGAAGTGTTAGGTAGGGTAAAGTGCAGTGACCATAGGTTAGTGAGGTCTAGAATTTCTCTCAATTTGACGAGAGAAAGAATAAAGTTCGTCATGAAGAAACAGGCCAAGCTAGACGCAGTAAGCGTAAAAGCAGACCAATTCAGGCTGGTGCTCACAAACAAATATGCAGCTTTAGAACAGGAAGATAAAGACAACATAGAGGTAATGAATCAAACCGTAACTAGGTTGATCTCAGAAGCAGCAATTGAAGTGGGAAATAAGGCACCAAGGCAACCAGTACGTAAGCTCTCCCAAGTAACAAAGGACCTAACGGCAAAACATGAAAATGTCAAACTCCATAGTTCAGATAGAATTCGCTGAACTGTCGAAACTGATCAACAAGAAGAAAGTAAGGGATGTCCGAAATTATAACGTGGAAAAGATTGAGGAAGCAGTAAAATATGGACGCAGCATGAAATCAGTGAGAAGAAAACTAGGCATAGGACAAGGCAAAATGTATGCACTGAAAGATAAGCAGGGTAATATCATCAGCAATTTCGATGACAGTAAAAGCAGCAGCCAAGCTACTTTCATGCTAAGTAGTTATGAACAGAAGTTATAAGGGCCTTGAAAGACATGACCAAGGGTAAAGCTGCTGGAGAAGATGGAATAACAGTCGATTTAATCAAGAATGGAGGAAATATACTTGAAAAACTAGCGGCCCTTTATACGCAATGCCTCACGACTTCAAGGGTACCAAAAAGCTGGAAGAACGCCAACATTATACTCATTCATAAGAAGGGAGACGTTAAAGAATTACAGACCCATTAGCTTGCTTTCAGTATTGTATAAAATATTCACGAAGGTAATTTCAAATAGAATCAGGGCAACAATTGGCTTCAGCCAACCAAGAGAACAGGCTGGCTTCATGAAGGGATATTCTACGATGGATCATGTCCATGTCATCAACCAGGTAATAGAGAAATCTGCGTAGTACAATCAATCTCTCTATATGGCTTTCATAGATTAATTAAAAGCATTTGATTCAGTAGAGATACCAGCAGTGATAGAGGCATTACGCAACCAATGAGTACAGGATTCATACGTGAATATATTGGCAAATATCTACAAGGATTGCACAGCAACCTTGGTTCTCCACAAGAAAAGTAGAAAGTTACCTATCAAGAAAGGGGTCAGGCAAGAAGACACAATCTCCAATGCTATTCACTGCATGCTTAGAAGAAGTACTCAAGCTCTTAGACTGGGAAGGCTTAGGAGTGAGAATCAACGTCGAATATCTCAGCAACCTTTGGTTTGCAGATGACATTGTCCTATTCAGCAACAATGGGGACGAAAACAACAAATGATTGAGGACCTTAACCGACAAAGTGTAAGAGTGGGGTTGAAGATTAATATTGTCACGAGCGGCGATCCTGTGGTCGGGGCTTGGACGATGACGACGACGACGGCGTGGCTTTCTGGTGTGCACGCGCTCTCATGAACGATTGCTGTAGCGTTGTGCGCCTTACCTTCTAAATATATCCATTGTATATATATTCTCCCCGTAACATCTTTGGTGGAGGTGCGGGGTACGCTCGCTACAATACCGGGAACTCGATCTTCGCAGCGGACGGCGCGTTGCTGCCACCACAATGACCGACCAAGCGACCCAGTGTGAGCAAGGCCCGTCACCGGTCATTCTCTTGCACCCTCGTGACCCCGGGACATGCAACGGCACAAGCGGCGTGGACGTCGATGAATGGCTGGCAATGTATAGGCGCGTCAGCCGCACTTGGGACCCGACGATAATGCTTGCGAATCTCATCTTCTATTTGCGGGGCACTGCGCTACTCTGGTTCGAGACGCATGAGGCAGATCTGACAAGTTGGAACGTCTGTAAGCAGAAACTACGCGATCTATTTGGGAGACCTATCGGACGACAACTAGCGGCCAAGCATCTGAGCTCGCAATTCGTGCTGAGATGTCCACAGAGCCGTACATCTCGTATATTCAGGAGGTGTTGTCTCTGTGCCACAAGGTCGACAAGGACATGCCTGAAGCGGACAAAGTGGGCCACGTACTGAAAGGCATAGCCGATGACGCAGTCAATCTGCTACTGTGTAAGAACTGCTCTACAGTGGAGTCGGTCATCGCTGAATGTCGTCGTTTTGAGCTGGCCAAAGGTCAACGTATCACTCACCGCTTCGACCGACTTCCCAATACGGCTGTCACGTCCTCATGCCAAGGTTTAGGCACGCTTCGGCAAGCGCAAGCTCCAGAAAACGTCACCAGGATCGTCCGTCGAGAACTCGAGGCCGTGGCACCCGTTACCCCTCATGACGGTATGCAAGGCAACAACCTGGCTCCAATTTCGCTAATTCAGGCCGTGGTTCGCCAAGAGGTCGCGAATATGGGCATTTTACCCACCTTTGATAACGGCCATGCTGCTACCAACCCGGTCGCCCCTGACGTCGCTGCTGCAAGACCGAACACGACCTTTAGGCCACGTTATCGAAATCCAGCCGATTGGCGCACACCTGATGACCGGCCCATCTGTTTCACATGCTCTAGGATCGGACACATCGCCCGCCATTGCCGCAGCCGCTGACCCACGTCCTATCGATCAAACACTTACAATCGCCCGGACCGTGCACCATATGCCCCGTCGTTCCGTCCTGAGGCCTCAAGTGCTGAACGTCCTCCTAGGGAAAACCGGATCAGCCGCTCACCATCGCCCCAGCGCCGTCAGTCCCGCTCGCCCCAACCTCACCGCTCTCGGTCTCCCTTTGACCGCCTCTCGGAAAACTAGCCAGTGCAGCCCCCGGAGGTGACGCTGCATTTACGACCCGGCCTGAAAATCCTCTGATTGTCCCTCATACCCGATGCAACCTTCTTGAAGTTCTGGTTGATGGTGTGGCAGTTACCACTCTTGTTGATACGGGCGCACAAATTTCTGTAATGAGCTCGAGCCTCCGGCGCCGCCTCCAGAAAGTCCTGACGCCCTCGACTTCACCTACCATCCGAGTAGCCGACGGGAGTACCCCTGCCGTACTTGGAATGTGCACTGCACGCATCACCATTTCTGGTCGCCACACATCTGTTCTTTTTGCTGCTCTAGAACAGTGCCCCCATGACCTCATTTTGGGAATCGACTTTCTGTCCACACACGCTGCCCTTATCGACTGCTCCGCGGGCCTTCTCCGGCTAGAACTTCCTTCGTGCTCCGACAACGTCGATGCCGGCCCACCCCGCCTACGGTCCGTCGAGTTTCTTCGACTGCCTCCGCAAGCCGCAATATACGTTCAGCTTTCAGCCTTTCCACCCCTACCCGACGGCGACTACGTTGCCTGCCCTATTCCTGAGGTCGCCATGACACGCAGCGTCGCGCTATACCCTATACGGTGGTGACAGTTACAAACAACGGCACCTCTTTTCCCATCCTCAATTTTGGCTACTCGACGCAAGTTCTTCCCCGCGGCATATCACTCGCTCATCTGACCCCATTGGCCGGCCACACAGTTTCTGCCCTGACCACAGAACCTCCACCGGATTTTTCATCCGCCGTCATCGCAGTCAGGTTCGTCCTGCGACCACTTCGCACGCATGATATCAGGGGACCTCACTCCGGCACAATCCGCTGCCCTTCGCCGCGTGCTGGTTTCCTACCAGGATATCTTTGACTTTGGCGACCGTCCTTTGGGCCAGACTTCCGTCGTCACCCATCGCATTTATACCGGCGATGCGAGTCCTATTCACCGACGGCCTTACCGTGTGTCAGCTCCGGAGCGTGCTGTCATCCAACAGGAAGTGGAGAAAATGCTGGGCAAAGGTACAATTGAACCCTCATGCAGTCTTTGGGCCTCTCCTGTCGTACTTGTGAAAAAGAAGGACAATAGCTGGAGATTCTGTGTAGACTACCGCCACCTCAACCAGATTACCAAGAAGGATGTGTATCCTCTCCCGCGTATTGATGACGCACTGGACTGCTTGCACGGCGCCAGATATTTCTCTTCCATCGACCTGCGCTCAGGATACTGGCAAATCGCTGTGGACGACCAAGACCGCGAGAAGATCGCCTTCGTGACTCCTGATGGCTTCTATCAATTTAAAGTGATGCCGTTTGGCCTATGTAACGCTCCTGCTACTTTCGAGCGCATGATGGACTCTCTTCTTCGAGGTATCAAGTGGTCCATATGCCTTTGCTACCGGGACGATGTTATCGTTTTTTCGACTACGTTTGAAAACCATCTCACTCGCCTGTCCAACGTCCTTGATGTTTTTCGCCGTGCTCGTCTTCAGCTTAACTCGTCGAAATGTCGCTTTGGGCACCGTCAAATCTGCGTACTCGGCCACCTTGTTGACGCTGCAGGCGTGCAGCCAGACCCTGACAAAGTCCGCGCGGTTAGTCAGTTCCCTACTCCGCGGTCGACCAAGGACGTCCGCAGTTTTCTTGGCCTGTGCTCGTACTTCCGTCGTTTTGTCCAGAACTTCGCGGAAGTGGCCCGCCCTCTAACTGGCCTACTCAAGAAGGACGTCGTTTTCACTTGGGGTCGTGACCAAGCGGACGCCTTTTCATCGCTCGTTGCCATCCTAACAAACCCACCTGTTCTAGCGCATTTCGACCCGTCAGGCAGCACGGACGTTCGTACCGACGCCAGTGGCCACGGTATAGGCGCAATCCTTGCACAACAGCAGCACGGCCTCCACCGCGTGGTCGCCTATGCAAGCCGCCTTCTGTCGCCGTCGGAGCAAAATAACTCGATCACAAAACGCGAGCTCTCGTCTGGGCCATCGCAAAATTACGTCCGTACCTGTATGGCAGGCACTTTTCAGTTATTACAGACCACCATGCCGCCCATGCGCTTTGCTGGCTTTCCTCGCTCAAGGACCCCACTGGTCGCCTTGGCCGTTGGGCACTCCGCTTGCAAGAGTACTCATTTTCTGTTTTCTACAAATCTGGACGGCTTCACCAAGACGCTGACTGCTTGTCACGATACCCGGTCGATCCCCCTGATACACTAGAAGATGAACCTGACACCTTTTTTCTGGCCATTACAGACTTCGTCCACATAGCTGACGAACAGCGCCGCGACTCATCTTTGCGGCCTATTATAGACGGTCTCAACTCACCACACCCTGACCCTTCCCTACGGATGTTTGTGCTCCACAACGACACCTTACACCGCTACAACGCCTGGCCTGACGGCGCTGAGCTCTTGCTTGTTTTTCCGCGCATCTTCGCTCTACTGTTTTGCGCCAGCTTCACGATGCACCGACGGCCGGACACCTAGGCGTGTCACGCACGTATGATCGCATCCGTAGGCGCTTCTTTTGGCCTGCTCTCTACCAGTTCTGTGCGACAGTACGTTGCGGCTTGTGACCTCTGCCAGCGACGCAAGACTCCTGCCCTACTGCCTGCTGGTAGCCTTCACCCCCTCGATATCCCTGATGAACCATTTTTCCGGGTGTGACTCGATCTTCAAGGGCCTTTCCCCATGTCAACCACTGGCAATAGATGGGTTGCAGTCGCTACTGACTACGCAACGCGGTACGCTGTTACACGAGCACTTCCCACCAGCTGTGCTACTGATGTAGCCGATTTCCTTCACGACGTCATCCTGCGCCACGGTGCTCCTCGTCAGTTAATCACGGACCGCGGCCTCTGCTTCCTGTCTAAAGTAGTCGACGACATTCTTCGTTCTTGCACCGACCAATCACAAGTTCACCATTGCTTACCATCCACAGACAAACGGCCTTACTGAACGCCTCAACCGTACTCTCACAGATATGCTTGCTATGTACGTGTCTGAGCACCACCGAGACTGGGACATTACCTTGCCTTTTCTGACCTTCGCCTACAACTCTTCTCGTCACGACACAGCTGGCTACTGTTTGGCTACGACCCACCATTGCCTATGGACACCATACTTCATCCTCACGCAGACACATCCTCTGCCTATGCTCGGGATGCTCTTGCCCGTGCTGACATCGCCCGTCAGGTTGCCCGCGATCGCTTGTCGGCTTCACAGGTCAATCAAAAATGTCTCTATGACTGCCGACACCGGGAGGTGAACTTCCCTCCAAGATCGCTCGTCTTGCTGTGGTTCCCGTCACGGCGCGTTGGCCTATGCTAAAAACTCCTCTCCCGTTATGCTGGCCCTTACCGCGTCGTACGCAAAGTCACTAATGTGACCTATGAAATCACTCCGCTAAATCCTAAGTCGGCCTCTGCAACAATCGCGAGTGACATAGTCCATGTCTCGCGCCTTAAACCGCACCACTCTCGGCCCGGGCCCTAATTGCTTCTGCCGCCAGCGGGTAATGTCACGAGCGGCGATCATGTGGTCGGGGCTTGGACGACGACGACGACGGCGTGGCTTTCTGGTGTGCACGCGCTCTCCTGAACGATTGTTGTAGCGTTGTGCGCCTTACCTTGTAAATATATCCATTGTATATATTATTGCGATAGCAATTATACGGACACTCCAAAGCGGATTTCTGACGTCGGCGTCGCCGTCGTCGTCGCCGTCACCGTCGCCGTGAGGTTCCGTATGACGTCAACGGCGATGAAATCGTCGCCGCGCTCCGGAAGCTGTACGTGCGAGTGAAAGGGCGCGAGGGACGCGCGCTTTCACAGGGAGCGAACGTACGTCGAAGAGAAAACGCGCGTTCTGCGCCATGCTCCCTGAAGGGCTGCAGAATTAAGCGTCTCTTTCCTCCGTTCCATATATAGAGAGCAAACGCGACTTTTTCCGCCACGCAAAAGGCTGTGGGGGGGACGGGAGGGAGAGAGAGAGGGGGGAGGCGACGTTTAGCTGCGGCACCAAATGCGTATTTATATAAAAACGCCGCGCGTGTTCAGTACGAACGCGGGCAAAACGCCGACGGCGTCGACAACAGTTCCGCGCGTTGCTGGTGCTGCTGCATGTCCAAGTTTATACAGGTGATAAAACTACTATCCTTACTCCGTATAGCTCTCTACTAATTTGCTATCGCAATTGATGCTTCGCCTTTCGGGTGAAACTGCGACAATTTTTTATTCTCCCCGTAACAATATGCAGAAGACACAGATAATCTTCAATAGCCTGGCAAGGGAACAAGAATTCAGGATCGCCAGTCAGCCTCTAGAGTCTGTAAAGGAGTACGTTTATCTAGGTCAATTACTCACAGGGGACCCTGATCATGAGAAATAAATTTATAGAATAAAATTGGGCTGGAGTGCATACAGCAGGCATTACCAAATCCTGACTGGGAGATTACCACTGTCATTGAAAAGAAAAGTGCACAATCATTGCATTCTACCGGTGCTAACATATGGGGCAGAAACTTGGAGGTTAACAAAGAAGCTCGAGAACAAGTTAAGGACCGCACAAAGAGCGATGGAACGAAAAAAAGTTGTCGCAGTTTCACCTGAAAGGTGAAGCATCAATTGCGATAGCAAATTTGTAGAGAGCTATACGGAGTAGTGATATTAGCTTTATCAGCTGTATAAACTTGGACATGCAGCAGCACCGGCAACGCGCAGAACTGTTGTCGACGCCATCGGCGTTTTGCCCGCGTTCGCTCAAAATGCGTGCGGCGTTGGTGACTGTTGCCGGAGCCTCTGATATAAATAGGCACTTGGTGCCGCAGCTAAACGTCGCCTCCCTTCCCTCCCCCTTCCCCCCCTCCCCCACGGCCTCTCGCGCATTTGCAAGAAGGCGCGTTTGCTCTACATATATGGTGATTGTAAAGGAGGAAAGAGACGCCTACTTCTGCAGCCCTTAAGGAAGCACGGCGCAGAACGCGCGTTTGTTCTCCGCCGTGCGTTCACTCCCCGAGAAAGAGCGCGTCCCTCGCGCCCTTTCACTCGCACATACAGCGTTCGGCGGCGCGCGGCCACGATTTCATCTCCATTGACGTCATACGGAACCTCACGGCGACGGCGACGGCGACGGCGACGCCGACGGCGACGGCGACGCCGACGGCAGAAATCTGCTTTTGAGTGTCCATATAATTGCTATCGCAATAAAATGTCACAGTTTCGCCCTAAGGGCGAAGCAATGAATGCGATAGCAACACAGCAATGTCATACGAAGTAAGGTGAGCGGCTTTGGTAGCAATATGAATTGTAGTAAACATGAGCTCATTAAGTAAGCAGGTGTGCTGCGGCGTAAGTAGACCGACATGAAGAGAGACTCGATGACCACGAGAAGGCGCGTGTGAAACGGTGGTGTTCATGAGAAGCGCTTCCCGTGGGCAGCGCGTGCGAAGGGACACACCTGTAGCGCTGCACTGCCGATCCGGGCAGCATTGCGTGTGTAGCGTGCGTTGGAAAATGTGGCCCGACTATTACGAACTGAATGAACAAGCGTGGTGTGAGCGCGCACAAACACGAAGAGATCACACTGAATGACAGCAGACAACGACTGTCAAAACGCTGGCAGCAAGCATACGCCGCAGCGGGCGAAGGTACGTGCGGTCTATCGCTTCAACGGAAACTGAGCGGCGAATGCACTTAAAGGTCAGAGCCGTGTGGAGATAAGAGACGGTGCGAGCGAGCGACGAGCGCGGTTGTTGGCAGAGAAGTGCGCCCCCCCCCCCCCCCCTTGCTCCCTCCGGCGCTGGCTTCCTGCTTCCTTGCTTGCGCGTGGGAGATTGAGTGCGTTCGCTCTCCGTGATAGCGCGCGTCTCCGCACGCTTCCTCTCGGGCATACGGCGCGCGGCGAAGATTTTATCTATAGGGAACCTCACGGCGACGGCGACGGCGACGACGACGGCGACGACGACGCCGACGGCAGAAATCCGGTTCAAGTGTCCATATAATTGCTATCGCAATAAAATGTTAGGCCTAACATTAAGAGACAGGAAGAGAGCGGTGTGGATGAGAGAGCAAACGGGGATAAAGGATATTCTAGTTGACATTAAGAGGAAAAAGTGGAGCTGGCCAGGCCATGTAATGCGTAGGATGGATAACCGGTGAACCATTAGAGTTACTGAATGGATACCAAGAGAAGGGAAGCGCTGTCGAGGATGGCAGAAAACTAGGTGGGGTGATGAAGTTAAGAAATTTGCAGGCGCAAGTTGGAATCAGCTAACGCAAGACACGGGAGGGGTAATTGGAGATCGCAGGGAGAGGCCTTCGTCCTGCAGTGGACGTAAATATAGGCTGATGATGATGATGATGATGATGATGATGATGATGATGATGATGATGATGATGATGATGATGATGATGGCGGCGGCGGCGGCGAAGTTGATTAAGGCACTCGAACCCACGACCCAACATGGAGATATGAGCGAACTGGCCATATCTCCAAGTTGGATACCATTTGACATCGTGAACGATGAGAGTCAAACTCACTACTCATGGTGTAAATTACGGCGAAGTTAATGAAGACAATTAATGGGAAGTAACAACGCATTAGAGCGAAAATGTCAAGTAACGTAATGAATGTCTTGCGAGCGGGCATTTCGCCTTCATCCTTTTTAGCGTATGCTAAAGTGACTGTCAACTTTTCCATCTTCATCAAATCTTTCAACAAATCCTTCATAGAAACTGTTCTCCTTTGGAATTTGTTTTGTACCGCCGCTGGAAAACATTAATACGGTTCAGGTATATTGACGTTCTGCAAGCGTGGGTTTCATTGGACTGCCTGGCATGTGTGCATTTGTTTTTCATGTGTGTTTAAATGTTCTGTAACTAATTTTCGCAGGAAACTACTCGTAATTCCATGCAATAAAGGAAAAAATAGAGGGTGTTTAGCCCAGTGGGTAAGACACTTGGCTGCTCAGCATGAGGTCGTAGGTTCGAAAGTCACCAATGCCAACGATTTTTTTTTTTTTTTTTTTTTTTTTTTACAGCGAAGCTGTATACCTCTGCCAGCCAAGGAAATTTTCGTGTGGTTGGCGTAAGCAAAAACGCCAGGCTAAAAATTGAATACAAACAGCACATCTCCTTTGAAATCAGGCATACAGGATGATCTGAAGTGAAGGCGCGAAAACGACGACGGACGAAGAGAGAGCACACACACAGGGCGCCATGTGTGTGTGTGTGTGTGTGTGTGTGTGTGTGTGTGTGTGTGTGTGTGTGTGTGTGTGTGTGTGTGTGTGTGTGTGTGTGTGTGTGTGTGTGTGTGTGTGTGTGTGTGTGTGTGTGTGTGTGTGTGTGTGTGTGTGTGTGTGTGTGTGTGTGTGTGTGTGTGTGTGTGTGTGTGTGTGTGTGTGTGTGTGTGTGTGTGTGTGTGTGTGTGTGTGTGTGTGTGCGTGTGCGTGTGTGTGTGTGTGTGCGCTCTCTCTTCGTCCGTTGTCGTTTTCGCGCATTCACTTCAGATCATGCTTAACCAACACGCCCAACTATCCATCCTAACAGGCATACAGCATACAACTCAGCACTCGTTTTCAAAAGAACAAACACAAAACAAGCAGAGTGGGCTTGGTGGCACCACCCGGAGCACTACGACTTACGTCGTACTGTTCTTCGTACAGATCCAGCTGGGGTTATGTGGACGCCCAGCGCTGGTTCCTTCTCTGTTTCGGCAAAGGCGATGGCGTCAACGGCGTCGATCACACAACCCATTTCCGCTGCACTGGGCTTATCGCCAGCATTGATACCGATGCGCTCACGTAACATGGATTTCGTACCGGCTGAGTCACACCTGGATCGTTCATTTGGCTCACCAGCGACACCTGGAACATCGGTGGACCAGCTTAAAAGGAAGCCGAGCAGCCACGCGCGACTCAGTGGGCTTGGTGGCACCACACGGAGCACTATGACTTACTTCGTACTGTTCTTCGTACAGGCTGGTAACAAATGGTGTTTTTGTGCCTGCGTTAAGAGCAATGCTGTCTGTCTGGTAGTGCTGCCGAACCCACAGTGCGCACTGCTTTGTAGTTTGGAATTATTTCGCGTCATTCTCATGCTATATTGCAACTTAGTGGTGACGTAGAGCAAAATCCGGGCCCCGATAAACTAGATGAAATATTGCGGGCTGTAACTGAAATCCGGACTTCGCACTCGACCTTAGAAACTGGTCTGTCAAATGTGCAGAGGAGGCTTTCACAAATTGAAGCGACCTTTTCGTCACTCAAGCAATATCACGAGAAAGTTGACAAGTGTGAAGCAACTGTGCACGCTATGCGCAGTGAAGTTGCCCAGATGAGTAGAAAAATTGATGACCTGGAAAATAGGAGCCGACGCACTAACCTCGTCATATATGGCATCAAAGAGCACGATAAAGAAAATCCTGCAGCCTTGGAGTCGCTTGTAACTAAAGATATACTGCATAATAACCATTATCATTGTATGATGACGACAATAACTGTGTTCCTGACCATAAAGCACGTGAAATACTAAACTTCGTCTTTTCTTCCGTTTTCGCTTCCGAACACTGACCTCCCAGACTGTCCTTGCCTCAACCACCCAACCATGCCATTTGACGCATACGGCATCACCAAGCTAATAGCTAGAATCTCTCAAATTAACATCGTCGGCCGGCATCGATGGAATCAATGCCAAAATGCTTAAGAACACTGCGCACATCTCTAGTGTAGTTTTGTGTCATATCTTTCAGCAATCATTATCATCTGGAGGGGTGCCGCAGGACTGGAAAATAGGTAAGGTAATTCCAGTCCCCAAAAAAGTATCATCGTCATCGTGTCACAATTACCGTCCAATTTCCCTCACCAGTGTTTGTTCCAAACTAATGGAGCATATAATCTACTCTCATATTGTAAAGTTCCTAACATCCGCTAATTTTTTCAATCCTAATCAACACGGCTTTCAGAAAGGCATGTCCTGCGAGACTCAACTAGCTCTGTTCGTTAATGACATAAGCTCACATCTTGATCAAAACGTACCTGTAGATGCCCTCTTTCTAGATTTCCAAAAGGCATTCGACAAGTTCCTCATGAACGACTCATCCTAAAGCTATCGCGTCTAAATCTTAACCTTTTATTGCGATAGCAATTATATGGACACTCCAAAGCAGATTTCTGCCGTCGGCGTCGCCGTCGCCGTGAGGTTCCGTATGACGTCAATGGAGATGAAATCGTCGCCGCGCGCCGCCGAACGCTGTATGTGCGAGTGAAAGGGCGCGAGGGACGCGCGCTTTCACGGGGAGTGAACCCACGGCGGAGAACAAACGCGCGTTCTGCGCCGTGCTCCCTTAAGGGCTGCAGAAGTAGGTTTCTCTTTCCTCCTTTACAATCACCATATATGTAGAGCAAACGCGCCTTCTTCCGACGCACGAAAGGCCGTGGGGGGGGAGGGGGAGGGAAGAGAAGCGACGTTTAGCTGCGGCACCAAGTGCCTATTTATATCAGAGGCTCCGGCAACAGTCACCAACGCCGCACGCATTTTGTGCGAACTCGGGCAAAACGCCGACGGCGTCGACAACAGTTCTGCGTGTTGCCGGTGCTGCTGCATGTCCAAGTTTATACAGCTGATAAAGCTACTATCATTACTCCGTATAGCTCTCTACAAGTTTGCTATCGCAATTGATGCTTCGCCTTTCAGGTGAAACTGCGACAACTTTTTGTTCTCCAATGGGTACGCAACTTTCTGACTAACCGTCAGCAGTTCGTTTTCGCTAACCAATGCTCGTCTAATCTATCACCCGTTATCTCCGGTGCGCCGCAAGGCACTGTCCTAGGACCACTACTCTTCTTAATATACATTAACGACTTACCGAAAGGTTGTTCTTCGAAAATTCGTTTGTTCGCTGATGATTGCGTTATCTACGGTCCTATTACTAACGACGCTGATTCTCGTTCTCTCAAGTCCGACCTTAACATCATTGAAACATGGTGTAATAACTGGCTAATGTCTCTCAACGTCAAGAAAACGTCGCTACTTACTTTCCACCGTCGCCAATCATTTATTTCAGCTAAATACGTTATCGCTGGTGCTGAAATATGTGCCGTCACTTCTTATAAGTACCTAGGTGTTATCCTATCCAGTAACCTCGGTTGGTCTTCACACATTTGCAACATTAGCAATGATGCCAATCGTGTTCATGTTACCTGCACCGTAATCTTCGTCTTGTTCCCCCTTCAGTAAAACTACTAGCAAATTTAACATTTGTTCGACCCAAACTTGAATACGCATGCTCAGTGTGGGACCCATACCAATCTAACCTGGCAACAGCACTAGAATCTATACAGAATCGCGCAGCAAGGTTTATTCACTCCGACTACTTTTACTAGACTAGCGTCACTAAACTTAAGTCATCTCTGAACCTTCCAAACCTCGAGCACCGCCGCAAAACAGCAAGGCTATGTCTCTTTTGCAAGTTTTATCACTCGTTGCCTCACCACACCGACATCATACCTGCGCATCGAACTTCATCCCGTCATAGCCACTCAAAGGTCCCTCTGATGGTGGTGGGACGCTTACAGTCGTACGAGGTGCACCAGTGATCGTAACGGGACATCATGTGTGATGCAAACAGCGCAGCCCTGATAACCAGTGCCGCTTTAGTCTTTCTACAAGCCACTGGGCTAGACGCACGGCTTTAGAGATGCCACAACGTTGTAAAATTGTACATACACACCTCCTCTTCTTATCATTATCATCCATGAGCCCTTTTCCTCCCCGTCCCTTCTCCCCAGTGTAGAGTAGCAGGCCAGAGCAAGTTACAGCTCAGGCCGACCTCTCTGCCTTTCTGTAAATAAATTTCTCTCTCTCTCTCTCTCTCTCTTTCGCCGAGGGCGCTCGAGCGCAATCATATGGTTCGTATGAATGCAACTCTTGGAAGCGTGGCTGTATGGCTGAGTGGTTACGGCACTCGCTTCGGGATCATGCGTACGCGGGTCCGAATCGCGCCCTGGCTAGAATTTCTTTTTAGGAGCGAAGCTCCTTATAGCGGCACCCGTTCCGTCCCCGTCGTCGTAGTAGTAGTGTGTAACCAGTCTGAGAAAAATGAGAAAAAAAATTCCGAAGTTGTGTCCGTAGCGCGGAATCGAACCAGGGACCCCTCGCTTCCGAGCGCGCGGCGTTAGCCCACTACGCCACGAAGCGCACATAGACACACGCACCACGATGGCAATAAATACCCAACATTAATGAAAGGCCGCGTTTCTAGCGCGTTTCTAACGCGTTTGTGCTAGCGCGTTACGGCCCGTGTAAGAAGCTGGTGTAAGACGCTGTGGCCTCTCCGCCTTACCTTCAACGCGTTTCGAACGCGCTGCCCAAGGCGGTGGCAAGTCAAGTTCAAGTCGAGGAGCGTTTATGAATACGGGGGTATACTCTCTCAGCAGTCATGTGATGGCGTCGGCAAACGCGGTGCACGTTCCGGCATGTGTAAATGGCTGCGTAAGACGCTGTGGCCACTCCCCCTTACTAGAGAGTACTGCACGTTTCTAACGCGTTTGTGCTAGCGTCCCCTTAAGCGGGAGATCCGATGATTCTCTCCGGAGCTTCGCCCACTCATCATTCACCCCGTGGATATGCTGTGATTTTTTTCTTAATATCACGCTTTTCCTGTTTTTGTTTTTTTTTTTTTTTCCTCTGTTTGCCAGCGCGGTCGTTTGAACCCCGGTACCGGGCGCCGACGCAAAGCGGCGGTCGTTGGGGTGTTGCGGAGCGCAGCGTAGCAACACCCCAAATAAAAAAATACTGCTCCAGTCAGGTAGACTGCTCCCTCCCTGATAGTGAGATTATATTTGGATCATCAAAACAGTGATGCGTTTATAACACCACCGATCCCAACAGCAGGCTAGTCACCACCAGCCCAGCGTTTTCTCCGTCAACACCTCCGTTCGAACGGCGGCGGCTAGAAACATGGTACGCGCGAGCGGCGCAGCGTGGCGCCAGCGGTCGAGCGCTGTATCTACTAGCAATTGGAAATACGCGGTGGGGACAGCCTTTTAACCGCCCCGCGCCGCCGCTCTGGCTTTTCAGCGCCATGTTGGTTCTTTCGCGCCGGCTGTCGAGCTGAACGGACGCGTGCTCCATTTGCTTTCTTTTTTTTTTTTTTTTTTTTTTTTTTGTGGCGTGGTGGTGCGAGAGCTCGTGTTTTGTGTAGTCCCTTGTGATCTTCGTGCTTGTTAACGAAACATGACGGGCTGCTTTGTCGCTCTGTGCTCTGGATAGACCGCAAAAGAGCCGCTGGTATTTTGTTACCCCCGCGACGTTGAACGAAGGAAGGGCAGCGCAAGTAAAACGTGACAGCTGGGTACCGACGGACACAAGATATGCGAGTGAGGATCATGATTTTGTTAAGGATAATGTCCCTTTGCAATCCTTTTTATTTGCACAGAGAAGTTGCTTGTATATGTTGGCGTGCCTTTTGTAGTGATTATAAGGCTTTAGTATGGTGTGATCGCCGTGTTTGACTTGTTGAAACGGCGTAGGTTTATTCTAGACGTTTGTGAATTGACCTTTTTTTTTGTAGCTAGAAGTATTAATTGGGGCACTTGTAAACTCGTTTCCTGGATACGCGATCGATGACAGTACCTACCTGGTCGATTTTTTCGCAGCAAAAATTAAACAAGCACAAAGCATCACTCAGTCGGAAGAGAGTGATGAGAGAAGCGACTTCATTCTCGACTTAGAGGAAGTTTCTTCTCCTGGGGAAGATGTGCTCGCCCACTTGGCAGGCTTTTTGTTAAAGCCGATTATCCGCACTATGGAACACTGCTCTGTGTGTATGTGCATGCTAGCGGCTGAAGAACCTGGACAGGAACGCCACCTTGCTCAACTAAATGAATATGTCCAAGGCGGCAAACTTTAATTTATGCAAGCAGACAAATTCTGGACTTTGTTTTTTAATGTGAGGGTGTTCTCAAGTCTTTTTCTGAAGCTCAAGACCTGAGCTGTCTAAGAAACACCATTGAAAGCACTGAAGGAAATTATTGGAAAGAATGTAACCTTGCCAGAAAACCCATGCACAAAGATGTGATTGGAAAACTTCTTGAGCGATTTGTGTCCACAGATCTCCGCATCTATCTGCGATGGCTTAACACTCCTGAAAAGGCAGCTGAGTGTTATGCTAGCAAGACTGTAGCAGCTACGAACGTTCAGTAGGGCAACCACATTTTGACCAGATAACTCGCTGAGAGCTTATAAAGTGGATTAATTAGTGCTTACTTTTGCAAATAAATTGTGTTTGAGCGTTGAAAACTGTCGTCAGTGCATTTTTCTTCAGCGGGCACCTGAACTGCTGCAGGCCTACTCACGCGACGTCTCCTAATTTTTCTCACAGTTTCATAAATATGACGGGCAAACCCTAAGAAGCAAGATTACTATTAAAAGAGCTTCAAACTTAACATTTCATCAAATGTACAATTCCAGCAATATTTGTGGGTCGTTTACCAGTGAAATGAGTAAATAAAATAGGTGTAGCCTCGCAAACAAATCCTGCTACCTTCAGGTTGCGATACACGCGAAAAGTGTCCCACAACCTCTTTTGAAACGAGCACTCTATGCAAGCAAAATGTTTATCAGATGGCAAAGCAGAAAATCTGCATTTAAATCGCGTCGGTATAGCCCTTAGCACGCACGCCGCCCTTTCTTTCTGCCCAATGGTTAATATGCAGCCGCCACACGCCCAACGCCTCCGTATTGGAAAGAACCAAGATGGCGTCGAAAAGCGCGGGTGTCCCCACCCGAAAGCGGCGCTGAGCATCGAGGCACCCGATGGATGGATGGATGGATGGATGGATGGATGAGGCTGAACCCTTTAAATCGGGCGGTGGCATACGCCACCTAGCCATGGCTATCAACATAATTTGTACTTTGTGGTGGGTGAAATTTCACCCCTGCCTTAATTTTATCCACCAATCAGATAACCTCTGTTTGGTTATCTCTACCCGCTTAAAGTCTATTTTGCCTTCACTGTCCCTAAACCCCAATGCTTTGAAAAAATCAGCCCCGTTGCCTTGCACTGTAGGGTTAAGCCCCTTACAGAAAAGTATGAGGTGTTCAGCCGTTTCCTCTTCTTCTCCACACGCACAGCACAACGTGTCTATACCTTGGTACTTGACTCGGTACATCTTAGTCCGCAATACTCCCGTCCTGGCTTCAAACAACAAAGAGCTTCCCCTAGAATTATCGTAGATATTTTCTTTGGCAATTTCTTGCTTGAAAGTTCGGTATGTGCCCAGTGCTGATTTCGTCTGCATCCCTGCTTTCCACAGACCCCTCTCTGTTTCCTTAACCTTTTTCTTAACCGCTGTTTCCTGGTTTGCACCCCTCCTGCAGTCCAAATATTTGATTGACAGTTTTCTGGTCAGCTTCCTCCATTTTGTATCAACATTCCTCATGTACAAATAACTGAAAACTCTCCTTGCCCACCGCTTTTCTGCCATCTCTCTCAATCGCTCCTCAAATTCTATCTTGCTGCTGGCTTCCCTGCCCTCGAATGACGTCCATCCCATGTCACCCTGTACCCACTGATTTGGTGTATTTCCGTGTGCTCCCAGAGCCAGTCTACCTACCCCTCGCTGCTTAACTTCCAACCTTGCTCGAACCTCTGATCTCATGCACAGGACCGCATTGCGAAAGTCAAACTAGGGACCATCACCCCTTTCCAAATCCCTCTCACCACTTCGTACCTATTGTAATTCCACAGTGCCCTATTTTTCATCACAGCTGCATTTCTGCTACCTTTAGCCGTCACATATTTTTCATGTTCCGTTAGGTACTCAGCCCCATTGTTTATCCACACTCCAAGATATTTGTACTTATCCACCACCTCCAGCGTAACCTCCTGTATCCTATGCTCGCAGCCCTGATTATCATTAAAAGTCATGACTGCCGATTTTTCTTTACTAAACTTCAAACCTAAGCTATCTCCCTCTTTACCACAGATGTCCATTAATCTCTGCAAGTCTTCCTTGCTGTCAGCCATAAGTACAATGTCATCTGCATACATCAGTCCTGGTAATGACTGTTTAATCCATTCTCCCTGCTTGAAATAGGAAAGGTTGAAGCCAAGTCCGCTCCTCTCTAATTTTTTCTCTAATCCTTGTAAATGCAGCATGAACAACAGAGGTGACAGAGGGCACCCCTGCCTAAGCCCCTGCTGTATCTCTATAGGCCCAGATACCTTGTTTTCCCATTTTATAAGCACCCTGTTACTTTTATAGATATCTTTTAAAAGATTTCTTACTCCATCTTCCACCTCTAGAGTGCCCAGTATGTCCCACAAATCCTTTTAGATTACACTGTCATAGGCTCCCTTGATATCCAGAAAGGCAAGCCATAGGGGCCTGTGTTCCTTTTCTGCTATTTCAATACACTGTGTCAATGAGAACAGATTATCTTCTAACCTTCTTTGTTTTCGGAACCCATTTTGTAGTGCCCCCAGCACCTCCTCGCTCTCCACCCATGCCTGCAGTCTGTCCTTTATAATCTGCATCACCACCCTGTAAACCACTGACGTCACTGTTATGGGACGGTAGTTGTTTATGTCGGCTTTGTCCCCCTTTCCCTTATATATCATGCTCATCCTGCTCAGTCTCCACCCGTCGGGGGCTTTACCTTCCGTTATCGCTTTGCTCACTGCCTCTCTTAATGCTTTCTTAGATTTTGGGCCCAATGTCTTTATCAACATAATTGGGATGCCATCAGGACCTGTCGACGTGCTACTAGGAACCCTCTTCTCTGCCCTTTCCCACTCGCTTTGTGCCAGTGGAGCCACTGCACTAACTACTCTATCCTCACCTGGTTGAGCACATGCTATGTTTCGTTCTTAAAAATTTTCTGTCATCATTGTTCGTATATGTTCCATTGCCTCATCTCCCTCTAGCCGAACACCTTGAGCTGTAACTATAAACCTCTGCTCTAGGCTAGTCTTATTACTCAAGGAGTTGAGATGTTTCCAAAATTTCTTCGCTGCTTTTCTATCCTTTTTGTTTACTTCTGACAACCATTGGCTCCCCTTTCTTCTGATCTTCTCATTGATCAAATTGGATGCTTCCCTTCTACAGTTTAAGAAGTTGTTCCATTTTCTGCCTACATCAGCTTCTGGTTCACCCCTCTGCTTTGAATATCTGTGTTCCCTGGATGCTTCCTGGCGTTTCTCTATGGCATTCTTAACCTCTTCATCCCACCAGCTCTTGGGTTTACGTCTTCTGTTCCCTTTTGTCCTGACTCGTACCTTAGTAAGCTCTAGCTCAAATAGTCCTGTTAAATTTGCATATGTCCATTCTGTTTTTGTATCCTGTGAAATTACTTCCTCAATTTGCTGGGTTGCTATTTCAAGCTGCTTTTCCGAGTAAAATATCCCACCTGGTTGTTCATCTTGCCTCCTACCTACTTTCATTTCCCTTCTAAAACTCACCTTAATACGTTTGTGATCACTACCTAGACTTCTGGAGCCATATTCATCTATGCTCATTACATTTAGCCTATCGTGCATCCTATGTGACATTAGTGCATAATCTATCGTCGACTGCAGGCTCCCTACCTCCCATGTTATGTGCCCTTCACACTTCTCAGTACTGTTGCATACAACTAAGTCATGCATTTCACACATATCCAGCATCATGTTGCCTGTTGAGTCTGTGTACCCGTCCATGTCTTCTATGTGTGCGTTCATATCTCCTAGTATAATAATCTCGCACCCTTCTCCTAGCTCATTAATGTCACTTGATATGCATTCCAGCATTTTTTTGTTTTCCTCTTTGGCATTTGCTCCTGTCCACAGGTATACAAAACCAAGGAGTGTCTGCTCTCCTGCAACTTTCCCTTTTAGCCATAAATGCTCCTTGCATTCCTGTTTGACCCTTTGCCAGTTCATACTTTTATGAATGAATGCACCAATTCCACCCCCTTTTCTGCTGCCCTCTGTTCTATTGCAATATTCCCATGCATAGTCAGGATTACAGGGAGGTTGCTCCATGTCCCTAAGATGTGTCTCCACAAACCCGTATACCATCAGCTTTTCTTGCCTTAGTTGCTCGTCTATCTCCTCCCACTTCAGCCTATTCCTGCCACCTTGCATGTTAATGTAACCTATGTCAGAATGACCTTGCCCCTGGTGCTTACATCTATTTCTTCTACCGATTCTACGTTTCTTGAATCTTGGAGCCTCTCTGGGTCCGCCTTCGTCTACACTGGTGGTCTTAGGGCTCTGGGTCCCCCCAAAAAAGCCGTAGCTTGGCGCCCTATCCTACTACCTACGCTCCCGCCCGTGGCACCACTGTAGTGAATGCCATCCTGTGCAAAAGGCTGGGAGCCAGACTCGTACACTTCCCGGTTTACCTCCATTACACCGTACCCATATGGTCTGCTCAGACCCGTAATGACCCGGTTAGCCTCAAGCACCCTCCATTCCATCGCGCTAGCCTGGCCCCGGACATGTGGGATTGTGCATATGGTCACATGCACTTTCGCAGAGGTTTCTCTGAGTTTACGCAACCCAACCTCTAACTGTCCGTTTAGGTTCTGGCTCCTTCCCTTCAGCACATCGTTGAGACCAGCATGGATAACGACCAGATGTTCATGCTCGAGGTTGTCCGATACCACCTTCTGAGCTTTTGCCATTGCGTCAACCATGCACTTCCCTGACTGGGCCTCCACCCTCACCCGCCCGTCTGCCTTCACTGTTGTAAGGACGCCCTCCTTAACCCTAGCTACGTTGGAGTCCCCCACCACTAGGACCCTTCGCTCTACACGTTTGCCTCCCGCCTGCGATTGTCGTCCTCCAGTTCGCGCTAGCTGGTTCTCCACCCGCCCTGCGCCACTGACACGTGACGATGTGCTCCCTGCCGTTCGTCCCTTCCCACCCGAAGCCTGCCGCACTACCTCGCTGTAGAGTTGTGGAACCGCCGTGTTGCCGCCGGCTCTCGCCTGCTGTTCAACGGCCCCTAGGCGTCCCTCCCTGCTCTCATGGCATGCCTCTGCCTGAGTCTCCGCGCTGTCCCCGCCGCCCGCCTGAGCTGACCCGGGATTACGCGCCGCCTGTACCATTAGCACTTTCACCCGCTCTTCCAGCACGGCCCGCTTTTCCCGTTCTTCTTGTAGCTCGCCAGCTATTCGCTTTACCA
Source organism: Dermacentor silvarum (assembly GCF_013339745.2). Taxonomy (NCBI): domain Eukaryota; kingdom Metazoa; phylum Arthropoda; class Arachnida; order Ixodida; family Ixodidae; genus Dermacentor; species Dermacentor silvarum. Next base: position 5,463,256 of record NC_051163.1, on the reverse strand, counting down.
GGACGGCCTCGGCCCCCTCCCTGTGAAGCAACTCGCCGATCCGAGTTTCGAGCTCAATTCGCCGCTCTCGCTCCACCTTCAGCTCCCCTTTGAGCCCTTCCACACTGGCTGCCCATTCCCCTTCCATCCGCCGCACAGCTCCCTTAAATCCTTCACACGACCTGTACGCGAAGCTAGCCTCCTCAGCGTCGGCTAAACTGGCGAAGTGCGTCTCGTCCAAATAACACCAACGTTTGCACTCCTCGCACTGCACCAGCTCGTCATCACCCCTGTCCTTCCTAGCCTGCCGCGCCATTGTCCACCCGTCCACCTATCGAGAAAGCCCAATAAAATACCTGAACAAGGCCCCACGGTAAGCCGTACGGCAAACTCGCTATCCGGCTACCTCCACTAGCTTCCCTAACGCGGTTTAAAACTGCCGCTTTACACTGCTTTCACCATGCAACACGTGCGCCACAACCCGCTTCAAAAAAAAAATTAAACAAATTGAACTATTCGCTACCTACTAACGTCCTACCAAACTAACCAAGAAACTAAAAAAGCATGAAAAACAATATATATAGATAGCTCGGGTACACTAACACTTCTATCAACCAAATAAGAATAAACAAAAATTGAACTTATTCACTGCTCCTGCTGCGCTGAGCTCCACTCGGCCACGACCGTCCTGTTCGGCTTCACTCGAAAGAGTTCTAACCTAACCTAACCTAACCCGATGGATGGATGGATGGATGGATGAGGCTGAACCCTTTAAATCGGGCGGTGGCATACGCCACCTAGCCATGGCTATCAACATAATTTGTACTTTGTGGTGGGTGAAATTTCACCCCTGCCTTAATTTTATCCACCAATCAGATAACCTCTGTTTGGTTATCTCTACCCGCTTAAAGTCTATTTTGCCTTCACTGTCCCTAAACCCCAATGCTTTGAAAAAATCAGCCCCGTTGCCTTGCACTGTAGGGTTAAGCCCCTTACAGAAAAGTATGAGGTGTTCAGCCGTTTCCTCTTCTTCTCCACACGCACAGCACAACGTGTCTATACCTTGGTACTTGACTCGGTACATCTTAGTCCGCAATACTCCCGTCCTGGCTTCAAACAACAAAGAGCTTCCCCTAGAATTATCGTAGATATTTTCTTTGGCAATTTCTTGCTTGAAAGTTCGGTATGTGCCCAGTGCTGATTTCGTCTGCATCCCTGCTTTCCACAGACCCCTCTCTGTTTCCTTAACCTTTTTCTTAACCGCTGTTTCCTGGTTTGCACCCCTCCTGCAGTCCAAATATTTGATTGACAGTTTTCTGGTCAGCTTCCTCCATTTTGTATCAACATTCCTCATGTACAAATAACTGAAAACTCTCCTTGCCCACCGCTTTTCTGCCATTTCTCTCAATCGCTCCTCAAATTCTATCTTGCTGCTGGCTTCCCTGCCCTCGAATGACGTCCATCCCATGTCACCCTGTACCCCCTGATTTGGTGTATTTCCGTGTGCTCCCAGAGCCAGTCTACCTACCCCTCGCTGCTTAACTTCCAACCTTGCTCGAACCTCTGATCTCATGCACAGGACCGCATTGCCGAAAGTCAAACTAGGGACCATCACCCCTTTCCAAATCCCTCTCACCACTTCGTACCTATTGTAATTCCACAGTGCCCTATTTTTCATCACAGCTGCATTTCTGCTACCTTTAGCCGTCACATATTTTTCATGTTCCGTTAGGTACTCAGCCCCTATGCCGCGGCGGCGCGCCATCTAGCGGGCGCCCTTTGAATTATAGCACAGCTGCGCCTCTAGCGGGAGCAATAAGAACTAGTGTGCACGGCGCGAGACTAGCGCGAGGGACCGAGCCCCGGCTAGAGGTGGTGGTTACATCTTTATTGAAAATCATGGTGGGGTCTGTTGGGGGCGACTCCCTCGGCCCAAGTGACGATTTTCAGTTGTTCCCTGAGATCGGCGGCAGTCCTAAGTAAAGTCTCCCAGGTAAGTTTGGAGGGGGCTGGCAAGAGCGTATTTGGGGGAAGGAAAACCCCTACATCCCCAAAGAATGTGGTCTTGTGTTGCCAATTCGTTCATGTTACAATTTTGACATATGGGGTTAAATTCCCCATTTGTGATAATCGCCAATCTGTGCGGACTGAGAAAAGAGTCTGTCTGAAGCTGGCGAAGGACAGTGGCCTGCGCTCTGGTAAGGTCTCGATGAGGCGCCGGGTAAGTGCGCCTCCTTTCTTTATTGACCCTTTTCGCGGCGATCCCATGGGCGCTGCCATGTTTGATCACGTGGTGACGCGTCCATTGCTTGCCTCAACTGCCTCCGTTGCCTCCTTGTTTACAATGGAAGTGTATGACGCCGGCGCGGCTTAGAAAACCTCTGTTTTCGGAGATATCGTAGACGGTGACTAGGTGGACGACACGAAGCTTTGATCACAGCTTCAGAGAACATGCAAAAACGCTTTCGGATCTGATTAAGCTATGTCCAAACGGCGAAAGCAGCGTATATGGTGCTTGTTCTACAAGCGGGGCTAAATATGTATTCCAAGCTATCCAAGCTTTCCGATTATGAATTCAGTCAGGATTAGTGTGTTTTGCTCTGTGTTCTTTATTCGGCAAATATTTTGAAGCAGTGGCTTGTCAGTTTCCGACTCAGTGAAGTTCCTCGGTGCGGCCACTATCTGATTATTTTCTACCTAATCGCTCGCGGGTGGGCTCAGTTCCGATTTATTTGTTCTTGCTGAGCACAAGGCTTGAAACGTAGCTGTTTTGTACATTGTAATACCTTGTATCAAATATATATTACAGCTGGTAACTCGCTTACTCTTGTGGACCGTCACGAAACATTCAGCTTCGACCATTCGTGCAATCCGTCATTTATTGTGCGTATACAGTGCGCATATATTCAAGTGTGCGCCCATTCACTTATTCTTGATACGTCGGCGATAGAGTGGGCGTAAGTTTTCCTGCATTTGGGACAGATGTGTATACATAACGTGCGCGAAACTTACTATGACAGGAAGCGGCGCTACTCCCTTTGTCATTGTTTAACGAGTGGTACTCACTCTTGACAACGTTCTGGGGATGAAGCCCTTTCTTTGAAGGTTAGCGATACAAGGCTGGCGGATGAGCAAATTTCTGTATCCTCGAGGAAAGCCGTACATCACGAAGTGCCGCTAACACGTTCGGACAGTTTCAGCAGCGGTCCGCGAACTTGGCCACACAGATTCATTCTATTTCTTAACATTCCAGTCATTATTTCTGCAGCCAACTACTGCACACGTCTTCAATCCACATGATTCAATCTAGCATGATTGGAGCACACTGTGTTAGGGAAAACTCAGTTGCATTTCTGACAGCTGATCGCACAGAGGCAAGGTAGAAGCGGTAATGGTTTCGTATTCGTGCGCGGTCGCTGAGGAGAGGTATGGCGCGCCGCCGTGAGCGCCATCTCGTTTCTCTAAAACAAACTGCTCCGCGAAAAGGGTCAATAAAAGTTTGTTATTTCATTATATGTGGTCACCACCTCACTCAGAGAATCCGAGTAAGAGCGCGCGCCTCCCGGCTTGTTAACCCTTGGGCGACGCGGTGCGCCTCCTCGTTCCCAGGATTTCCGGAGTGGGCGGGGACCCATACTAGATTAATAAGTCTGTCCGCTTGATAAAAAGTGTGGTAATAATTGTTTATGATTTGCTGCGTAGTTTTGTTAACAGTGCCTTTACTGTAATTTAATATCGCGCTTTTGGAATCGCTAACAATCGTATGAACGAGGTCGTTCGTGATGGCTAGAGCGATAGCTGTCTCCTCCGCCTCAAGGGCGGAGAAGGCCTCCACCGCGGCAATGCGGCCGCTCCCGGTCACTACGCTCACAACGTATTTTCGGTTACCCTGCGCCGCCGCATCCACATAGGCAACAGAGTCTTTATACTTATCCCACAACTGCTTTGCCCTGGCTGTACGACGGTTGTGCCTTCCTCTGAGCATGTGTTTAGGAATAGGTTTAATGATGAGCTGCCGCCTTGTGATTTGTGGCAAGGGGGTTCGTCCCACAGAGGCGATTGTGGGATTCAGGCCCAGCTTGTCTAGTATGTACCTTCCGGCCTGTGTACCGGACAGGCGGAAAATCTGGGCCGTTTTGTGCGCCTCGATTAGTTCTTCTATAGTGTTGTGTATTCCTAATCTCAATAGTTTGTCCGAATTAGTATATTTGGGTAGCCCCAACGCTGTTTCGTATGCTAGACAGATTAAGGCGTTAATTTTGTCCCTATCCGCTCGCCTTAGGTGGTAGTACACTATGCGACTGATCAGAAAGGCCTGAATTAGCCGACATAGGTCCTCCTCCCTCATGTCTGTGTGTCTTGTTGCGATTCTTTTTATCAATCCGCACATTTGTCGGATCGTGGATTGCAGCCCGGCCTGTGCGTTGCGGGTGTTGTATGAGCATTCCCAGCACCCGGATGGTCAGTACAGGCGGGCCCGACTCCATTCGAACCGCTATTGTGGAGGCCTGCTGTTGGCTGTCTGTTCTGTTTCTGATAATCAGTAGTTCGGATTTCTTGGCAGAGCATGTTAGCCCGTTTAGTTTAACGTAATTTTTGACCGTGTCTGCAGCCGTTTGCAGTGCCTCTGTGATTTCGCCATCTGAGCCAGTGTTTGTCCAGATTGTTATGTCGTCTGCATATATTGGATGGCTAACGTGGGGTATTGCATCTAAGAGGGGTGGCAAGTTTCTCATGGTAATGTTAAAACGGAAAGATGAAAGAACTGCTCCTTGCGGGGTTCCTCGTGTTCCTAAGGTGAAGCGTTCGCTCTTAAGGTCGCCCAGATGAATTTCTGCAGTTCTTTCCCTGAGGAAGTTTGAGATATATGCGAAACTGCGTTTCCCCACGTTCATCTGGTTCAGGTTAGTTGGGATTGAACGATGCGCAACACCGTCAAAGGCCTTGCTTACGTCTAGCGCTAGTATGGTCCTTGTGGCTCTGATAGGGCCTGGCTGCAGGATGTCGTGCTGTAATTGCCACATGATGTCCTGTGTGGAAAGATTGGGCCTAAATCCCACCATCGTGTGAGGGAATAGCTCCTCCCTCTCAGCGTATTCGTTTAGCCTTGTGAGTATAACATGCTCCGTGACTTTTCCTAAGCAAGAGGTCAAGGAAATTGGTCTTAAGTTTCCTATAACTCGAGCTTTTTGCCCGGTTTGGGTATAAAAATGACTTTTGCGTGCTTCCAGCTGGGAGGGATGGTGCCAGCTTTCCAATGAATGTTGAAGAACTTCGTAATTTCTATGATTGAATGGTCATCTAGGTTTCCGAGCATCTTATTTGTGACCATGCACGTCTTTACCGGCTGCAGCTGTGGTCTTTGTGCTATTAAGAACAGCTCGGACTTCAGCCTACTCAATGTCTTTATCGAGGGCTTCATTTTCTTTCCCTGTGTAGGTATTTGAGACTGGGAAGTCTTTGTCGACGTTGAAGTAGCGATCTTTCAACTCTTTAATGGCTAGAGGAGCTTCGCCCCTAAAAGGCTGCCGAAACGAAAACCGAAGTTCGGGGATTAATAAAAGCATATCCATACTTTTCTTGGCTTGCCATCGTCGCGGCAGAGTGAATTGAAACCTAGAAATCAGCTGCATGAATGGTACGACATTGCTGGTCGACAAAGTGGACGGATAAAGCTTCGCACGACTGACGGTTGAAACCGCGCAGAAAAACACGTGCGCCGGGCATGCCGCCGCGTCGGGTGGTGGGTTTGGGCGCAAATAGAAACACGCATCCCGGTGTCGACGATCGTAAATGGACTTACGTCGGGAAAGTTAGAGGTCCTGAACTGTTAGTATGTTCGGCTTCTGAGGCGTTAATACAACCGCGCTTGCGTAGACACGGCAGATGCCCATAAGCGGGGTTTTAACGGCTCTGGCGCATGTGTGCTGTGTCGTCTGCTGTGCTGCTGCTTCGCACCTGTACCTGCCCGTACGTCTCCACAAAATCGGCACCGACAGTCGAGAGGGTGCAGCAAAATCGTGAACCATCCCTGCAGCTTTTACGCACCTTTAGTAACGAACGTACTCAATAATTCAATGGCTGCAGACATTATGTCAGACTTATATTTCTCACTATATTGGTAACATAGTGAGAAACTCTATGACTGCAGCAGGGGCTGCCACTACAGAAGTTCTACATAATCTCCATGCATGTCCGCAAAGTCCGCAGAAGGCGATTGGAGGTTTGGTGGCAGAAAAGTAGGGAGACCACAAAAAAGGAAGGCGTACAAAAACAAAGTTCCCAAAAGTGTTTCAGAAAGTTTGATGCTGGGAATTCTTCGCGAGTTACCAAAGATAGGTAGGAGATAGGACATTACATAAAATTAATAGCTTGGAGACGCAACCCACCGCTACGTTTCAAAGCATACAATTTCTCAATAGTAATATGAAACTCTATTTCAAAGGGCATGCTCACAGCATCCATTCATTTATCGCCAATACATATATATTTGTATTTATTTTTTACGATTTTAAGAAAAAACCGCAGCACATTAAAATTCTATCTTTGTGCAAAATTTAAGCACTAACATAGCAGCGGTAAGCGTAATATATGTATATATTGTGATGTGCGGGGGAAACGCGCACGTCTTCGTATCGAGCCATGAACAAGCCGCTGAGAGTACGAGACACGGTACGAGATAGAGTGTACTAGACAATGGTCGAGTGGGCCGAACGGCGCTTTGCCACTGAGGCGCCGCGTGTGGAAAAATAGTGCGAGGGCGCTGCGAGCGAACTGGATTGGGGCGGATACGCGCTCCGCGGCATATTCAACGTACTTTCGCGGCGGGCGCCGAGGCCGATTGCGCATAGTACGCGCTTAAAATAGCGCTTTATTTCAACTGCAAATTTATGCTTAAACCATTTTGCCAAACATATATATTTGAGGCATGTATTATACAACGCGACGTCTTCAATTTTGCTGTCGTTGTCAAGCGCGTCGTCTGCTAGCGAGCGCGCGTTCGCTACGCGGACGCTGACGGACGCCCAGTTTTTCTCTCAGAACCTCTGTGCAGTACATTTTTTAATGGTTTAGTTGCTTCGGTGCGCCCATGACTCTCGACGACCGGCGCCAAATATAGTTTTAGCCTCGTGAACTGCTGTTTTTACCACTGTCCTCTAAAAGTAACTGGTATCTCCGCACCATGAAGGCTACGTAAGAAAATTTTATTATTGATATCGTGTCATTTTACACGCGCTTCTTGTTGGTGGATATTGATCAGGGCCAATGATCGAAGAAAACATTATTAGAGTGAAATAAACCAGATTTATTAACTGCGTGGCGCGAAGAAGGACCAATGTATTCTAGGTAATTAAATCAACGGGTACATAGACATATATATTTACGATACATATATATATATATATATATATATATATATATATATATAGATAAGGGAAAAAATAACAAATATTCTAAATGCAATAATTGAAATCTCAAAGGTGAGTGACTGCATGCAAGTGAGGACTGTTATTCCGAAGGATTTTGCTGCCGGAGAGTCGTGGCTGTTGCGTAGAGGCGCAGTTCCTGAGAAAATTAACAGACGAGTGTTAATAAGTCCTGATTAACAAGTTCCTAGCTCTCATTCAATATAAACGCCCCGTTTTGGGGCAGCCTGTAAATCTGCTAACTTGATTCAGACAATGAAAACTTAGTTTGACAGTCTCAGCTTGTTTGCAACCCATTAAAACTGGGTGCCCCATGTGGTACGTACACTTATCTTCTTCAACGAACGCAACAGATATGCACATATCTCTGCGTGTATGTGAGAGATGCCGTTCCGTTAATTGTTTCATTATAGTCGTTATGATAGTGCACCGGATAACTGAACGCAGCCGTTTATGATATACAAGCTGCAGAGTTGAGCGGTCATACATTTGGGAACGGCATTAAATTTATGCATGCATGCATAAATGTAGTGCCGTTCATAAATTCCCAAATGTATGACCGCTCAACTCTGCAGCTTGTACATTATAAACATGAAATATAGGATAAGCATAGCATGTTTTTCTCGGAAATCAGACTCGAGAATAATTTATGTTGTTTACACCCCCAGAAATAAGCCGAAGAACGCAGCCACCTGCTTTTTTCTTTTTTTTAATATAAGCAAATTCTTCGGTTTTACGTGACAAAACCACGATATGATTATGAGGCGCCCGGTTTAGTTTTTGCCACCTGGGGTTCTTTAAAGTGCACCTAAATAGAAGTACACGAGTCTTTTTCCGTTTCGTTCCCACCTGGATTGAACCCGCGAGCTCCAGTTTAGCAGCGCAAAGCCGTATCCACGATATAGGCACTAATTAGGCTACCGCGCAGGCTTTCTTTTTTTCTCTTTTTCGAAGTATCGACTGGAAACAAAAAAAAATTCCACGTAAGGCTTACAGCCAAATATTAGCATATAGAATGGCTAACTATGAAACCGTTTTCGGCGCTCGAGGTCCGATTGCAATAAATAACCCCGTACCAATCACTCCGCAATCTGTTACGCGAGAAAGGCGGAAACTTGAATGGAATGTTGCACTGCAGTTTACTCTTTTTTGTTATATATATCAATGCTTCCCGTAAATCTAAGTACAAGGCGCCGGATGGGGCAGATATGCTTTACTTGTTTGAAGCGGCAAATATATAGAAAACTATATGCGTAGCAATACACACGAGAGATACATGCTGCTTGAAGAACCAGAAAAGTATTTTTTTCTCCTAAGGGAACCGTACAATAACATAGTAGAATGAAAGCCGACACTGCGGCCGCAATGCACGCGCAATCATCGAGCGGCATTAGAAAATAATAAAAAAAAATAAAACAAAGAAAAGGAATTTATTCTTAAGGCATAACTACATGTCATATGCAATTATGAACCCCATTTGATTGGTCTGAACGCAAATACCAGCGCGCGAAGTTGTACGAATGACCCTCCCGAGCAGTATCGTCAGCAGTTTCCAACGGCGAGACCTTGATGCGGCCCAATCCACTTCGACCGCAGCGCCGCCCCAGTGTTTTTCCACGTCGGGCGCCTCACTGCAAAGCATGCGCCGCCCCAGCCGCTCGTCCCACTCGACCATATTCTAGTACACTCTAGTACGAGACACCGGAAGACAAAATGGCAGCGTGCACAGGTCAAAAAGTTTTTAGCCTCCTGCGGTCCCAACCCACGAGTCTAAGCGGTGCAGCTTACGTCAGGAAGCGTTTCATGGCCTCGGCGGGTCAAGGCTCCAAAAATACTCGGGACACAAAGAAAACGCCGCCATCAGCAGGTTCGACAGGATCGTCGGCTCCGCCTGTGCAGCCGAAGGCGAATGTCAGCGGAGCGACTGAAGGTTACAAGGTTAAAGAATACTTCGAGCACAACCCGTACAGCTTCTACGATATCCACGCCGACATGTCCAAGCTCCGGATGCCACAGCCATCTAGTAGGAAATAGTGAAAGGTGGGCATTGTGATGCCATTCATAGAAAGTAAGGGGTGGTTCGATATTACTTAGGGCGCCTCGGTGAGCGGTATCGAGACTGTGGCGGTTCGTGGGCCCATGGACTCAGGTACAGGTAGCAAAGTCATAGACAGGACAAACATTTATCAACGAAAGACGGCAACAAATACACTTATGATGAGCTAACAAGACACTGAACTATTTCTATAACGGTCCAAACAGTCCGCGGCTAACGCGAGTTGTTACAGCGCGTGTCCTCACTGATGATACGGAAAGTCTTTGTAAATATCTTCGTTACTGTATGCTACCCTAACGTTACTATAGTGCAATATAATACGATAACATTACTACCGTTGTTCACGTTTCGCCTGTGACTGCTCAGTGTTTACAGCAGTGCCAACGATTGGCACCAGTTGATGGAGTTGGACCCGCCAGTACCGATGCGAAGTCCGATGGCGAACGCGAAATCGTCTGTCGCAGCTCGGCGTATCACCCGGCGGTGGAACCCGTCTCTCAAGCGTTGTTCGCACATTTCGGTGTTCAGCTGCAGACAAAATTATGTTCATTTACTGGACGTGGTAGCCCGTGACCCAGCTCATTGAAAGAGCGCCCCATTCGTGGGCTCACTGTGGAAAGTTGGAGCTAGTTGGAGCAAACAACGCCGTCGAGCCTCTAAACTCCATTGAAGCAGTTTTCGTTTAATTTTTTCACAATTGCCCCGCACAATTCACAGACATCGAATTGTACTGGTGGAATAGCATAGGTGATCAAGCGAAGAACAACATGCTTCTTAGCTGCGAAACATGTTGCCCAGATGACAAGCAAAACAAAATTTGCTGAGTGACTGCATGGAGTGAGGGTGAAGATAACAGCTTGTCTGAATAGCATCACATACGTTGCTGTAGGCAGATGAGCAAGCAAGCATGCCTGCACCGTTCTCGGCTTTGTAAACAAACTTTTCGTGGGTAAGCGCACAGGCCACACACTTGCATAACTTACCGATAATAACTACATGTGTTCAGCATTTGCCACAGAGGCATGTTTGTGGTTGACCATCTAGCGGTGGCCAGTGTCATCATGTACCACATCTGATCAGACTGTGAGTCACAATTCAAGCACTAGCAGATGTTTGAGCCCTATTATTAGCTTGAATAATTCATTACAACAATGTTGAGTGGACACTCACATTAAGAGCTACTTGATTGCAGTTTTACATCCTGTATCTGGAGCTGCGCTCATAGGCTGTATTGTGGTGAAACTGCCACATCTACTTCTTGCACACCACATACATATTTGGCACTCTACGTTTTATTCCCTTCATGATGTACTGAAGAGATTTTTTTTTAAATCTAGACACCATGGAAGCTGTGGCCAAACTGCATCACTGTGCTCTCTAGCGGTGGCACTTCGAGACTTGCGTACTGTGCATGTGTGCCCTTTTCTAACAGCATGCATGTTTTTGCAGTTCAACCACATGCACACAAGGACTAGAGCAAGGTGGCACTTCAGCAGCCACTGTGCACATAAGTCGAAGAGTGTGGCTGAGTGTTAGGCAAGCCTAGATGTTAAGCACCACTTTCGAGATATCAGTTCTTAATATGTGCTGCGAAGCATCCCTCTAGCAGTCCAAGATGACCTTAACTGTAATGCCAATGCACTTTTTGCCACATTTTGGGGGCGGAAACTGGTAAAAAATTAAATTATGGGGTTTAACGTGCCAAAACCAGTTCTGATTATGAGGCACGCCGTAGTGGGGGACTGCGGAAATTTGGACCACCTGGGGTTCTTTAACGTGCACCTAAATACACGGGTGTTTTCGCATTTCGCCCCCATCGAAATGCGGCCGCCGTGGCCGGGATTCGATCCCGCGACCTCGTGCTCAGCAGCCCAACACCATAGCCACTGAGCAACCACGGCGGGTCCGCGGAAACTGGTGCTAGCTTCAGGATTTCTGCTTTGCAGACATGACTTCACTACTGCTTGGCTTCAATTTTCAAATCGCAACATGTGCTGTAAAGCAAATTAAAAGGTCAATTAGTACATTTAGGTAATTAGAGGAGTGTATCATTAAACATTTTTATGTAAGTATTTCTCTCCACAAGAAAAATATGTTGTATGGCACCAGTGTGAATTTGTTAAGGTAGTTTACTTCAGGCTGGTCTATGTGGGAAGAAATACCTCTGAACAAAACACTAGTATCACCAAATAATTTAATGCTATGCTGGGGTCAACTGCACTTACACGAATATATGAAGAAAAAAAAAATGAAGTGACAAACTAGGTACACTATCCCTCTCTTGGGATGCCCTGCTGGTAGACAGCCAGGCTGTTGCCGATACCTCTAGAGACAGGCTCCAAATTAAGAGATGATGCCCTCACCTCCATCTGTCACCACCACTCCAACACTTATAAGCCCCAATTACAGGGCCAGAATGCAGCAAACGTTTTTTTCTCGAGAGAGACTACTTGTGCTTAATCAAGTAATTGGTTAATCCAGTTATCGAAAATGAGGCACCACGTATCTTCCTGAAGCAGGCTGGCTATTCTAGTTCTTTTCGTGCGTCTAGATGCTATCATGATGTTTAAAAGGACCACAAAGTTATTCCAACATGCTGCAGATGCTTGAATACAATTATTGGGCGAGTGGCATATTCAGGAATAAAAACGATATTTCAGTCAAAACTAGATATACTTGATCTAAGTGTTTTTTACATTGTTTCTCGTACTGCTATTTCCTAAGACCCAGTTAAAGGTAATGTCATAACCAGCCACCCTTGAATTATGCAGGTGCCGTGGCAGAAAACAAATCCATTGCATAGCAATAGTGCCTAATGATGTCGTGCACATAAAGCCTGCATGTTGACTCGGCGACCAAAAGCAGCTCGGCAATTTCCATCGTTGGTTTTTCAGGATTCTCACTAATGATAGCCTCCGCCTGATGGAGAAACTCAAGCACCTGAATGACATCCGACCACTGAAAGCACTTCTTTCTTTTGGTCACAGTTGGCTGTTAGAAGCCACAAGCTCTTTTCAGAACTCACCCCAAAAAATAAAGAATTTTGCTGCATTGAAGACGATGGCAATCTCCAAGTTGCTGCGTCTGGAATGTGAAGCAACTAGAACTGCACGCAGTTTTATCTCCTGTGTCAGACTGGAAGCTGTTACCCTGGAATAAATGTGCTAGATAGCTGATGGAAGGATTGATGAAGAGAAAGTTAAGCACCTAATCAGATAGATTGAGAAGAACTGTCTATGGCACTCGAAAGCTATGTTCTCAAATACCTAGTGCACCCTGTATAGCACTAAAGTGCTTCACTTCTTTTTTTATTTCCTTTTACAGGTTCACCACTGAGCATGGGCATTGTAAACAGTCTGGAACCAACAAAGTACTAATGCAGAAAAATAAAACATCTTTATTGCTTTTCAAATTAGTGTACATTTCTCACAGGCACGCAATATTATATAAAGGCACTTTGTGACATATTTGTGTTGTCATGAAGTATACTTTGCTGGATGCCCTTGGTCTAAAGATCACCCAAGTTTCACACTTTGCACGAATGTGTTGCTGAACTGCAAATTTCAAACTACTCGGAAACATCAGTGTGTCATTTGATTCTGTAAAAGCAACTAAATATGATGATGCAGAATATAAAAAAAATTTTTATTAAATCTGCTGCAAACTTCTGAACGAGATACGTACACGCTATAGACCATTGTAAGAGTGATGTGCAGCAAGAACAAATGTAACTTTTGTACGTCCAGCATGTGTTTTATAATCACACTGAATCACCAACTTCTCTCCGAGCGACTGGTTCATTTTTTATATTCTAACCCTAAACTATGAAAAATGCCTAAGTAGAGAACTACAGGTTAATTATGATTTGCACCAGAAAGCATTTTTACACCACAGGAATGTAGGCTTGGCAACTTGAAACTGAACCTGCAAGGTGCCATAGCTGTAAAGACATGGTGCAAGTTCACTTACATGCAATGGAGACAACAGCTAGCTTCATCTGTTTGCATCGACACCTGCAGAAACTTCATGTACAGCCTCCCGCATTCTTAGATATATCATGCGAGAACACTATAATATGGTCGTACGTCATCCTGAAGGGAACATCGCATTAGAAAACTCTTGCACAGGAGAGTGCTTAGTGCACTTGAGAGTACTTCTGCCGGTCTCGCTGATTATCGCCGCTTAAAGGCACTAAAATGACGCGTGATAGACGCTCGGGCGATTTAGGTAAAAATGCGGGAGGGTGTACACCACTATTCCTGACATGTCATAAGAAATATATACACCAGAAATAAGGCTATAAGCAGGCTATAATGAAGCTAAGATTGAGAGAGCAGTCGCTTTAGGTGGCAGATGTATTCACAAAGTGTCATGCAATTCTATGCACCCCTGATTGCCATTGCCTTTCAAAATACCTCCAAGTAGTAGGTTACAAAGCGCAGTGGTGGTCCAACTGCGCATTTGCGCCATTTTGCTACAATTCTACTTGTCTGCGACTAGCTGCGCCCACCGAAATGCAACTTGTGCCAAAGCGCCACCTTTGCCTTGGGCGCTACGTGTACATCGCAGTAGCGCGGCCGATCCCTCCGTTTGTGGACAGACCCGCGGCTAAGCATTCCGAGCTTGGACTTCGCGACCAAGCTTCGCACACGGAATCCTTGATCGGACACGCAGTTAAGCCTTTCAGCACTCGATGTTTCTGAATTCGCAAGTAAGCATATCGAGCGTCGACTCCTCAAGCCTGCGGCTAGGCATTTCGCGCATCGGCACTTCGGACTGCGCGACTAAGCACATCGAGCGTCGACACCTCGGGCCCGCAGATAGCATTGTTGTTGCACAAAATTGTTTTTCTGCATTGATAGTCACTTTTGTATTATGTATGATTGCACAAAACTATTCTCAGTAGTCTAGAAGTGCTATTTACGCAGGCAAATAAAGTTTGTTTGCAACGTTTTCTGCTCTGGACACGCGAGCTAAATGGCTGCGTCAGTCTGTCTTGCTTGTGTCCACTTGCTGTAAAGAAGTGCTTAACAACTGTGTAGTAGCTGCACCAAATGTCATGCACTTGCTTTTCTCCTGCTCCAACTGATCCAAAACGCAAAATTTTGTGCTACAGGACTGCTACAAAATGCTAATGTGGCTGCTCCTAAATTGCTGCAAAACAGCTTTTTTCTTGCTCCAGAAATTGCTCCAATTCTAAAACTGGCTGGACCACCACTGAAAGCGTCGAATTTGAGCAGGAGTTTATATCTTTCATGGAAGGAAGGCTCGCACATTTGCATGCAATAATCGACAGTCGAGACGACTCAAGTTAAAAAGTGTCGGTCACAGAACGTCGTGGACACCAACCCCCTGCGGTGGCTTAGAGGCTATGGTGTTGCGCTGCTAAGCACGAGGAATCAAGTTCTGGCCACATTTTAACGGGGGCGAAATGCAAAAAACCGTTAAATATCCCCTGCTGGTCGGAATTCATCTGGAGTCCCCCACTACGCAGTGCCTCATATCGTGGTTTTGGCAAAAAAAACCCAGAATTTGATTCGTTTAGCTGTACACCTGTGCTTTGACTGTGCCAATTTGCAATAGTAATTCAAAACGAAGGAATTAAACATTGCTGTGAGATCATAAGCCAGTCAAATTTTCATGTTGAAATGTCACTTCTTTAAAGGAGTATTTTCTTTTGAAGTTTTATGAACTCTACCCATGCTTCTTGCACCTAGAAAGATCACATTAAGTGAGTGTTAAAGCTGGGAAACACTCGGATATTTTAATCTGACATTAAAGTAGACTCGCAACACCAGACTTGGTGTCATCAACATTGTCATAACACAGCAAAATTTTCTGACATCACGTGGCAATAAGGCTAGGTATGATAGTGTTGCTCATAAGAAAGTAAACAAAAGTGCTGCACATATATCTTCAGGATGCCCTAACGAGTGGCGTCTGCAGCGGTCATATGAAAGGAGCGAGTGAATTTATCGCGGTCATGATCCATTCACTTTACGAGTTCGTAGAAGCAAGTATTGTAGATTATTTAGGCCGCTCTGGTGCTTGGTTAATACTTCTGTAGTTTAGAGGGTTTGGACATTCATTTAAAAAATATATCACATGTTGAAAATTAACATATATCCACATGTGCAGTAGCACAGAGCCATTAGTAACGAAGAAAAATACTAGAACAAAACTTTCTCATCATGTGCAGTACTGGTGTCACACAGTGACCTTCGACTGCGACCAGGCCCAATTCGTATCCAGTGCTGTACATGGCCATTTTTAATCACGATCTTGCTCCGATCCAGATAATCCCAATCTGCGCATCCTTGGAGGCCATGCCAGCACCAAAGGACAGCATGAAGATGAATGGAGCAATGCGGGCATTTCTCTGCATCGGTATGCTATACTGGAATGGGGCAGTGTGTTGTCCACAATGCAAAACAGCGACAGGATCTTGGTCATTTTCGTGATTATGTCACCAAATGGGTGCTGTGAGCAGCTGGTGTACTTAGTCCCCAATATATACATTGTGGTGCAACACTGTCTGCATTTATAAACGCAAACACTGTCAAAACAGGATTCAACCATAGTTTGCGTATAATAAATAAATGAAAATTTAAAATACATTAAAGAACAAAGAAAATGGGAAGAAATCAGGCTACATCCACGCTTGTACATTTCTAATCAACCGCCTGTGTCCCTTATTGTCTGCATAACATTGTTTTGACTGCAGCAGGGCAAACAAGTGCTGCTCATCTGTTTATATGAATGCTATATGCTTTTGTTTTCAAAGTAGTTTGGAATTATACGCAGAAATACACAAGGGTGAGACAGTTCAGAAAGAACATCTGCATTGTGCCAGATGGGCTGCACTAGTATAGTTTCAGCCGGAATAGCAGTTTCGCTAAACAAAAAACAATGATCAGGTGGGACAAATGCCATCACTATTTCGTAGACCTCTGCAAGGCACACCAAAGGGCAGGAACACAGCGGAGAGTGCCCTGACTAAAGAATCCCAAACTTCCACTAGCTGTTTGGGAGGAACGAATAAAAAGTAAACAAAAGGAACTTATGACAGCAGTGGTGCCTGCGATGCTTATACCAAAACACACAAGTGTGGCAACACAGAGCACATTCCCATTTCAACCTTAACACACTATTGTCACTCTATTACTCATTTATTTATTCACATATCAACTATGCTGTGCTGTCTTGGGGACACACATATAATACTCATGTCAGCTCATTGCAAATCATTCAAAATCAAGCCATCAGGGTACTAACTTAAAGCTCTTACAGTGCTAATGCAAGAGAACTGCTCAGAAGTAATAACATGCTCACCCTATCTCAGATAATTCACTATAATTTGGGCATATTGTTTTATAAGCTGATTAGCAATCAGCTCCCAGTTGACCTAATTTCAGAATCATCTTTACTGAATGCTAACATTGCGAGATTTGCATCTAAAAAAATTTTATCTTGCCCAGAGTGCACACCTATTATGGTAAATTCACATTTAATTTTTCTTGCATCTTACTGTGGAACTCCGTGCCTTCAGTTATAAGAGAATGTAAGACCACATACAAATTTGAAAATGATCTTAAAATGTTCTTATTAATTTGCTCTAATTGCTGTGCGTCCTTTTGTTGTTCTTACTCACGTATCACATTGATTTTGAGACTTTCTTCTAGGCTGGCACCCTAGCGTATTTTCACGTATATTGCTCATATTTTCTTCATCCTTTTTTTTTTTGCAACTGATGCGCCTTGGTATTACAATACATGTATGTTTTCGTTATGCTTGCCAGTTACATGTAGTTCACATTTGATATACATCTGTTCATACTCACACACTTCACTTCTTTATTGCTTGTTTTATTTCTTTCTTTGTGTGTGTGCGTGTGTGTATTTCCACTCAACTTGTCTCATATTTGTTCTACTTTTTGACCTGTATGTTAGTCTCCTGATATTGCTTTACTTTGCTGCCATACAGCAATTCCTCTCGCCACCTAACCTTGACCGGAGGTCCCAACAGAGTCTTTGACTATGGGACTTCCTTTTGTATTTCATACCTATCAAAATATGTAGCCACACTGAAGCAATAAACTTTGAAACAAACTACAGCAAGCAATGTGCAAGCTCTGCACATGAACGGGCATGATAAACATAGGCCTCTGCGATAACTGCAACTGCTGATCCCAGAAGCCCTTTGTTGCACCTACATGTGATCTGCGTTCTTCCTTCAAAAACTTCTTCAAAAAGATTTCACATTTATTATTGCTTTGTTCTTGCTGAAATTATGCAGCAAAATCTTAATTTATGTTTTGGATCATTCAATAAAAGACTTCATGCTGCTATTTGCCCGGTTTGTCAAGAAAAAAAATGCGAAGGAAAAAGATAGACGGTGATCCAGCACCCCAGGCCATTATTGCAAAAAGGGCCGCCTTTTTTGCCGTCAAATGACACACTGCCCTATTCCAGTACACCATAGCATCGGCAGCAACATTGGCACAGCTTTGAACACAGTAGGGACACCAAAGGCAAGAACAGCACATGATAGCCAATAACTCTTCTCATACGAGGCACATTCAAAAGCTCTTGGCAGTTAACAAGGTGATGCACATTGATAACAAATAGCACTCCTGTCTTAAAAGCCGTTGCAAGGCCCTTTTGAATGCGTACAGGCACAAATGGTAGTTC
The DNA here is from genome assembly GCF_013339745.2 of Dermacentor silvarum. Lineage (NCBI taxonomy): Eukaryota > Metazoa > Arthropoda > Arachnida > Ixodida > Ixodidae > Dermacentor > Dermacentor silvarum. The sequence goes on along the minus strand of NC_051163.1, from coordinate 5,445,104 downwards.
TCTTTTGTTGCAATCAGTAGCTATTGACACAATAACTGAGGTAGTGTGACAATTAATTGCATGCTCTTCTATTGCAGCTCATTTGTGTTTCAATTTCGAAAGCAATGAAGAGTGTCATTATGTCGCATTGTGCCTGGTAACCACAGCAGGTTGTGATGTGGTAGTATTATAAACCGCACTCGTGCATAGAAGAGTTCACACTGCACCACCGAAGGGTAAGACCCGTGATAACAAGTAACTCACGCGACAGAGTTCCAGACAGCCCCTGTCTTATTACAAGCTTATTTTTAGTGCAGCCAATGCTTCTTCTCATTTCTAAGGAAAATAAGGGGCAGAGGAGAAGTAGCACAGGCACAAGTGTTTGTCTTGAGGCTGGCATTCTGTACTCTGCCTGCGTACTTGTATCCACATCACATGCAACAGCTACATGAATGTCATGAAAACCTGCCTACACCACCAGATACCTTCGTGCTACTTCGAAGTCTATATCATGAGGCAACTTGAAGGCAGATGGCCTGATGGTCTTCAACATAAAATGTCTTCTACTGTCTCTTCACCATTAATGCTTGGTCATGAGCAGTGCCAAGCTGATCAGCACCTGTAATTCAGCTTTGAAATCTTGCGACAGTGCTGCTTCGAATTCACAGTGAGAAAGCCACATGAAATTAAAACGATCCCATCAAACCCCATTTGATCTTACATATGAATGCCCCAAAATAAGAGCTAGACATTGCCGGTACTAGGGAATAACGAAGTTGCTCTTCTTGACTGGAAGTTCTTGAGCTTGAAGACTGTATGTACCGCCACGATGGCATCATGTGAAACTTAAAGATTCCCTTCCTGGCCTCGAACGTGGCGGGCCCTCAACTTCCACACATCCTAAAAGAAAGACAAAATAGGTGAAACGCTTGCATTTATGTGAAACTGTATAACTCTCATACGATTTAAACAACTGTCTGAGCAAGCATACTGACAATGAACGGCAGTAACGTACATGAACACAGCAAGGGATAATTACGTACCAACCATTGCTGCATCATTATTTTACTATTCTCATTGAAGCTCTTATGCATATCTGCGGACACAGAAAAGCAGCCAGCGCTTTTTCATCTTCAGCACATCATGTAGGTGAAAAGAAAAAAACAGCCGACTTGTACATGCTTGCAGAATCGCAGCTCCATTTCCAGCAAAGCTGTTTCTTTTGAGCAGTTTCATTAAGAGGAAGCTTTAGCCAGGGCCAACTATAATTTTTTACTGAAACACATGTAAAATGGAGAGATGCTCTCATGAGACAACCGCTAGACCTTTGAGTGAAATTTGTTGCATTTGAGAAAGTTACATTTTGGCAACTGTACGAAGGAGAGTTTTGATTTGAGGCCTCATACTTGTTATGAAACTTGCAGAAAAATGGAAAGTTTCAAAGAAATAAAAGCATGAAGTTTACAAATTCGCAACACTACACCTCCCCCCCCCCCCCCCCCCCCCCCCAAATAAAAAGATATCACAGCTTTGTAAACTGCATCTGTTAGAGCATCTAAAGTGGAGTAATATGACATTAATTTACAGCTTACATAAAATTGTTACAATGGTTACGAAGTCCTACTCGCAAATTAGTGGTGTGTTACAGAGTGATGTATTGCACATCAATTTTGTCGGCTTTAGATGTCTTGATAGATGCAGTTTCCAGAATTGCGAAACCAATATTGCAAAACCAACTTGGTACTTAAGCTTTTTCCAACCTCAAAATTTTCACGAAGGTTTTTTTTTTCTCTTTTTTCTTTTTTTTCCCCCTAAATAAAAATTTGTTTCCTACAGTCACTCAATTTTGACTTTCTTTTTCATGCAACAAACCTCAAATTCAGTGCTGTGGATGCCAAGCAAATCGGTTCTTTTGTTTCCATGTATGAACTCCCAAGGTCCTCTTAATAATATTCACCAGGTTTGAGCATTGCAAAAGGTGTTCAGAGGCCCCTGAAAACCCTTGAAATTGAAAAGTTTGTTTTCGTGGCCCTTGATAGTCCTGGAATAATTTTTTCCCTCGAAAACTCGTGAATTTCACGAGTGATACAGTTCAAGATCGATTATGTGGCCTTCTTTCTATGGCGGATCATTGTGGAGCCAGCAAACTTCACATTCTAGAAACAATAGTACAGTCTAGCTCATTTATGACAGTAACAGTTTCAGCATATGTCTTTTGTGTGTGTCCCTCTTTCCCGTCCCCCAGAGTAGGGTAGCCAACCAGATGCATTTCTGGTTAACATCCCTGCCTTCTCTTTCTCTCCTCCTCCTCCCATGTAAAATAAACCGCTTACTACAATGCTCCCGTGCCGTGTTATTGGTTATAACAACTAAATCTGGCTACTGGGTGTGCGTGCCAAAAATAAAAAGAAATGCAAAATCCTTAAGGGAGAAAAAAAAATGAAGCGCTGCACCCGCCTCCGTGCCACATCTGCCTTCGTCGCACCCTCACGCATCTCCCTTCCACACAGGACTGAAGCTCTCGCCCAGCAAATCAGAGCTCCTCCTGTGCAAACAAGGCCCCAGGCAGAGACAGCCCCTTAGCTTCCTCCCCGTTCACCTAAACACCAGGGACGGAGGAAACATCCCCAGGTGTAACACAATTAAGGTCCTGGGCATGGTCATTGGGGCTTACAGCAATGACAACACAGAGGCACTAAAACACATCACTAAGAGCACCCTCAACTTCACCAGTGTCATATCACGGGTCGCCAGCACACGGGACGGACTGAAAGAAGACAACCTCGTGAAAGCATTTCACGCTTTCCTCATCAGCCACGTAACCTACGCCGCCCCCTTCCTCAACTGGAAGAAGACTGAGCTGAACAAAATCGACACACTAATCAGAACAGGATTGAAAAAGGTCCTAAACCTCCCTAGAAACACTAGCACGGAACGACTACTCCAATTGGGGCTACACAACACGGCAACAGAACTCTTTGAAGCACAGCGAAACACCCAAATTAGTCGGCTCTCACTCCCAAGGGCGGGCATCGAGATATTACTAGAAGCAGGCATACAGCCCCTCTTCATGCCACCAGAGAAGTCACAACTATGCACAAATGCCAAGAGGTCAATAACTGTTGATCCAATCCCAAGAAACATGCACCCGACCCACAACGAAGGGCGGAGAAAAGCGAGAGCCAAGGCAATCCCTGACAACATCAAACGTAACGAAACGCAAGTCCTCTTCGTTGACGGGCCAGATATTGGAATCGAGGCGCCTACACCGCGGTGTAGGCGCCTGTGTAGAGCTCTGTGTAGAGCCGGTGTAGAGCTCTGTGGTCTACGCCCATGGCTCACTCGTCAACACAGCCACAGTGGTTACCAACTTCACTCACGAAGCAGAAGAAATGGCCATCGCGGTGGCCCTTCGAAGCTGCAAAGGAGCCTCCATCATTTACTCGGACTCAAGAACAGCTATTAGAACCTTCTCGGCGGCCCTTGTCTCTAGGAAAGCAGCCACGGTTGTCAACAAAATCTTCTTCCAAGAAACAGGAAGAGACAACCTCACGTCTCGACACATCACATGGTTCCCGGCCCACATCGGCAACATTTCCGGACCTCCTGACTGTAATCCGAACGAGCGGGCACACCAACTGGCGCGAGAACTCACATTCCGCGTCTGCGGTCCGCCCCCTCGCTTCAACCCAGCCTGGAGGGATCTAGACAACAAAGACCCGCTCGTATCATACCACGAAATCACTTCAAATCATAGGTTAGCATGAAGAATTTTTCCTCCTCCTCACCAAAACCTCAAAAAAGCACAGGCCGTCACTTACAGACAGCTGCAGACTAGGACATACATCACACCAACAACACTAAGCAGGATCAATCCTGACCTTCCTACTGAATGCCCACACTGCAGCCACTAATACAACAACTTCAAACACATGCTCTGGCTGTGCCCTGCCAACGCAGGCACGGACTTTCCTGACCAGTCCTCCTGGGACTCAGCACTCAGAAGCACAGAGCTCATTGCTCAGCTCAAGGCTGTCCAGAGGGCGCGGGCTGTCACCGAAGGACTCTGTCTACTGGCCCTGACCTGGGTGGAGCCACCGGATTGATTGGCGGGGCCTCTGGCCCCGCTTTAATTCTTTCTCCTCAGGAGCTCAATAAAGTTCGTACTCACTCACTCACTCCACTCTTTCAATGTTTGCACAGTCAAGACAGTTGACTCGTCCTTGGAAGCCGTGAAGGGTGTGCAGCACAAAGGCCCAGTGCAGCAGTTCCTCATTTTTTTTCTTTCTTTTTCAAGATTTCGTTTTCCTTCTCCTTTCAGCACAGACACCCAGTAGCCAGATGTAATGTTATGGCCAACAATTCGGCATGGGAACATTGCAATAAGCGGTTTATTTTACCACAGAACACACACACACACAAAGTTCAGGGTGCCAGGGCTGCTTAAATTTACATCTGAGTACTGTTAAAACTAGTAATGCTATAAGTGGGTTCGACTGTACTTCTTTCAAATCGGAAAGTTTCAGTGTTTGCCCCTCTGCTTTTGGCACTTGAATAATGTTAGGAGTGCTTTTACTGTATAAAAATGTAAAGCTGGTGCGTGTGTGTTCCACTTCACACGACTGGCGCAGAACTGGAAAACCCCACAGCGGGCCAGAGTCACCAGCGCTTTGTGCTGGTTTGCCTCCCGCGTTTACGCTACTTTCTTCAGCCTAGCTAAGAACTTGAAGTGATTAAGGCTGGACATTTCCAATAACTTTTTGTATGTCTAGTGCAATAAAGCTATCTATAGAGCTTTGGAAACTGTTATAGTAAAAAACTGCTACATAGGATGCCGCTCTACGTCCATGAAAAAGCTTTGACAGGGCATTGAAAGCCCTTGAATTTTGGTCTCTGAAACCTGTACCAACCCTGATTGCAGACAAGTGCCTTGTGTAGATCACACGTTGGTGACCGTGTCCGCAAAGTATCAAACCATTGCGCAGCCTGAAAACAGCTCGAATTTCAAACGAGAGCCCTGTGTGCCCTTCTTTTTGACGAAGCACCGCTTCCAGCCAGAGAAACAAGGTCACATACATAAATGCTTCTATGTGATCTGCACTACTGGCAACGTCACTCATTATGGCACGTGACTTCAGTAAATCATGCGATGCAGAATTCCCAAAACTACCACAGGAAGTGCACTGCACAACAAAAAAGCAAGAGAAAAAAAAAGAGGAAGTGGGGGCTCGTGACATAAATGTAACGCAGTTGCTCAGCTCCGGAAAGGAGAATTCAGAGAAGGAATGTCACTGGCAGGCACTAGTCGAGACAAAGGGGCAAAGTGCCTATGTTGGCAGTGAAGCTCGCCTACGGGCAGCATGGAGATGGGACATTTAAATTTCTAATATGTCCTTTAACAAAAAGAACCAAGTAGAAAAATTCTTGGGATAACACGCTACGTGGTCCTGTACAACATGCAGTGTATAACCAAAATTTCAGGTGAGGCCAGGTGAGAGACCCCTCAAAAATTTCCTAATTGCCTGTAGCTAAACCACTCACTTTAAAATGCTGCCCACTTTACTCGTAACATGGACTCCATTTCATGCAAATTTAAACGATGTAACATTTTGTGGTGTCATGACACTTGGAAAATGTGCGTATAAAGCTTGTACCACGCTGTAATTAACCCACGTGTACACATTAAATCTTGCATGATCGTCAGTCATAACACACCCCCCATATTCCTACCTAACATGAAGTCGCATTCAGTTCTCAGACAACAGCGAGCAAACACTCTACACACTTCGTAAAATGGCTGAAAATAGTAAAACACTCCCCCTCCTCTCTACCCTCCCCCCAGAACGTTGCGCACGATGGAAGACTGTGCGCTTCTTTTCCACTCTCCTTCCTTGCGTGCGCGAGATTGAGCCTCGATCACCGGCTCACTCTCGCACGCTTCCACTCGCACATACAGCACACAGTGCGCGGCAATGATTTTATCGCCCTTTAACTTTATACGGAACCTCACGGTGACGGCGATGGCAGAAATGCATCTGGAGTGTCCATATGATTGCTATCGCAATAAAAAATCTGAAGACACCTAACCACTGACGAGTTGTGAATGCGAAAGCAGTAATGTCCACGCTGCTGAGCGGTCCTTTGAATTATGAACTTGCGGAGCGATTGTGTTTAAAAAGCTTGGCGCAATTTCATTTGGCCTTAGGTGCAGTTTACGAGGCCAAGGAACACGCGGATAACAGAGGATTCCAAGAGCAAGAGTGATTTGACGTCGCGGCGATGCCTTCTCCCCTCACATAACACCTGGCACGATAGCGAAGCAGCAGGTATTCCCTTTCTCCTGTTCTGCTCTGTCGAGGCGGGCTCGTAAAATGGTGTTGCAGCCAATGGCAATGCGATTGTAGGTGCCGTTTCTCTGCTACAAATGACAGACGCTGACTTTTCCACTCATTGAACAATTTGATGTTTTCGCATCAATATCATCCCCGTATATTTTTAAATGCAGAAAAGGTTTGTACACTATTTGTATCACAAACACAGAACACAAATCATGCAGTTGTATTCTGTGCCTTTTCTTCGCATCTCATTTTCTATCTTCACAATGCACAGATGCTGAAGCTTCATTCAACATGTTTTTGTCCAATGCAATTTATCAGATTGACCGAGTCTTGCATAATCAGCTGTAATGCATACAAGCCTCCTGGTGATCATGATAACGCACCAGATGGTCGCTGCAGATGGGTGGAGAAATTGCCCATGTGATGTAGGTATATTATAATCTGCTGTGATCATGAATGGCCATCTGAGTTTCCACACCTACATCAAGTGGCACTGGTGCAGCGCCGTCAAGTCGGTTCGGCTGGCCGCTTTGTTAATAAGCCATGTTTCAACTTGTAACAGAATTCATCAGAATCAATTCAGTTTTACGGTGCACCTCAAACTGATGGCAGTTCCGCAAGAATTCCAATGAATCTATGCTGATACCACTTGAGCAAAGAACCTGCTCACAAAAAAAAAGGGAAAACTTCAATGTTCTCTGCAATCACTAATAACCAGTGTTAAGTACAGCTGTGAGAAAGAAAAAAAAAACTTAAATGACAAGTAATGCAGTACACCTGAGTTGAATTTGCACATTGTGAAAATTTTCACATGATCAACACATGTGGTTGAGGAAAAGAAGGTATGGCCACACGTGAATTTTATCTAAGGTTGGTAACTTAGCAACAAAGTCGTTATATCTAGCGAGTTTTAGTCACTGGCTAAGCGCACTGTGTCTCGCTGAGGACAACCGTGTTTGGCTTACGTTTAGCGCATCGTAGGCACCAAAATCAGAAGTCGTGGCGTCTACGTTAACATCCAAAATAAATTTTCAACTGCGCACCACAGTGACATGTAGAAGGCGGAGCATTGTGGCCACGCCCCGCTCCGCCGTAGCTTTCGCAGTGCAAGCCATTGAAGAAGGAATGGGTGCACAGTGGAGGCCGTGTTTGATTGCCAATAATTCCACTACTGCTGAACGTATTGAAGTACTTTTTGTAGCAAAGTATTTCTGAAATAGCCTATTTTCGCTTCAAATGCATTTCTCCATTTCGATAAAAAGTGGTTCAGGGTCCCTTTAAATTCTTTCAGCTCAGGCCTGGTTTAAAGATCAGCTGCAGAGCATGGCACCCATCAATCATTGCTCTCCAGGTGGATTATTCTTTTCAGCTGTAGCATCGGCAGAAGCACAATATTATGCGCAGTAAGTCTGGATGCCAACGAACGTCAAATTGAGCGGGGGAGTGAGCCCATAGAAGCTACCACTGTAAGAGACAAAATTCTCAGCAAGTCATATCATCACTTAGTAACATTTTGCTAAAGAGGAAGTGCTTAGGGCTACAACCTGAGAACCGTGCTAAAAAAAATGAAAGTTGTCAACACTGATGCTATTCCACAAGCTGGCTTTGTCCTTGCTAGTGCTCAAAAGTCTGCACTTGTCTAACATGCCCACTATCACAGTACCACATTTTTCACCTGCAATTAGGCAGGTAGTTTCTTACGTCTCACTCATCTCACACTTGAGCTGCAACCCAGGATTGCAATCAGTGCACTCTGCAAGTTCACTCAGCATCAAAATAACTCACCGCATAGTTCTTCACAGGAATGTTTGGGAAGCGCTTGTGAAAGATCTCAAGCACTTCTTCGGCAATGGGGTCCTGGACAGAGCCTTCCACGTCTATGTACTCACACTCAGAGGCCGCGTAGTGACACGAGATGGCCTGGGAAGCAACAGAAACAGTGCCTAATGAGATGGAGTCATGACCAAGAAATAACTGCCAAGATGAAAAAAAGGTTTTTCACTTGTTCATTTCACGCCTTAGAAAGGAGTTATGACTCTCCCTATTACATCCATGTTCAAATGCTGACGTAACACAGAAATGCTCTCATTACGCATAAACTGAATTAACTACTTTTGATTATATTTCTTTCCAGGAGAAAAAAAATTGAGTTATAGCAAATTTAGAGAGCAATTTTTCTAAAGCACCTGAATTGTATGCAAAACTCAAGAACAGGAAATTTTTATAAAAATTAAAGCACAGAGCTTGCAATTCCAATGCTGAATCAAAAGCAGATATCACAAATACTGCATTGATATATGCATTAGTCCACTATGAATAGAGCTGCCAAACAAAGAATTCAGTTAGTACTTGAGCTGTGCCCAGCAAAATAGTACATGAGGAGCACTGGAATGTGCATATTTATCTCTCATATCTTCTGATCATTCGATATGGTCTTTTCACTTTCGCAATGTTCTCCTGAGGCAGTTGACCAATGGCATGTGCAAGTTATGCTGCTTTGCATATTATGTGTGTTACATTATAATAAAGTATTTGATGGAAAGCTCAACACTCGTTGCTTTGTCTTCATTTGTCCCTTGTTTGCATGTGATGGTCTACTGAAAGTAACAGGTCACAAGCATGCTTGTTTGTGTCATTCTCTCAATAAATGTACAGTTGGAGTCAGAACTCATGCAACTCATGCCGGGTTCTTCTCGTGATCAAGTTCCCGAGCGCCATACGAGAAGGACGGAGCAGCAACGCAAGCGGCGGCAGGCTGACCGCGAGTCGACCGACCCCCAAGTTGTCGCATCTGCAGATCGCTGTCAAGATACGGCGCGCGCCACTGCTCGAACTACGCAGTTGCTACCAGAGTACATGCCGCCCCCCCTCTCTCCTGCGCTGCCTTCCCGCTTTCCTCCCTCGGCTCACCGTCGCACGCTTTCACTCACACATGCAGCATACGGCGCGGGGACGATGTTATCGTCCTTGGACTTTATACAATACATCGCGGCAACCACGACGGCAGAAATGCACCTGGAGTGGAAATGTATACAGTAGAACCCCGCTGTTACGTTCCCGGGTGCTGCGTTTTCCCGGCTGTTACGTCGTTTTCGGCCGGTCCCGGCACAGCTCCCATAGAACCCAATGCATTGGTAACCCCGCTGTTACGTCGCAACTGTGGGACCGTTCCCGCATCATACGTTGCGAACCGCCACACCGCGCCGGCCCGAGCGGCCATTTTGACTTTTCATGTCGCTTGCCTTGGTTGCTTGACGATGGCATTGGCAGCCCAAAGTGCTGGGGGCGACATTTATTACGTATTTTCGGTTTCCGCCAGCAAAAGTATGGCCTTTGATATCCGCTTTTGCTATCTAAAGATGATGCCTATGACGCGTTGCGGCCCTAAAATTGGTTTTGGCTCATAGATGTTCCGTATAAAGTTCAAAGGCGATAACGCCGTCGCCGCGCGCCGTATGCTTTCTTTCGCGCGCGAGACGCAGTCGTCGGCTCCCCTCGCACGTTTTCACTCGCACATACAGCATACGTCGCCGCGCGCCGTATGCTGTATGTGCGAGTGAAAGCGTGCGAGGGAAGCCGCGCGGCCGTATGCTGAATGTGCGAGTGAAAGGTTGCGAGGGGAGCCGACGACCGCGTCTCGCGCGCGAAAGAAAAGCAGAGAGGAAGCGCGCCTCCTTCTGTTGCGCTCGAGGCACCAGCGAGGGAGGGGGGGGGGGGGGGGGGAGCGGGCAGCGTTGTGCTCTGGCATCATACTGCGCGGCGGCGCGCGCGCGGTCCCGCGGGCCGTATCTTGAAAGCGATCTGCGTGGGGGCAGATTCTACGCAGTGTAGGTGCGTCGGTGGCTCGTGGCTTTGTGCGTGCTGCGTGTTCTCGGCGCTCAGTTTGGGTTGAAGCGATAGACAACAGCACGAAGGTCACTTCGCTCGCTTCTGCAGCGACGCTTAACTGCGCGTGTCCGCGCTCATCGAGTGTGATGTGTTCATGTTTGCCTGTGGGCGCTGACACCATGTTTGTTAATTAGTTAATAACCGAATGTTTACAAGTTTATACAGACGATAAAACTATTCTTCTTTGTATAGCTCATCGCAATCGATACTTCGGCTGTCGGACGAAACTACTTTTTGTCGCACGTAAGAATTAAAATAATATTGTGTGCAGTTCAACACTACTCCCATTTCTCAATTTTTCCTGTTTCCTGGCTCTTGCGTTTCCCGGCTCTTACGTTATTTTTTTACGGTCCCGTGAAAAACGTAACAGCGGGGTTCTACTGTATATGGCACCCACACGCTTGCGCGTGACCGGTGTTTACAGAGTGAAACGTCACAATTTTTTTTTTTAATCTCTTACCAAACGAACAGGTGCGTCTTATACACCGGTGCGACCATACGTTCTTTTACAGAAAAACTGCCATTTTGAGGGGGGGGGGGGTGCGTCTTATACAAAGGTGCGACTTATAGAGCGGAAAATACGGTAGCACTTTTTCCATCATGAACGTTTATCAACGCGCCTAACTGAGTTATCATAGACGCTAATAAGTTCAGGAATAAATTGCTGCACACCTTGCGAAAACCCTTGGTCCTATTAGCGCCTGACCCATGGATGAGAACCGGATGGAAGAACACAGTGTCACCGGCTTCCATCTCCAGGTGGACACGCTTGTCGAACACACTGTCCGCCAGGCCCTTGACTCCGTGGTACATCTTGTTCACACCACCCTTGAAGCAGTGCAAGAAATTCAAATGTATTACTTACTCTCAATGCTGCTAATTTACTAGGCAGATTCTACACACGGGTTCACTCTCTACCATTTTACAGTGCTTTTTTTTTCTTTTTTAGCATGACAGTCTTACTTTAATTTCCTTAAAGATTGTATTGAGGACAGCTGCTAAGAAGGGTTACAGCATTCACATTTCTAACCTTCGTTCTTTTACTCTTCTTTTTTTCATATACATAAAGTTTCTTTTACCACCCTTGCATCTATGCTTCAAAGAGCTGAAACACTTCTGTGTTCAAAATAACCACCATGTCTCTACTGTGAGCATGCATGCAGACACATATAAGCAGTGAAATGCTGCAAACCATACTACATATTATCACAGTCGTCAAAATGTACAACCATAGGAGAAGGGCACACTGAACCCTTCTTGAGGAACACACCTCCCACTCTGGGTAGCCGTGCTCCAGCAACTCTCCGTGGTGTGATCCAGGGATGGCCACGAGACAGCCATTCTCGCGTGTCACTTTCTCCAGGGCCGTCCACGCACAGACGATGCGGTCTGCTGGCCGGAACGGGAAGTAGTATAGGTCCTGGTGCAGCGGGTGACGTGATGTCAAGGCCCCTGTGACAGAAGTCCTATCGACTTAACACCACCGAACAGGACTGACCAAGCAGCCCTGGAGTGACTTGCTGCTTTGTAACAAGCTGAGCCAAAACAAGATGTGACATAGGGCACTTCAAGTGCTGCAGATTTTGTACTGGTTACTGCACATTTTCACATTAATCATGGCTGTCTTTTCACTTCTTTGTACCTGCGCACAATGCTTTGGTGCGAGCTGCAGCCACAGTGAGGAGGCCTCATAGCTTAGCACCACACATGTCAGGCCAAAGCTCTTAAGTACAGCGTGCCTAGTACGAGACATACAATGGGATAATGGTTGTAAACATGTCAGGAACATTACTGTTAATAAGATGCTAGACGCATCTGTACACATGCAACTTCAAGCAATTAAGACAGTGCAGCTACTGCTGATCACACTACTGCTGATCACCTCATTTACACAATGCTCAATGCTGCAAGGTCCACATGACTCTTTCAGATGAAGTGCAGGCTTATACTTGCTCAAATTTCACACACTGGTGTCATTCTGTGGTGCATGCCGCTTAATGCCACATTTCGACACACACCTTACCTGTTATGCCCAGGATAAATTCAAGGTACACATCTGTGGCAGTGCTGGACTTTGATTTTGCTCCACTGAAATGGTGCTCATGCCTGTCATTGTAATGGCCAAACATTGCACCATGTTAGGTTGTCACCGTGAGAGATGATTCATTCTGAGCAAAACAGGCACTGCACCACAAAGGCAGCATAAAAGGCGAAATGCAATAAAATTTCGCTTTGGCTAAAATAAATATAATGTATCTCTTGTGGCAAAAGGGCTGATAAACAATGTGGGCACCTGGTGGTAAGCGGATATGATGCAGATCTCAGAAACTGTGCCCAGGTGCTATCATCACTGTTACAACCAGGTGCCTAGGCGGGCAAAGGTTTTTAATATTCTGGGTCTTGCACCATTTCCAGCAAACAATAATGTTGACATGCTTTTTTTTTTGGTTCTGGTATAAAAAGACATTTTTACAAGCTTTCTTTTTGCAATACATCAATTTCTATTACAAATGTATCTGCTTTATTTAAAACAAGGCTTTTTACATGGAAGCTGTTGAGGAAAGTTTCGTAGCCATTTTCATGAAGTGAAGGGGCATGCAATGGATTGAATTGAATTGAATCTTTATTTTCATGTATCATACATGAAGGATAGCGGGATTAAAAGCTGCATAATAGCAGCTTGACTAGCTCTCACTACCTACAAAAGGGCTGCAAAGCAGTGACATCAAATAGTAAACAAAACATATTATACCAGACAGGAGATATGCAAACTTTTACAATAACAATAATTCAGAATTATTACAAAAAAGTTTTAACAGGATAAAATAGTTAATGATAAAGCATCGCAAAATAGAAGAGAAAGGGGAAATATATACGCATGTTGAAAAGACATAACTAAATTACAGCGATACCATTTGATACATCACACATATAATGAATAGCTGATATAAATTAGCAATAAAATGATAAAAACAATGCAATAGCGTCGATTGAAGTCGTATTTTCTATGTTCATATTATTACCACTAAGATAATTTAACATCTTTGGAATAACATTGCGTAGCATCTGGTCACCATAGTTCGTACGTGAACGAGGCACTAACCAACGATCATGCTGGCGTGTATCATATTTACTCTCAGTGGGTTTTAGGTTGGCTAGATCAGAAATTATTGTTCTTTGAGTTCTTTCTTTATCGCCTTATAAATGTTGTAATTGTAAAGACTCTGCGTACCTATTAGCTTATATTTTTATTGTATATAACTTAGTGAATGATTAGACTCTTTTTTAGCAACAATTTTAAGAAATCTATTTTGAAGTCTTGTAAGCTTATCAATGTTTGTTTGCGTTGTGTCACCCCATATGAGAAAACAGTAGTGAGCATAGGATAGAAACAACGAATGGTAAATGATAAGTATTGTTTTCAACGGAAGTAGATAATGGTTGCGATAAATGATACCAAGTATACGCGAAGTTTTTGTTACTACCTGCTGTACATGTGTGTCCCATAACATGTTATTCGAAAATGTGACACCTAAAGTTTTAACATGATCGACAATTTGGATAACATCGTCATTAAGATACAGAGAAGAAGTTACATGCACCTGCTTGCCTTTTGGTCGAAAAATAACCGCCTTAGTTTTTTCTGCATTAATTACTAGACCGTTGGAGCAAGCCCAGTCATATAACCTCTGTAATATATGATTGGCATGGTATGGCGTGGTCAATATCACTGAGCAATGCAACCTGCGTCATCGGAGTACTGAATTGTTCTGCTTTGAAACGTAATTATCAATGACTATAAAATAAAAGTTACCTTGTGTACACCTCACACGAATAGACAACAGCTTCTTTGCATGGATTTTTTAACCACCAATCCATAATTTTTGTTTTCACGTCGTGCCTTACTGGCTCCTTGTTGGAAGTCAGCTAGGTGTATGAGGTCTGTTAGAAAGTATCCGACCTTTGGCCAAAGGAGAAACACTGGCATAACTGGAGCGTGGGACTCCACACACTTCTCCCAGCGGTGCTGCCATTGTTGGAAGCATTTCGAGAAGGCCTCTTTCAGAATGAAGTTTAGCTCAGCTGTCGTTGCAGCCATAATGCCCTCTCTTGTCTGAAATCGCACTCCTTTCAATGGCCTCTTGATTTTGGGAAACAGCCAGAAGTCGCAGGGGGGAATATCAGGAGAGTAAGGATCCTGTTGAACTACAGGAGTCTAGTTTTTTGCCAAAAAAGTCTGAATCAAGTGCGAGGAATGTGCAGGAGCATTGTCGTGATGGATGCGCCAATTTCCTGTTGACCACAATTCTCCTGTTGACCACAACTCCGGTCTCTTGCGCCGCACAGCATTACGTAGGCGACAGAGGACATCCCTGTAGTACTCTTTGGCGATTGTTTGACCCTGTGGTGCATACTCGTGGTGCACTACACAGCGGGGAGTCAAAGACAGCAGTCAACATCACTTTGACGTTGCTGCGCACTTGGCGGGCCTTCTTTGGTGTTGGTGACGTGGAATGCTTCCACTGTGACGACTGGCATTTGGTTTGCGGGTCGTACCCGTACACCCAAGACTCGTCACCAGTGATTATGGTGTTCATGAAGTCGGGGTCACTGTTTGTCGAATCCAGCATGTCCTGTGAGACTTCAACACAAAGTTGCGTTTGCTCCACCGTAAGCTGCTTCGGTACGAATTTCGCCGCAACTCTCTTCATGGCCAAATCTTCGGTCATAATGGAATATGCAGAAAAAGTGCTGATGCCCACCTCTTCCCCAATTTCTCGGATAGTCAAACGACGGTCCCGCATCATCACAGTTCACTTCGGCAATGACCTGGTCATTTCGGCATGTTAATGGCCGACTGGAGCGTGGCTCGCTCTCCACCGATGTGCAGCCGTCTTTAAACCGGTTGTACAACTCCTTAATCTGTGTGCTGCTCATAGCATCATCACCGAAAGCCGTCTGAATCTTATGAATGGTTTCCACTTGGCTGTCGGCCAGTTTCTAGCAAAATTTGATGCAGTAGCGTTGCTCCAGTCGCCCCGTCATTTTCCTTGCAATGAAAAAAACCGATGAGAGCACTGCGCATTACCTCACTCAAACGCTGCGTCCCAGCGACTGACGCTTTGGCAGGCAGGAAAAAATTTGCGCATGCGCACAAAGGTTCAAGGTCGGCTGATGCAGGCGTGCTTGTTTCATATACATCAAGTGTTCGCAAAAAAAAATTAAGGTGGGATATTTTTCTAACAGACCTCGTATGTATGGCAGCGGTGTAACACAGCCTGTGTTCAAGCCCCTGAGCGGCTGTATGACCACAGCATGAGTGAGAATGCGCAGGCGGCATCGGTGATGAATCATCACTAAGAACAGCCAGCAAATACACCCCTAGTACTGCTTCCAAAGAGTGTGAGAGGTCGCTTATACCACTTCATTGCCTTTGATGTATCAGTCACTCAGACTGGCATACATCTGTGAAGGTTGTTTTTTTATACATGACACAATTTTGTTTCAGTTGGCCGTTAAGCTACATGCACCCCACAAAATGACACCACTGAGCACAAACAAACCAGTGGCCTGGTCACAAGATCCATTTACACCTGGCA
This sequence comes from Dermacentor silvarum, assembly GCF_013339745.2. NCBI lineage: Eukaryota > Metazoa > Arthropoda > Arachnida > Ixodida > Ixodidae > Dermacentor > Dermacentor silvarum. Next base: position 5,429,299 of record NC_051163.1, on the reverse strand, counting down.
CTTATGTTTATGCAATATTTTGGTACAGCAACATGCCTAGATTCACTTCAACTTAGACCACTGATGGACGGCACAGCACATGGACATGGCCTGAAGAGCATACCCGTGTCTGGCGGCTTGTTGATGAGCATTGTGTGAACTGCTGTCAAATTGGGCCCACAGAATGAGCTTGCATAGTCCAGGATCTGAAAGAAACACATTCAAGGTGTTCATGGTGCAGCTGTCACAGCAATCTGGAGTAGCAATATTGTAAATATAAAGTGATACAACTAAATCAACTCTCTATCATAACTCAGAATGCTAGTATAGAGCCGAACGAATTCTTACTAGCCAGAGCCATTTGTGTAGCCAGAGCCCTGCACAAAATCTAAATCAAAGTCTTTACAAAGCCAGGGAAAACAGAGGGAATGCGGGAGATGGAAATTCAAGACGATGAGTAACACGAGAACAAGGTGAGAGCAAAGAACAAGGTCTTTAAAAAGGAGCCATGGAATCGCGTGTCCGTGCGCGTGCGTGCATGCGTGTGTGCGTGTGTGTGCGTGCGTATGTGTAAGATGTGCCATGTATGCAATGCAGAAAGACTACATTGTAATATGCAACAAAATAATAAGGGGAAGAACAAGAATGTATAAGCAGTACGAAATACAAGTGAGAATTATTAATCTTGTACAATGAAAGAGAAGCGGAGTATACAAGTGGCAACATAACCACGCATGCATCCTCCACGAAAATGGAGAGATGGTCAAGTGCTCACTGCATGCCGAGCAGGCAAGGTCAATCCCAGCGGCAAGGATACGGACTCTGCGTGAGTAGGCGCAAACCTTCATGGCAACATTTTTCTACTGACTGACTAGCGGCTGCCTCGCCACGCATAGTGCCACATTCAGAGCGCCGCAAGGAGAAGGCCCAGAGTGCACGGAAGGCATTTACTGGACTACTACCTTAGCGTTGACTAACTGTTACGCCCTATTAACGCGGTGCGCATGAGCTGATGCTCCCGCAAATCAAGGCTGGCACAACAGTAACAGAGAACACTGTAACATACCACTACACGGTAGGATGGCTCCCAACAACTGTGCTACCAGGGAAATGTTCCTTCAGCTCGATATAGCCTCCGACGGCAACCCGACGCAGTGCGACTGTGCACGTGAAGTGAGCCGTGTCTCTGGCGTAGCCTCCAGAACAGGAGCAGCGAAGAGGTGTGCACCCGCCTCGGGTCGAGGACCCCAGGTGGGGCCGGTCAGCAATAGGGCTGCCCGGGAAAATCGGAATTCAGTACGCACCATTTTGCCGTCCGAGAGCTTCTCCCCGCACCCCCGCTCCTCGGTTCAGCTCAAGCAGCCAGGAGAAAGGGGGTGTGAGTTCCCGCCCAAAGAGACCAATCAAGTGAGCCACTGGTCCGTTTGGGGGTGGATACCAGCAACTTTTTTACGGTCCCGCTGCTGTACAACACCCTCGGAGGAAAGAGAGAGGGAAAGTGGTGGCCCGCGCGCATGAAGTTCGAAAGCGACTTAGCTACAATTCCGAAAACGTGCTGTGCTATGGAGCTGCAACGAAATGCACGAATGCAATCCCCACAATAAGTGCCATAACAGATCCCTGTGCAACCATTCGACTGATAGAGTGTAGACCGTCACTGAATGGCTGTGAATCAGAGCACTCCACTGCATGCACAGCCATGGAGGCAAGGACAGAGTTCCTCAGCAAGTTGTGAAAGCTGATGCCTCTGTGAACTCTGGGGCCAAGAAATGTTTGGGACTCTCTGCACAACTGCATCATCATTGTCATCAGAATACAAAAAAAGCCTTGGTTGTGACAAATGGTTTATCTAATTATCTCCACTTATGCCTATCCTGGGAAACGAACCTGTATTCTACGCCTACAAGCTTCCTGGCCTCATCATTCCACCCTGGGCTCGGCCATCACCAAGCAGTGTTTCCTTCGATCAGTATTCACTATGCTATCCAACCAACCACCAGCTACCTGGCTCCATGCACTGCATGTTTAAATTTCCATGTATACTTAGGCTAGAACACCAGCCCCCCATGTCAGAAAATTTTGCTGAAAAAGATCATCAGCCATTCCACTCTGTGAAGGTGGATGACCAGCGAAGCTGTTTAGCCCATGACACAGAGGTGACCCAGAATTTTCAGCAAAGGTACGAACACATTTATTGTCTTGATCAGTGGTCATCGTGACAATAGGTACGCACACACATTCTCACATCACGTACCTCTCTTATTATTATATTAACTCCATCATATTCACATATAGTCCGGACTCCCAAGGAGCAACGCGCCTACGAAGAGCGACGGCAGGAACAGAGATGAGAATGCAATTGTTGCTGGCAGGCGGCAAACACCACCGATGAAGATGGTACACAAAACGCCAAGTGCATGCGAAACATCACTCTTTGTAAGTGCATTGCTCCTCGTGATTCTGGACTATACGCAGCCTCCCTATTACGACAACAGAAGATAAGTGAAATTCAAAATGAAAAACAGCAACTTGTCTTCCTGGTTGTTCTTTATATACATTCGCGTGGATGACGGGACTGCCACCCTGAGGAGCCAGAGGAAACTAGACACGTGTGACATTTCGACGACACCGCCACCACGGGAGAGCGGAAGAAAAGGAAACTAGATATGCAAGTGCTTGGAATGCCGACAAAGAGAGGGCGGTGCGAACGTAAACATGGCCAACGCGGGTCAGCCATGTCTTGCCACATCAGAATAAAAACCTCTGTTTCTACCCTTGTGCCTGGGACGTCTTTGGGTACCAGGTGTCACAAGGGTAGTTCAAGGGCGTCTTACAGGTCCCGGAGCCCACCACTCGGAGTTCAGCAGGGGTGTGCCATTGTGCTTGGACCCTTTCTGCACAATCACCATTATTGGCCCACATTTTTGTTGAAAGAGAACAAAAATACACGGAAGCCTAGCCATATACAGCGGTGCTGTAAAAAATGCTCAGCAAAAAGACTGATGATACAAACTCATGGAGGTTTGGTAAACTGCAAGTTCAGTCATGTTTGACTGTCTGCCATTTGAAAAATGCTTGCAATGGCAGGCACTGCAGTTCAGCTGAGCAGGAAACTCACTCTGCTGCTCCCCCTTGTTTCATACTCCGACAATAGTAAAAATGCTTCACTGTCATCTGAATGTACCAGCACAGCACCTTGTTTGACAATTTGGACACTGTCTCCTTACCTACCAAAACTTGGTCATATTGCCATGAAATGTGTACACCTTTATGTGCATAGGACGTTTTAAATATGTGTAATGTAAATTTATGAACAAACAATGAGCAGCTTTCACAAAGGCCATCTAAAATACAAGCATTCAGAACTAGAAATTGGCAAAACATCTTATATAGGCATGTTTCTTCCTTCTAATGCAGTGTACACTAATCAAGGAACAAGATGAGCTGTTGCATTATAAATACTACAAGAGATTGGCAGGTGAAAAACTGCACACAAGAAAGTTACATTTTCTTTTTGTAAGCTGCATATTGGAAAAAGTACATAAGGTATACAAAAACCAGCTACAGTTTTGAAAAAAACATAAAACTAGTATCACTTGAAATGTTATTAATGCATTAGCATTTTTTTGGGTACTTGACGCACTTTCCAGGGACTGTGTATGTATCTATGCATGCTTCTAACCATTTTCCCGCCTACCCGGGTAGTCGGTGGTCGAATGGGTCAGGCTGCTATGCAGCGGAAAGAGGGTTTGAAGCCAATCATCGAACCAACTTGGGTTACCGAGCGTGTGGTAACGTGTACACACGTGCCACTCTTCAACGAACCTTTTTCACGCCGACATAGGTCACTTGGATGTGGGACTGGGTAGACATCGATGTTCGAAAAAGCTCTTTGATGCCAACTTGGTTCACTGGGTATGTGCCAATAGGTGTGTGCTGCTTTTCAGTAAACGTCTTTGACGCCTACTTGGGTAACTAGGTACTTGCCAGCGGCAATGTGCCGCTCTACAATGGTGAAAAAGATTTTTCCTATGCTAAGCGGATTCGAACACATAACATCACACTCTGAATCACAAGGGTTCCTCAAGGACAGCAACCCGACAAATTAATTAGCAGGCTGCGCCAGAAATCCTCTCGCCAACTTGGGTCACTGAGTGTGTGCCACTTGGTGGGTGCCAAGCGAGGGAACAGTTCTCAGCATTCGCAGGCACCAGCGTGCCATGCTTCTCGTCTCAGAGGTAACGCACAGACTTCTCGGCAGTGCCACTAGATGGCGCAGTGTGTCCACAAAGAGGAGCCCGGTTGCCACATGACGCGTGTCTCAGCGTTTGCACGCACCAGTGTGCGATGCATTTCGGAGGCAATGCGCAGGCTTCGACGAGGTGGCAACGCTAGATGCCTCCGAGCTTTCTTAGCGAATCAGGAATACATAACTCGTTTCGATGGTAGCAATATCTTATGTCTCTATATTGATTCAATGCTAAACACATTATTGTCTACAGTCGTCGTGAGATAGGCTTTGCCGAACTTTTTATTCCATCATCTTCATCACCATCATCATCAGCCTATTCTTATGTCCACTGCAAGACGAAGGCCTCTCCCTGCAACCTCAAATTACCCCTGTCTTGCGCTAGCTGATTCCCAACTTGCGGCTGCAAATTTCCCAACTTCATCACTCCACCTAGTTTTCTGTTGTCCTCATACTTCACTTCCCTGCTCTTGGTACCCATTATGTAACTCTAGTGGTCCACTGGTTATCCATCCTACGCATTACATGGTCGGCCCAGCTCCATTTTTTTTTATCTAAATGTCCATTAGAATATTGGCTATCCCTGTTTGCTCTCTGATCCACACCGCTCTCTTCCAGTGTCTTAACGTTAGGCCTAACATTTTTCATTCCATCGCTCTTTGTGCGGTCCTTAACTTGTTCTCGAGCTTCTTTGTTAACCTCCAAGTTTCTGCCCCATATATGTTAGCACCAGTCGAACGCAATGATTGTATACTTTTCTTTTCAACGACAGTGGTAAGCTCCCAGTCAGGATTTGGCAATGCCTGCCGTATGCCAAATACTGACTGGGAGCTTACCCCTCGATCTTTATTGGTAATCAAATATGGGCTCCTGAAGTCTATCTCCCCTTTACATTTGTCCACTGTCCCATGTGTGTCATTCATCATTTTTCATATTTCTTGCCTTTTTACTTCATTGTGTAATTAACATTAAAAAAAGGGTAGGGGGAGGGGGTGAAGTGCTTTCTTATAATTTTCAAGTATGTCTATAAATGAAACTGGAGTTGAGGAACAGCCTTTGCACAGACCTAGCTTTTCTTGTTTGTTCATTTGCATATCCCATCATATACTCTACTCTGTTTTTTAAGCTGATGCAGTTATGAAAAATTTTGCAGACTGTTCGATCATTGCATTAAATTCTGCAATGACTACTCAGCCAATACCATTCCACTTGTTTACTACTTTCAGTATGTCACCACACATGGTAACTGTACTAACAGTTGATCCGTAATCAGACTTCAGGGGACTGCACAGGAGTTAATAATAGCAAACCGCAAAACAAAACTTGGATGTTAAGATGTTAAAAAATGGCCACATTGATCTCCACACTTACCTGTGGCAGAGTGCAATAGCTAAACAGTACTTCGTCCATGTACAGTTCTTGCAACTTGTTGACAACATGCTCGCTGTGATCTGCATCCACCTTGGAGATGTCCTTCATCACCACCAGGCCTGGCACCTTCAACTTGCCATCAGCAATGTCCTGGAACCGCTTCCTAGGTGCACACAGAGACGGGCAACCAGGTTCAGTGACACCTACTCTGCACTCATGTTGCACAGCTGCACTAGCATTGTTGTATGAAATTTCATGCACAAGTTACTACAGGGACGTGCTACATCTCAGCTATTTATGCACCATAGAAATATCATGGAAAGTGAATAATTATGCCATGGTCTTGGTTGAGAACACGCAACTTTTTACCTTATGCTTTAAAATTCAGATTTGTTGCTTCTTTGCATGGCAGCACTTTGATGCAGTGGTTAAATATTTCATGTTCAGAACTATTTTGATTTATCAATTATTTTCAATGCAATAAATAATGATTTCAATGGATATGCATTGCTGATGTGAGTAGTATTATAACCGTCACACAGCCTGTGGGGTAATGTTTGCAACATTCGAAATCATTCATAATGTTCTAAAATTGCTGCAAAAGTTAAACTGACACTTAATATATTTGTGATGGCAAATCAGCCTTAATAACATCCCCTATCTTTATAGGAAAAGTATAGTATGACATAGGTTAGTGACCACCATGCTTGTTGCAAATTACAAGCCTGAGGTGACCAAAACTTTTTTTTTTTTTTTGCCTCGTGACTCGTCATATTACAAACTTATCAAGCATGCATGTGGGCCTTCGTTAAAAAAAAAAAATACTTTTTACAACTCTTAGTGGAATACAGTGTGGGTAACATAATAAATGTGTTGATTATTGTACATGTAGCTGAGGGTACTTCTTAAGTGGAAGTTTCAGCTCGGGGGCACCTTTCTAAATACATGGTAAAGGAGAAATTGTTTTAATCGGCAACTACTGCACCGAATTTGATGACATTTGTTGCATTCAGAAGAAAAAGTTATCTAGTGACTGTCGGTAGCAAACTTTTTATTTAGGACATTGTTCTTAAAAGAAATATTGTTGAAAATCGAAAATCTTATGAAATTGAAACTATCAAGTTTATAACTCTGTAAATCAGTAATGAAAAATGATGCCACAATTCTGTAAATTGCATCTAACAGTACACCTAAACTGGACAAAATTGATGTATTATACATGGCTCCCAAATATACCTTTAATATGCGAGTAGGATGTTGGAAAACCCTTGTATTTGTACAACGCGATGAATTCACGCACGATATAAGTTGATATATCAAATTTGTACACTTTGAATGCTCTAACGGATGCAGTTTACAGAACTGCGATATCTGTTCTTGGTGCAGAGCTACCAATTTATAAACTTCGTGCTTTAATATTCTTCAAACTTACCAATTCTTGAAAATTGCTTTTAAGGAAAAAGCCATGCAGGAACTACTCTGGAAGCTGTCCAATTATGCGTAAGCGTTGTTCCACTTGCTCATCTCCACGCAGCCCGGTGTCGTTATCAATGTTATGAAACCTGATCTGACCAGTATAAACGACAGCGCTGCAGCGACACAAACTGCTGCAGAAGGCGGCACAAGGTGCGCTGATGATGTTCCGATCATTATAAGCCATTATTTCTCTTTAGTGCCTTATCCATTTGCATCCGACCATTATCCACCATGATCAGCCGTACTCCGGCGGTTACTGCGTATGGCGCAGCCGCGTGGGCCCTATCTTGAAAGTGATCTGCGATGGGGGCAGAGTGTGCCGAGTGCTGATAGCTTCGCGAGCGCTGTGTTCTCACCTTGCAGAAAAAAAATATGAAGCTCTAGCCAGTAAAGAAAAACGCACTTTTTTTTGCAAACGCTGCCGACTATGTTAAGAAATACCCCAAAAAAATTCTGGAAGGTTATTAACCCTAATAACTCCCAGCCATTAATTAGCTCTGTTTGATGAACAAAACCATCGTATTCCCGATCGCGAAACAACTTAACCGTGCTTTTTCTTCCGCCTTCACAATCGAACCTGTTAACATATTAGCTCGCTTCTCTTATTTGGATCATGCAGTCATGCATGATATTACCTTTTGTCCTTACGGCATTGAGAAACTAATTGATTCATTAAGACTTATATCCTCGTCTGATGTGGATGAAATAAATGCTAAAATGCTGAGAAACACCAAAACAAATGTGAGCGCGATTTTATAGTACTATTTTTCAGCAGTCCTTGTCATCAGGAGAGGTGTCGGAAGACTGGAGAGTAGGCAAGATTGTCCTTCATCGTTGTGCACTAGTTATCGTCCCATTTCACTCACCAGTGTTTGTTGCAAACTAATGGAACATGTTATTTACTCTTTTAGTATCCAATAACCTATTTCATCCTGCTCAACACGGCTTCCATAGAGGTCTTTCATGTGGCACTCAACTAGCTGTATTTCTTCATAATCTAAGTTCTACCCTCGACTTGAACGTACCTGTAGATGCCATTTTCTAAGACTTTGAAAAGGCATTTGACAAAGTTCCACATGAACGGCTACTCCTAAAACTTTCCCGTCTCAACATTAATCCATTTGTACTAGACTCGTTACGTATCTTTCTCACTAACCGGCAGCAGTTTGTATTTGCTAACACGCAGTCATCTAAACGATCTTCTGTACTTTCGGATGTACCACAAGGCACAGTTCTCGAACCACTACTCTTTCTAATTTACATTAATGACCTTCCTACTGAGATCTCTTCTAATATTCGATTGTTCGCAGATGATTGTGTAGTTTCTCGACGCATAACGAACACTTCAGACATGGATTTGCTTCATTTTATTATTATGGGGTTTTACGTGCCAAAACCACAATCTGATTATGAGGCACGCCGTAGTGGGGGACTCCGGCAATTTGGACCACCTGGGGTTCTTTAATGTGCACCTAAATAGAAGTACATGGATGTTTTCGCATTTCGGCCCCATCGAAATGCGGCCGCCGTGGCCAAGATTCAATCCCACGACCTCGTGCTCAGCAGCCCAACACCATAGCCACTGAGCAACCACGGCGGGTATGGATTTGCTTCAAAATCACCTAAAACACATTGAATTATGGTGTAACAAACGGTTGATGTCTTTAAATACTAAAAAAGAAAAGTCACTAGTTTCTTTCCATCGCAGACAGCATCACCAATCAGGGAAACACACCATATACGGCTCTTAAATATCATCCATTGACCCATATAAATACCTCGGCATAACATTTTCAACTTGGTCACATCATGTCACTAACATAGCCAATGCCACGAATCGAACCCTCAGTTTTCTCCACCGGAACCTAAGACTTGCTCCCCCATCAGTAAAATTATTAGCTTATGTTACATATGTCCGCCCTAAGTTAGAATATGCATGCTCTGCCTGGGATCCTCATCGACATAACTTATCTAATGCACTTGAATCAGTTCAAAACCATGCAGCCCGGTTTATTTACTCTAAATATCCTTATCATGCAAGTGTGTCTGAACTAAAAACCCGTGCCGGTCTTACTAATCTATAATCCCGATGTCATATTTCTCGACTGTGTCTTTTTCACCAAATTCCATCATTCACCACTCCAGATTTCAGCTATTTATTTATTTATTTATTTATTCGGTATACCTACATCGCCTGTACGGCATTATCGTAGGGGGGTTAAAATACAGGAGGTCACAATTGCCAGCTCATCGTCAGTCCAGCCGCATTAACCACAGAAAAGCCGTGTATCCTCTTCCGGTGCAGACTACCTTCCATCTACGATCATTTTTTTGTGAAAACCGTGAGGGACTGGAACGGTCTGTCTGCCAACGTCACGCACCACTCCGACGCACATCACTTCAAGGCTGCTCTCGAATCACTGTTTTGTTAAACTATGCCCACCCCTTATGTAATACCCCATCTCTGTGGCCGTTGAGGTATAATAAATAAATAAATCAGCACAGCAGTTGTCCATGAAAAGAATTCCTGCATTTTACATGCAACTAAATAAGGAAATCGGCGTTGGCTCTGACCTAAAGCTTCCTCTTAAAAAGAAAATGATGCAGAAATGAGGCCCTCACAAATTCATCAACAAAAAAGTAACAAGTGGCTGTGATACCTTATGTACATAAGCTACCACACAACTAAACAAAAGACTGCCTTGTGTTCAAATGACAGGCTGTCCTTTTGGTGTCAGATAAGCTTGGCACAAGATGCAAGATGACAGATGTAAATGCCACTGACAAGCAAGTGCGTAGGAAGAAACAAAAATTAATTGATTGTACTGACTGCCCACCATTGTCATGCAGCACATTTCTGCAGGTCAAATATGAGGTGCTGCCTGAACGAGCAGCTGTAGGAGCAGAACAAATAAAGAAATCCGCCAGTGGTTGTCCTGTTACTCATTTTCACCAGTGCTGTTGAACCCTTATGTTCAATCAGTGTTGATGTCACTAAACAAGATCTAGTCAAACTGAGATTGACTGGCATACTTGTAGGTTTCAAGGTCCCGTGAGGAAACCAAATTGCGCATGATGATGAAGCCATTGTCCTCGTAAAAACGCCGCTGCTCATCTGACAGTCGACAACTGTCGAGAGTAAAGCGGAAGCCTCCTTTTGACTGTGCAGCGGCAATCTTCTTGTTGACTTCTTCCAGCTGCATGGACAGATGAGTCAGCACCAAGTCAATTCGTGAACCATTTATTCATTGGCGAAAATCAAGAAAAGACCAATAAAAAACTTTGCCCTCTAGATTCAGGGAAAGGTACTTGAACCAGCAGGCCTGTTATACATACTGAGTAGTCTGTCCAATGCCATGGTACAAAGACTTTCATTTCAGATGCTAAGACTTTCATTAAACTGAAAAAATTAATTGTACCCTTGGCTACCAAAAAAAAAAAAAAAATAACTCGAAAAGAAAGAAAAATAGAACTTTAGAGGTTACCTTAATGTTCTATATATCGTTATCTCAAGAAACAAATATTCAACACCATTGTCCTGTTGATATAATAAGCTTCCCACCACGTATGCTATAACAAGTCAGCAAATTATAAGGGCTATAAACAGAAGAACCAAGTCACCCTGATTAGTAAAGCAGGCTTCAAGAATAACCGACGCACTGTCCTTCCTTATCGATAGAGAGAGCTGCAGTGAGTTATGTACACATCTGATAAAGCAGTCAGTCCACCAGCTGTTTTGCAGCACAATATCAGCGCTCAAAGAACGCGTACCGGCAGCCAACACTCAACAATTAGGAAAGTGGTGTCTTCCCAAAACTCGAACGAATTACGGTCAACAAATGTTAAAGTATGTAATACCTCACACCCTGAATGCTAATAGTACAACCTTAACCCTTTGCAGTCCGAAACCTTTACCCACTTTCCGGCTGTCCCGGTCAAACTATTTTGCCAGTTTATAGCGCCGTGATGAAAACCACAAACTGTGGACGAAAAACTCATAGGATATTTAGTTTTTCTTTTGCATTCTGCAGGCAACTCCTCTACCGATACCAGCATGTAGCAGCATGTGATACCGCTCGAAGCATTTTTCTGGGTGCAGGCCAGGGTTGTTAGTGCAGGTTTTGCAGAAAAACACAGAATCCCTCCTGCCTCCGTTTGTTTTTCGATCACTACAAACAGCACAGTCTTTGCTATTTCGGCCTGGTAGCTTGTAGATGAAATGGCTCCTCCCATCTAGCCTTTCCTCGCAATCCGTCCGCGAAGACGGGCCCCGTTTTTTGGCTCTAACCCTCAGGTCACCCACCAGGGCGGTACTGCAGGTGTCGCTGTTTTTTCTCAGCATGATTCTGCAGCTGTCGGTGCCTCAAAATAAAGCTATTGACAATGGAAACCTCTAGAAGCTTTCACTAAATGTGCCACCGTAAAATGCACGTGATGAAAAATTGGTCATGCTTCTCAGCGAACCACGTGAACGTGCTGTTCTGCGTGCAAATGAGAACGCTCTGGTATCCAGAAGCCGTGCTGAACATTGTGCTGCACCCTAGTGCAAAGAGAAGTAAACTTCAACAAACAAAGTTTACTTATCCCTCAAGAGAAGGTGCATGGTGTTTACTGCGCGCGGACGTGCTGTTCCGCGCTCAAGTGAGAACGCTCTAGTATCCAGAAGCCGTGCTGAACATTGTGCTGCACCCTAGTGCAAAGAGAAGTAAACTTCAACAAACAAAGTTTATTTATCCCTCAAGAGATGGCACATCATGTATACAAAGGATGCACACGAATCGCAGTGAGAAAAACCGTGAGATTTTGCCCCCGAACACCCTTGTCGGGCGGTGCCCGACAGCGGACCGCTACGGCCGTGTTGCGTTTTCGGGCCCTGCCCGACAACGGACCGCAAAGGGTTAATTGATGACCCCGTAGTAAATAAACATGCTTTAATGGAACACTTTTTAAACAGAATTGCTTAATTGGTAGCAGATTTATATCATGTAGTTTACATTCGTCGTTGTGCATTGCTTTGTGTGGATTAGTTTAGAATGATTTTGCAGGCATTGTCTACGCGCACCACTTCTACGAGTGTTTGCGCGTGTACGTGTGTATATAACATGTCAGTGTACAATATAGTTTTGTATTGGTGTATACAAATGTAAATTTTTTTTACATGTGTAAGGATATATATATGTAAATTTTTAAAAAAATTTTTTGCAAACTGTTTTTGCTAACAGTGCAAACGGTTTCTTTCTTCTCTGTTTTTTTTTTCCTTTTTTCTCGTGTTGCTTTTTTTCGTACAGGTGTACGACATACACTGCTGTATTGCTGCTGTTGCCGCTGTCTGAAGGGCCCCAGGCCTCATCAAGCTGCTCAATGAGCAGCTTTTTGTCTAAGGTCCATTTGAAAATAAAAACTGTTTCTGATTTCTGATTTCACTGCCAGATGCTATAAGGCAATGTAGGTAGGCAAGCAGATTGGTAGAGGCTCATGAATTCTAAACAGAATAAGTAATTAAATTCAAGAAGATGAAAAATTTTACGCAATTCAGCACTGAAAAAAAAAGATGTAGCATACAAAATGCTGCTGCAAGCAGCTAGCAGGGTTTTGATTTCAGACATATGCTTGCATCAAGATATTAAGCTCCTGTATGCAGCAACTGTGTTCCTCCCAATCAAACATAAATCAGAACTACTGCTGTGAAAACAATACAGTTCACATCCACAGAGTCAAGATGCATAACTCAATATCTTAATAATGAATACTTGCCACACCATAAAGATGTTTGCCCTTACCCAGTTTCGTTAAGAGCATGCCCTCCTAGGCACAAGGCTACACACCCAATCTAATCTCCCAAGCCATGGTAAACCATCTAGTGCTGTACAATATTGTCATATTGTCTAAGCTAGATGGCACCAGCTCACCTCGAGGCAGAAATAAAACCACTTAGTTGTACCACAATGAGTGTCTGCATTGCAGAAGATAAAATGATGTCTCTTTCAGATGTATAGGGGGTGCAAAAGAATGTTTGCAAACTGGCATATCCTTTTACATCCAGACGCCACTGTGCAACTGAAAGTGATTGAGACATTAAATGCTACCAAAAATTAACCCAGGTTTCCCCATCCCCACTGCCAAACTGTCATGAGCTTGAATGTGAGAGGACACCTCCATCCTAGGTGGCAGTCTTCTGCATCCAGTCATGTCGGTCATGCAGGGTGTTTCCTGACTTATACTTGCTCATTCCTACCGGGTGTGTAATTTTTTTTTTTTTTTTTTTTGGGGGGGGGGGGGGGAAGGGGGGGTTATACAGAATCTTAAGAAATCACCTAAAGCAGATAACATAATTGTAGTCATTGAGCTGGATTACTCAAGGAGGCAGGCATTACTTGCACAAGAAAATAATATGCATATTCGACTAATTTAAAACACTCACAAACTTTTTCATTAATTGCTTCACAGCAGATATCGCAATTTATGAATTGTAGCCGTTGAGTTCGCAAGGCATCAGTGTTGTACGGAATGGCATTCCTGGAACTAGTTCCTTTTGGGAGGAACGGCGGAATGCCACCGTTCCATTAAGGGTCGGTGGATCTGTAACTGTAACTCGTTACGTTTATGAAGGAACGGCAGAGGGAATGGCGTTCCTTCTGTAAACGTTCCACGACACTGAACAGACGCACGCACGTACGCAGCACATCATGCAGGGCGTATGGGCAACCACGTGAGGCGCAAAGAACTACTGCTTGCCTGTCACGTGGCTATGGTGCATTTTCTTTCGTGAGTTCTCCGTTATATTTTTTTATGACTAGGCTTCAAGATTGTCACGTGACGCTCCCTCCTATAGTTTCTTTCCTCCATGCCGGCCTGTTGGACACCAGCATCGAGATTTAACTCTTGCTGAGTTCAAACAAGGGTCTTTACTAAATTGTGAATATGTATTGGACATTTGATTCCCACTCATACTGCAATATTGAATCAGCATTCATTAAATGCCTATGTATTGTTCCTTTTGATGCGGTTTCTTGTGCAAGAAATTTAATTATATTCCACCTAAGACCCCTTGTACAGTACATTGCACTCGGAAGTGATTATGCAAAATATTCACTCTGGGTATGAAGTACGGTGCATGAGTACCTGTAAAGAAGTGTTTTACTCATATTCTTGTCATCCGCTTTCGAGAAATTCGACAACAAATTGGTCTAGACCTCTGTGTCGTCCCAGACGGCTGAGAGCAACCTCGAGGCGTGTTTCGAAGTCACGGAGATTGCGTGAAAATATCGGACGCGGCAGCAACATGGCAATGTATTGCACCCCGTAGTTCCATCTTCATCTCAGCGTTTAAATAATGAAAAGCAGTTTTTACCACAGCTAGCATGAGGAGATGATAGAGATAGTCATTTTTTTTTCACGTGCATGGAGACGGAGCATTTGACATCTATCCGTGGTATTCAAATTAAAAAAATTGTTTTTCAAGTTCAAGACATAACAGTCGACAACAAAACCACCTTGAAGAGCGATTATGCACAGTTGTGTTCGGGTCTCAGGAGGATATTGGTGCATGTGAGTAACTTTCTATTTGCAGATCTGAAGCACAGTATCCTGACTGCACTTTTGAAGACCGAAGTGGAAAGTGCCATATGTGTTGCGTTTGTAATAGACGAGCACCAAAGTTGCGGATAGACATGTCTGGAGTATGTCCGCTGCTCCCTGAAATAATTCTAGGAGCGTTTCTTAGGATTCTTTTCAACTCCAGATAATCTGCCGCCGGCGATGTTCAAATTCGTATAATATACATAGTTGGATGTGAGTTTTAAATTGCTCACTTTATTTCGCCTTAGGATTATGCGACACTATATTTTAATTTTAAAAAATCAAATGTAACGTTAATATAATGACACGTTCCGATGTTCGAAGTGTAACTGGAACGCGTTGCTTTCGTATTAAAGGAACTTGTAACGGGAACTCGTTCCAAGATTGGGAAGGAACGAGGAACGAGCTTTCGTTCGTTTTAGAGGAACGTGTACAAACTGCAAGGCATATCCACTTGGAATAAATTTTCCGGATGACACCAGTTTCGAGACAGTCATTTCCAAAGTTCACAACGAAACACACGGGTCAGTGGCACACCGACGGGGAGGGTTGGTTTCAGGTGTTGTAACCCTTGCCCCCCTGAGGCCGAGTTAACCCCCCCCCACGCGTTCAGCCCCACCAGTCCAACGTGTACCTTCAGTGCTTTGTTCACATTGTCATTACAATTCAGCAGGTGGCTTAAGGTCGCATTTGCCCTGATTAGCAAAAACACTATCACTGTCTTGTATTTATTCATTCACTCTTAAATTACTTTGAGTAAAACGCTGAACAAATAAACATCGTCATCATCCTTGGTGTCATTAACTTATTATAATTATTAGGCATTTTATTTGCTGTTGGATTCCTCTGGCGAAATCAAGGAAATTGCATATTATGCAAAGCGCTTGCTTCCACCCCCCCCCCCCCCAAAAAAAAAAAAAAAAAAAAATCAACCACCCCCCTGGCAGAAATCCTGGGTGCGCTACTGACACAGGTGTTCCAGTTGCTTTTGTGCTTCAATGCATACAAGAGCAACTAGTTAAAAAAAGTAAGAGGCACAATAGTGCATTTTTAGTGCAAGTTTCACTGCACATATTTAGAAACCCGTGGCATCCCTAAATTTCCTTCCAAGTGGATATGCCTAGCAAACTCATTGACTACAATTAATAAATTGCAATATGTGCCATATTGTAATTAATATAAAAGTCAATTTGTATCTTTTTAATTATTCAAGTAAGCACTTTGACTTTTTCTGCAAGTAATGTCTGCCACAGTGATTAATCTAGTTCAAGGACTACAATTGTGCTATAAGTGGAATCTCGATGATACGATCACGGCTAATACGAATATCCTGATGATACGAATTTTTCCGTGGTCCCGGCCGAGCCCCATTACTTTGCAACGTGCTAGAGTACGGTTGACACGAATAAACGCCGCCCCACCGACGGCCGCGAATGAGAACAGCGCGCAGTAACGCGCTTTCTCCCTTTCTCTTTTGGTTCGGAGGCGCGGACGCGACGCCGGACAGCGCAGAGGCCGCGACTGGGCGCGAAGAGTTTGAAGTGGCGGCGCTTTTGTTGCTTTTCCTCCTTTTCGGCGGCCGCCCATCGGACGGAGCGGCTGCTGTGCATAGCTGTGCTTCGGGCCGCGTTATTTGCGTTTGCGCCATTTTGCCTAGTCGCTGCGAGCTATGTCGACCGAGATACGATCTCGGCTGATTCGCGCGGCGGTACGCCGAGGCGCTGGAGCCTCCGTTGGCGCGTCTTCCGTCGACTTCGCTATCGGTGCCGATGGCAAAGGGCGATTGTCGGTTTCGCTGCTGGAGTCACACGGTGAAAGATAGCGCGGCACGTAATCCACGGTGCAAGGTAGCGCGGCACGTTCAGTCGGGTGCTCCTCCGCTTCTCCCGCTAATTGCCGTATTTTCTTGCCGTATAGGAGGCTTGCGCTTCCGTATTCCGAAGGCGTGCTTCGTCCAAAATTTCTTCTCCAACGAGCGACGATCCATCACTAACCTGGGAGCTCTCAGTAATCCGCATTCTGCGTGTCAAGTGAGAAGTGACGACGCCGGCGTGGTTTACGGGTTGCCATCTTGCCCCTGCCACAGCAGCAACCAATGGAGAGACGCCTTTCAGCACGGCAGCAAATCGGAGGCCTGCTTTCATCGGAGGGCCCGTGTGACTACCTATCGCAGACCCGCGCTTCTTCTGAGTTTGCGCGTTTGTTACAAGATGGCGACGACGGACGAATTGAGAAGCGGAACGGCGAAACTTTGAGCTTTCGAACGATACCAAGATGGCGGCGCTCGGTGGCGGGAAATACGAGATATGTCTCCGTGAATTGCGGTGATATGGCGCGATTTAAAGCTGTTTTCTCGCCCTGCGCACTGACGAATAAATATTTTTCGGCCACTTTTAGTGCGTTTTCGGCCAAACCATTTTGATACAGCGTAGATTAGGCGTTGCAGATACCGAAACGCTTGGTTTTCAAAAATCAATTTTTCTCGCGATTTTCGCGATCTGATCCCCTCATCCCCCATAATTTAGTTAGTTTTAATTGTTTCGATGATACGAATTTCGGCTAATACGAATATTTTTCATGACCCCGTGAGATTTGTATCATCGAGATTCCACTATGCCACAGGCATTTTTAAATTCTGTATATATGATCTAAAAAAGATACACCCCGTATACGACACCACATGTAGCTCCTGTGTGGCTACCAGTGGAGAGTTCCCAAACATTGTTGCTGGTCATCAACAGGCCATTGTTATTGCAAGAAGCAATGCATTGCAACCACCTGGTCCGACAGCATAACTATATAATCCTGTAATTCACTATACTACAGTCGAATCCGGATATATCGAATCTGAAAGGGATCACAAAAAAGTTTGATATATATATAGGTATTTCGATATATAAAAGAAAAATTGCATACAAAAAATTTCAGGGGGATTTTACTGCTGTTTGTTATACACAATAATTTGTTGTATGTGGGTTGGGTATATACGGGTTCGACTGTATCAGCATTTGTTACAAAAAAGTGCATTTCAGTCTAACATACCAACTCTTTTGTTGCCTCACTGCAAAGTGCAAACAATTACAGAGAAAAATGGCAAAGGATACTTACAATGTTCTTGTCCTCAAACATGCTAATGACATTGTTAATGCCACCACCTTTGAGGTGGCCAACAATGGTTTTCAGGCGTTCCTGGGCCATGACACCTAGCAGAAAGTAAAGAAAGGACATGGAAAAGTTTTTCCTTCATTAAGATTCTGAATTAGCCTGTGTGAGCACTGAAAATGAGACAAGCAATGTAGCTTTACTACTTCAACATATATATATATATATATATATATATATATATATATATATATATATATATATATATTTCTTGTAATGTCACCTCTGTCAGGAATACAATGATGTGTCACACAAGGCTTAAGTACTTGTCATATTCTGCTACAGTCAAATGTCAGCACACGAATGCACATGAGCCCATAAAATGCTTTTGTTATAGAAGATACATAATTGCCAATGACATTTTACACACTGATGGCTCAAGCAGCATGTGCATTCTGAACTGTTACAGACAGGTCATTTCCTAATGCCAAAGCTTTCAAGTGAATAACTCTTTCTGAAAGCATATCCTCTGAATCCAAGAGAAATCATTTTTTAGACTGAGAATGAAAGTTCCTTGAAAGAAAATTGCAACATACAATCAGTTACCCTGAAATAAACTTTCAAAGGCTTTCACTTTGTCATTCTGTGTTAACACTGATATAGGATGTGCTTACTTCAATTTCCGAGGTTCTTCAATTAACAAGTACCAGAGGGTTAAAAACTGCCTTATGAAGGCAGTTTATAATCCCTTAATGTTTGTATTTGTTGACACATAATGACACCTGATCGATGCAAAGCAGTCGGTCATTCTGTACTTAGTGCAAGATAAAAGAGCTACAAAACATAACAATGTCTTTATGATACAGCACATGAAAATAAACAATGCCACATTTTTATTCAATAACCAGATGGAAATTAGTGATCTCTCCTTCTTTTGTTATTGACTTATTTCTGTACATATACAGAAATAAAAGCAGAAGAAGGCTGAAAAGCCCGGTGGAGGCTTTCGCTCTGAAGACAGTTCAACGCACAGGCCAGATACAAATATGCAAGCAACACCTCTTGTTCGAAATAACAGCTGAGTAACTTATATATATACTATCCATGTTCTTTTCATAGGTACGACAATGTAACAATGATACAATGTTAAAGAAGTAGTGACTTGAGATGGATGAATATCAAATTCTTGATCGAAATACGAATTGAATGCAAATAGTAAGTCTCGAAGGTCGAATAGTCCTGCACAGATGCATATATTTACGGCAGGAATATTATGCAGGTATAATTAAGTAAGACGCCTGAGCTGTCTAGCAAGAAAAAGACAGCTAACTATATCCAGGTACAACGGATCAGTTTTAAGCACTAGATCGCTAATTTGTCATAAAAAAAACTCAACAAATATCTTCTCAACCACTTTTGGAGACTGGTTGTAAACAAGCTCTCCAAGAATAAATGGCTGCTGCATGACTAGTTTTCCAACAACGCCAAATAAATGGTTGTTGGAAAAAAGATCAGAGGTTGCGGAAAAATAAAAAAAGCTGTTGAAGGACTTGTGTGCCGTAAACATGTGTAAAAGGGTCCGCTGAAAGAAAAACATCACTAGTTGTAGTGCCAAAAATAAAACTGCTGCATGACTAGACTGCCAAAAACACTAAATGACAATACAAGCGAGAACCACAGACTGTCATGTGGGCTTCCACTGCAAAACCTAAACAAGGCTTGCATTACTCATTTTGTTTTGCATTGCTTCAAAAACATTTGTTGCTGTTTCACTTCTGATAATTTTCCACACCTTGATTAGCAGATGGAACAGTAATCATACTCTAACAGTCGGTTGTTGCGTTGCGAAGTATTTGGCAACATATATATTAAAAATATTGAATAGTTCCTCTCTAATTACGAATACAAATAGTTAATGTGAAATATTTAATTCATATATTAAACTTTGAATATTTGCAAAACCCTAGTACTGACCCATTAGTACTGTTGTACAGAAACCATACCACATTGCTTCTTGCACATAAAAGGACGACACCTAAAGTATAAAAGATGGGAAACACCTATAAGATATTTGTTACTAGAGTTGGTCTCAAAATGCTGGGTCTACCCACCACAACGGAACAGTGGCTATGGCATTGTGCTGCTGAGCGGAAGGTTGCGGGTTCGACTCCCAAATGCAGTGGCCACATTTCGATAAATGTGAATATGCTTACATGCACTTTAACAAACACTAGGCAGTCAGTTACTCCAGAGCCCCCCACGGTGGTGCCTCAAATAGCCCCCATGTTGCTTTGGGACATCACACCCGGGGGAACTCCACATACCGGGTGCGCGAGGTATTTGAGAACACTATTCCTTATCGCCATAGACACCAGCAGGCTCATCACATATATCTAGGCGTTCGGCTTCTTGGTGGTTGACCCCTTATCATTTATACTGCGCAGTTTGTTCAAAGATGGAAGCGCACAGGTTGACACAGAAAATGAAACGCCCATGCAGTCCTCTTCACCCTGGCCGCACACCACAGCGACTTGGAAATTGCAACCTTTCTGAACGTAGCAAAGTCTTTCGTTTACAAGGTGCGGACAGAACTGATGTGTTCTGGCGGTGACTTGGCATCTGTGGCGAAAAGGAAAAAGCACAGTCAGCGGTCAGACGTCTTCAGAACCCCTGATTTTCTCCGGCGGCTGCAAGTCATAGTGAGTGACGACCCAGGGAAGTCAATACGGGCCATTGCAAAGGAGCTCCAAGTCGCAGAGTCGACTGTCAGGCACGCTGTGCACAAGGACTTGACGTGCCATTCCTATGTCATGAGGAGGGGGAAATTCATGTCCGATAAAACTTGGGAGAATCGTCTGCTCCAGTCCAAGCACTTGCTAAGCAAGCTGAAAAGACCTGAGGAGCCTGGAATGCTCTGGTATTTTTTTCAGATGAAAAAACTTTGACCAAGACCAAAAATTTAACCGCCTTAACGACAGGTGGCTTTGCGCAAGCACTGATGAGGTGCCTACAGTGATGCGCACAAAATTTCTGTCGTTTGTGACGGTGTTAGCCATCGTCAACCAACGAGGGTGACGTCATGCCGCCCCACTTTTTCGCAGAAGGACTCCGTGTTGATGCTGCCGCGTACGTGGAGGTGCTTGCCACCGTTGTAAGCCCTGGATAGAGATTGTTTCAAAAGGAAGACCTTATGTCTTCCAGCAAGATTCAGCTCCCGCCCACACCACCTGCGTAACCCAGGAGTAGCTGGCTGAATACTTTTACGACCACGTCACTCCCAACTTGTGGCCGCCTAGTTCTCCAGATTTAAATCCTCTCGACTACTATGTCTGGGGCACCGTTGAGAGAGAGGCCAGTAAACAGCCACAAAATACAAAAGACTCGCTGAAGGCCGAAATTGCCGACTCAATGGCCAACATCTCTAAGGACCACCTGATCCGTGCATGCAGTTGTTTCCGAAGCTGAATTGAATCGGTTATTGCTGCGGATGGCGGATACATTGAGTAATTGTGGAAATAAACTGTAAGAGAAGGCCCAAAGTTTGCTGAAAATATGTCTATTTTTGCTGGAGATATTCTTCTCTGCCTGAAGCCAACACTGTGTTCTCAAATACCTCGCGCACCTGGTATCAATCAAACAATCAAAATTCTGAACCTGGCATTAGTAACATTATCACACTGTCACGGCACAGAGTTAAAGTTACTGAGGTTGTGTAGCAATCAAGCTAGGTATGATGACATTGCCCATAAAAAAATAAACGAGGGTGCTGCACACGTTTCTTCTTGCTGCACTCACATGTGGCAGCTGCAGCAATTTGCAGGAATGAAGCAAGTGCCTGTGATCAAGAGACATCTACTTCCTTGCTCAGAGAACAAAGTAGTATACAGTAAATTATTTAGATTGTTCTAACTCTTGGTTGTATATTTCATAGAATTAAGTGGTATATTTTTCTATGCTTAAAGCATTCGAACTTCTATTTAGTGAACAAGGAAAACAAAAATAAGTCAAATATCATGATAGTGCCCCTTTAACAACGAAAAAAAAAAAGTTAGACACCTATACACTGACCAATTAGAAAAAAAAAAAAAAAAAAAAAACATACCATTGTACATACATATTCACTGTAGAGAAACCATCCCAGTAATGACTATAGAAGTTTTTTTTTTTTTTTGCATATACAGTCGAACTATGATATAATGAACATGAATATAACAAATTATTATAGATAAGAAAGTACACCTAAAATATTTGTCACCAATATCAGCATGGAATGAACATATGCTTACAAAGAATGTTGGATATAACAATGCTATTTTTGTGCTGAATGTGACCTCGTTATAATGAGGTTTGACTGCAACAACAAATCATAAAATTGAGATGCAGAACATACTTCAAGCCATCACCATGTTATACATGCTGTGCAAAATAATAGTAGAATGTCCCTGTGCAATTCTATCTGACTAGCATGCCTATGCCCACCTCTAACCTTAATTTAATTATGGGGTTTTACGTGCCAAAACCACGATCTGATTATGAGGCATGCCGTAGTAGGGGACTCCGAAAATTTGGACCACCTGGGGTTCTTTAACGTGCACCTAAATCTAAGTACACGGGTGTTTTCGCATTTCGCCCCCATCGAAATGCAGCCGCCGTGGCTGGGATTCGATCCCGCGACCTCGTGCTCAGCAGCCGAACATCATAGCCACTGAGCAACCACGGCGGGTAACCTCTAACCTTCTGTCACTCCCCATCTATTTTTCAGCCATGTATTTACGCACCAGGGCCCCTTCTCAATGTTGCTTGCAGATGCCAAGCAAGCTGCCTAACCGGGTCCCCAAGGTGGTCCCCCACACATTATTTAAATTTTGCAAGAAAATACTTCCCAAATTTTCTTGCCCTGCTGCGAGGAACAAACTGGTGTAACAGTGCATTATTCTTAAGCTAACCACAAAACAGGGCATGGACATGAATGCAAAAAACAAAAACAAGACAGAACGAGTTTGTGTCCTGTTCTTTCACTGGAAGTGCAAGAATATGATGGACGTTCACCAAGTAGCCCACTTTCAAGCCTTTAGTTGTAGAGAGGTATGGACAACAAAGGAATTTGCCAAGAAATGTTTTTATTTGTGAATAATTTACAAACAATGGAGAAAGAACTTCCTGAATGAAATTTTCAACAAAAACTAAATGTCTTTATGTGACTGTTATGTCCCCCTCCCCACAAAAAATGAATAAAGAGAGAGAACACGTACACTTGCAGTCGTATTACAAAAAGCCTGTAACAGAATGCCAACGTACCAAGCCTAAATGTGACCGCTGATTGACTCGAAGCAATTGGTCGCGCCAGGGCAAACCACATGGCAGAACCAACACCAAGGTAATGGGGAACAGCTCACAACAAACCACAGTCTGTACAAGGAAAGAAGGTTGCTGGTTAAGGAAGCGTGAAAGGTCAGAGCAGAGTAATGTGAATTAATTGATAGGCAGAAATCATGCACAGAATTTAGCACATGCACATTTAACCCTGTGACCGCCATGGAAACGTACACCGAGGTAAAGTTACAACTGGTTGTACTTGTAGCCCCACTTGTCCAATTTTGACAAAATTGTACAATTCTTTTTGTATTGCTATATGCTCAATGTACGTGTTCCAGAGATGAATCAAGAGTTAACGGCAGCAAAAATGGTGTTGTTCCTTATGTAGTATATCTGAAGTACTTGGGCAAACTTATGGCGGTGCACTTGTGACAGCAAAGCTGGCAGCATCAAAAGAGGGCAAGGGATCTTGTTAGTTGCTGTTCTTCCAGAATTTTGGCTGCAATTACCTTTCTCGGATAAACCTTTTACCATTTTAATTCTGTAGCCATCACACTCAATGACAAGTGTTGTACGTGTGGCAAATAAACAAGCTAGGTCATTAAGTTAGTGGACGAATTGATGCAACGCACGCGTAACCGCCGGCGACAAGTTATCTTTTCGTCCACTTTCCATTTCCCTTTTCCCCATTTATTTTCTACATTCTAATTTCAACCACACTTAATTTCCTCGATGTTTTCCTTGGCTTCATTGTCTGTTGGCTTTATGTGGTTAAAGCTACCTGGCCATGTGCCTCGCCACGCAACGAAATCGCTGGGGCACCCGAATGCTCTTTCAGCAAAACGCGCGCATTGCGACACGCACGACGCTTGAAGAAAAAAACAATGGCAGCAGACGCCGTTCTTGAAGCGCAATTGAAGAAGCAAGATGTGCGCCTCTGTCCACTGGCAAACAATGCCCAACATGCAAAAGGAAGCGCAAGACCCCTTAATTGCTCAAACCCGGTCCTCACCAACGGACGTCATCCGCTTTCTTTTAGTTCAAGGAAACAAACTGAATAATGACCGCGCACGTCCTAGTAAAAGCGCGTTTGTGGAAACTCGCCAATAACGGGGATTTTGAGCGTCCGCATAGCTTAATTTTCGTTCAAGCCTCCATTACGTGGCGAAGGGAAAAGATAGAAGCGTTGAAGAGCAGATACTAGAACGGGCGGCTTCCTTGATTATTTAGCGCGTCAAGGTACAAAAATACCAAACTTTGCGCACAAGCTACAGTTTCCTTGAGATGCGCGCTCGCGAACCGCATGCGCTACATTTCGTTTGAACGAAACCACCGCTGCATGCACTGGGCGTGCGCGGCACACCGTCGTTTTCCTGTCTGCCAATATTTAGATGCGTGTTTTGACAGTAATATTCGCGAAAGGTCACCTCAAGTTAATTTGCTGGCGGCAGACGAGAACAAGGAAACACGAATAATGCAAGGGCAGCTTTGGTGGAGAGCGGCCGTAAATGAGAACATGCATGTACGCGTTGACCACATCGATTTTTCCACTACACTGCCAACCTCCGCGCTCGCTCGACGTTTCTGCTGTGCCAAAGTATCGCGAATAAGCAAAGATGAACCATCGTTTCGTCCTTTCGGACGCAGTACGTAATTACAGTGCGTGTCAGTGACCCACCGACCCTGATTGCGAAGGGCGCCACAGGTAGACGCGGATAATTCCCTTTTCATTTACTTTTCGTTTTCCTCGTTCCATACATACCTCCAGTTCAACCCTGGTCACGGCAAGATATGAAGGTGAACGAAATAAACAAGGAATCTTACCGACGTCGCAAAGTATCAGCGGCGCGTTGACAGACGGACGACTCGACCGCACGATGTGCAACTCGTCGGCACACACACGTTCAAAGATGCTATTTACAGTGCGCAGGCCCTGAACGTTCTAGCCAGCAGCGGTCGGGGGACTGACAGCATCGAGGAAATGAAGTACGCAGCAACTGAAATTGGGGTAGGGAAGGCTACGCGGGAGGGAAGCACGGAAAGCAGACGATAAAGCTGATGATGATGCCTACCAGTCTTGCAGAACTCCCAAGAAGTAGAGTTGTACTGTAAAGCCTGGTAAAGCAGAGCCTCTAAACCACGCAGGCAGAAAAAAATCATCTAAACGCTCTAGACGGCCGTTTATAATCAAAGAAATTTTACAATGACACATCTGCTCGCTAGCAATGGACTACAATGCAGCTTCGTGAGCATATGAACGACATAGCAAAAAAAAAAAAAAGAATGACACAGCTTATTGCGCATTTATATGTGCGTCTAAAAGAAGAAAAAAATAGACCACACAGTCACTTATGTGCTTATGTCTACGCCAGAGCGTCGTTAAATTTTGCTAACACGGTAGATTACGACTACGACGATGGCGCCTTTTTGCAGTGCGACGGCGAACTAAAGCTGTTGGTGTCACGTGTCATCCTCGACGTGAGCCGGAAGCGCTGGAGACGTGGTGCTCCACTCGGTTGTGTCGTCGCCGCAGGCTGGCCTCTGCTTCGTGGGTGTAACATGGCCGGTGCCAAGTTTCAGTACGACGAGAGCGGCGGTACATTCTTTTACTTCCTGCTATCTTTTCTCGCGCTCGTGGTGATCCCCTGCACCTACTACTTCTGGCCAAAGGATGAGCGCGCAGCCGACGACAAGAAAGGCAGCGGCGGCCGGCGCAGCTGCCGCTGCCCGCAGTGTCTGGACAAGACCCGGCGTCTGCGCGTCAACCAGCCGTGGCGCCGCACCAAGCAGAACATTATCCGCGTCCTGCTCGTTCTTGGATGGGTGGCCATGGCCGCGACCGCTTACAAAGTGGCTCACCTGGAGCACGACTTCGTTAAGTGGGACCCGTACGAGATCCTTGAGATCGATCCGTCGTCGTCGGAACGGGCCATACGTAAAGCGTACCACAAACTCAGCTTGGTCTACCATCCTGACAAGGACACCGGCGACGAGCAGAAGTTTATGATGATTGCCAAGGCGTACGCGGCGCTCACCGACGAAGAGGCGCGCAAGAACTGGGAGACGTACGGCAACCCCGACGGGCCCGGGGCCACATCGTTCGGCATCGCCCTTCCGTCGTGGATCGTCGAGAAGGAGAACTCGCTGTGGGTTCTGGGTTTGTACGCAGCCGTTTTCATGATAGCGCTCCCCGTTGCGGTCGGTGTCTGGTGGTACCGCTCGGCCAAGTACGGTGAAGACCAGGTCCTTCTGGACACTTCGCATCTGTACCTGTACTTCATCAACAAGTGTCACATGCTCATCTTGCGCCGTGTCATTATGGTTTTGGCAGCTTCCCTAGAATTTGAAAAGAGTCACAACCCGGAGATTGTGCTCCGCCCGACGGACGACGTGGAGATCCCAGCCCTCATCAAAATGTTGCCCAACTTCAACGAAAAGAACCGCGAGCGGCCACTCTGCTACGAGTACAGCATCAAGGCACGTGCCCTGCTGTACGCGCACATGCTACGCATACCTCTCAGCCCCGGTTTGGACGAGGACAGGTGCTACGTCCTCCGAAAGTGCCCCGCCCTGCTGGCCGAGTTCGTGCACTGCGCCTCGCAGCTCACAATGCTCGGCCTGGCCGGTCGCATTTCGAGAATCCCCAGTCTGGAGACTCTGGAGTCGGCCATGCGACTGAGCGCGCTCCTGGTGCAGGCCCAGTGGGAGCACAGCCATCCATTTCTCCAGCTTCCGCATGTCACGGAGGAGCTGCTTAAACACCTCAGTGGCAAGCGCAGGTCCATCAGGAGCCTACACCAATTGTGTGCACTTCCGGCTGCCGACAGGCGGGCTCTGTTCCGAAACCTCAGCGATGCTCAGTATGAGGACGTCCTTACTTGCCTCGAGAACTTGCCTCTCATTGTGCTCAGCGTGAGCACAGAAGTGTTGGATGACGAGGACGAAGGTGTCATCACAGCCGAGTCGATTGTGACAGTCACGGCAACACTGACCAGGAGGCCCCTGCTATCTAATGCGAAAGAGGAAGCCGCACAGCCAGAGGCAGAGGAGGCATCTGGTGCAGAAGAAGCGGAGGCTGCAGCTGGTGATCTCAAGGACAACTCGCCTCAGGTACGAAGCACTGCTAATAACAAGCACAAAGGCTGGGACAAGTCCCGTAAAAAGAAAGGAGCAAAGGGGGGAAAAGGAAAGAAGAAAAATGCCGCACAGAACAAAGGCAAGAAGCAGCAAGCAGTGGTGACAGAAACAAAGGAAGAGGCACAGCCTCAGCCGGTACGAGACGAAGAACAGCATGAGGCAGGTGACGTGGATGAAGACAGCGACTCTGATGACAGTGACGATGAAAGGCACAGCGAGAAGCAGTCAAGCCGACGAAACAGTGCAGCCAACCGGAACTCTTCGGCAGCAGCAGCAGAGGAGGATGATGACTGGCAGAGCATCCAGCACAAGGTCTCCAAAAAGGACAAGAACCTTGAGAAAAAGTCCCGACAGTCGCACAGTGTCCACTGCCCACTGTTCCCTGATGACAAACAGGAGTTCTGGTGGGTGTACCTAGTTGACAAGAAGCAGAGGAGCCTATCTACTGTGCCCTTCCTGGTAACTAACTTGGTTGACTCGGAGGAGGTGGTTCTCAAGTTCACAGCTCCGTCACGACCAGGGATCTACCATTACACACTTCATGTGCGCAGTGACTCGTACCGTGACCTGGACGTCATGCACAACCTCCGGCTCGATGTGAAGCCTGCACAAAAGGTGCAAGAAACACACCCACAGTGGGACATCTCGGAAGATGAGGAGGACAGGGCCGACGAAGAAGACAGTGCAGTGGAGGACTCAGACCTGGCAGCAAGTGAGGGTTCCGACGACGACTGAGGCAGCCCAAGTGACGACACTCATGGACCACTAGTGGTGATTTGCCTTTCCAGGGACAGCTTGCACTTGTGTTGTCAATCACGCGATTGTTTCTTTCTGTTAAGCTGCTGGTGTCCTAAAATACTGTGTGTACTTGATGGAGCCAGAAGCTTTGCGTCAGAAGGAACTGCAGTGGCAGCAGCTTTTGGCCAAATATCTTGCTGCACTGTCAGGTGTGAGAAACTATGGACATGTCAGGCACATGCTCTCAAGACGAAGGCCTTTGGTACAATGACAAGCTTTGGCGTGGGTTTCTTGTTGTGAATTTCTTTTATAAATGCGAAGTCCAGCTTTTGTTTTAATTCGTGCAAGTATTCTTCCCTGGTGGTGGCATTACTTGCTGCTCTAGATCAACTGTATTGGGACAAGGAAGAAAGGGTGGGTAGGTTATTGCCGAGCGGTGAAACTAATTATGTACATGTCATTAAGCTACAGAAGCAGCTTTGATCTCTGCCCAGTCAGTTAGCAGTGAAGAGTCCGTGGCAAAGGTGGCTACAAGGGTTGGGGGCAGGGGAAGAATACATTTTGAGGCATTTTAAGGTAGTGCTGCGACGACGCTCTAAACGGGACTTTCATGAACGAACCGTCGGCATTATTTTTCTATTAAAAGTCGTTTTTCAAAGTGTCCTACTTCTTATTTTGTTATTCATCATGTTTGCCCTTTTTTTTTTCTCACTGCCATTTTTCTGGTCCCGTTGGAGTCACCTGCAGCAACAGAGAGAGAAAACATTTATTGGTAATGAGGACGACCGACTTCCTCGTAGGGTGGAGCCCTTAGTTCAGGGCCCCACTATCTCGCGCCACCCTGCGTGCACAGTCCAGAATTACTTTTGCACGGTCAAGTTATAAGGAACTTTAACTGACTGACATCTTAGAGCTTGTGTGTAGTGCAGCACAACCAGAACATACAATGCAATAGGAAAGATTGGGACACATTGCTATTGACAACAGGGTTAGCTACATATGATGAATACTATCATACCACAGGAAGGAAAAAAGCCACCTGTCAGAAGTGGCTATTGAGAAACAACCACCAGTCGCGCTTCCAATGATAACATGGGTGGAGTGCCACTAGGAACACTAAGTGCAAGAAGGATTGGAACATTTCATTATTCTAGTGCGTAATTCTTTTTAGCAAGATGGTGAGCTGACAAGAGAAATATAGAAGACATCAAAATCATTTGCCCATTTCATTCCTGCATCTTTGGCATAAAGGAAACTGGCACGTGCTCATGCTAAGCAATGCGACAAATCTTTCAGGCTTGTGTTTCATTTTTTTTTTCTTATTTTAAACGTACCAGCCCCTTCTTGGCCAGTCCCCCATTGTTGGTATGTGCCATCGCATGTAAATCATCAACACGCTGCAGTCATTTCAAATAGCTAGTTGGCCTTGGCACAATACATACCACCCCACCCGCTTCTTGGCAAATCCCCTATCGTTGGTATGTGCCATTTTATGGAAATCATTAACACTATAATTAACATGCGGACACGCTTCCCGACCGATTCCCTGTTGTGGGTACATGCCATGTATGTAAATCATAATCATCATCAACACGTGGCAATCATCTCAAACTTGTTAGAGTTGGCACGCTATGCATCTCCCACTTCTTGGCCGAACCCCGCAGGGATATGCATCATTGTATGGAGATAATCTAATCTACACGCTTCCTGGCCGTTGTGGCTATGTGTATATCGTCGCAAAAGGGCTAGTTGGTGTAGACACGAGAAGTGTTCGAGTGGTTGTGGCCTAATGGTTAGAGCATTGTTTTGCTGAACTGGAGGGTCGAGGTTTAAACCCCACCACCAAACGGGCTTCATTTTGTTTTTTTTGTTTTACTCGGCAAGAATCTGACCAGAGACCAACAGACCCAGGCAAAACCATGGAATGGTGGGCAAAGAAAGCTATGCTTTAAAATATCTTTGTACTTCATCGATAGTGACTCGCCACATAAGGTATTGCTACAGTTTTGCCTGCCTAGTGACATATGGCATTGCTACTTCTTTCACAAAGAAAGCACACATCTTTTGTTCAACATGACTACAGACGAGTGTTTCAATATCCAGTCTTAGAAAAGATCATTGCCCAGAAGCAGCCTTTTATATGCGCTCAATTATCATTTGGGAACACTATGCGGAGCTTGCAACTGCATAACCAAAGAGCAAGTGGGCTGCCTTGACACCTTTTGTTAGGAAATGGTTGTCCTTTTTCCTCGTTAAGGTCATATAAAAGAACACATTTTCTGCCTTTGGGATAAAAATCATTGGTGCACACTACCTCCTAAGCATATTGAACATGTTCATTGTAGCGTGTCTGAGAAAGAAGTTGGGAATAGCAATGTGCTTACAGCTATTTCCTGTACACTCTGGCGGTCACTAAATTGTGTTGCCAGAGTGAACTTCCCAAGCTTGTCGGTGTGAAGGTGGAAAGCCAACACTGCAGAAGAGCGTGTTATCTGTTTTGGTTGCAAGCCAATAACATTTGCACACCTGGATGAGGGTGCAAATATTACTTAACAAGGATGGACTTCAAAGGGTTTGACTGCACTGCTCATGAGACATTGGGATGGCACATGATACAGGGGTGTTGAAAAACACAGCCAAGGGCACAAAGCAAAACCTTGCACAGCTCCAGTTGCTTGGGGCACAAAAAAAAAAAAAAAAAAAAAAAAAAAAAAAAAAAAAAAAACCCTTCAGCATGAGCAACATTACTGCAAGTAGAACTACCGTGTGCCATACATATCACAGATACCGGCTGACCACATTGTTTCCCAGTGGCAAGGATTGTACTGTAGCACATCTGCAACTGCAAGAGTGGTTTTCACTGAATTGAAGCCGACCCCTTTCTAACAAAGTGTCCTAGCTAAAAAAATATTCTAGGAAGGTGCTACAGAGTCTGTATTAAGTGTATTTACACAATTTGTTTATACCAAGAAAGCTGATGGCACTCTTGCCACTGCATTACATTCATAGTCAGCAAGAATGCTAGTGGTAAGGCAGCCTTAAAATAACACGGTGCCATTTATAAATTGCTTTAATTCCTTTATTGCTTTAAAGCTGTCATTAGGCTACAAAGATCAGTGCCAATGCAAGTAAAGCACATACCTCCGCAGAGTTTGTCACTGACCTGATTTATGTAAACATTAGGAAAACGGGAAGATTCGTTAATTGGGGGGGTGAGCCAACAACTGAAACCTAACGACAGATGCGCTCACATTGGATCACAAAACACCAAGAGGTTATTGCTGAAACAATGTAGAGCTATTTTCCACAGATTTTATGCAGCACCAGGCCAGTACTGCCAATGTAAAACCACACTATATGCAACAAGTGCAGGATGTGGCATGCTGCTGGGTTCATTAACGTCAATTTACTAAAGGCTTGAAAAATGATGACATGCTTATATTGTCTTACTCTTTCATCTGTTGGCCACTGTTCACTCAGTAAATTGAAGTGAAGAGCCCTTGGCAAGGAATTCATGCCAATCACAAGAACTTAGTGACAACTATATGAAAGACCTAATCACAATCACAGATTCTCTGGCAATATTTCTGGACTGAAATATACGTAGGTACTTGCAAGCCTTTTATTATATTGCATGATTTTATTTGTTTGAATGCTGTTCATATTGGCTTGTTTTACATATAATCAGTGTAACACTCCTGCAAAACAATGAAATAAAGTGTTAGGATGGTGGACTGCACAAAACTAGCTCCGAAGTGGATTCCAAGAACATGGCCACCATATGGAATTTCCAACACAGGAAAAGTAAATATGCATGCATCACATGGTAGACAAAGTATCAACAGAATACAATAAATAAACAAGTGCATGCTATACCAGTGCCAGGTGTGCCTTTAAGCCATAAACAAAACAACCCACGTATACGGCAGCTAGGGTAGGTGAGACATTAGTGACCTGAAAGCAGTAATACAGCTTCACTGAAATGCAGTGAGGACAAAATCCAAGGATTACGAACAAATTTTTGTTTTGTTCACAGATAATGAACCACAAATTATATATGTATAAGCACTCCAATATGCACTACTGTCGCTACAAGTGATTCATTCCAAAGCAAATGATATGCATAAATACAAGCACATGCATAAATGAGGCCTTTGTGGAATGATGAAATTCCTCACAAACCCTGAATTAACACAGAGATTCTGGTAAGCTGCTAGGCGAGAAAGGTTCACCTTCATAATATTATGTGTTTATGGAAGCTCTTTGTGGTGTTACATGATGTTTTTGATGTGAACTACACACCAAGGCCGCTATCTTATACGCGTTCGAAAAGCCGACGTTTGGTTTCACCTCACGTGATAGGCCTAGATTGGCCTAGGCTGCAATATCGGAGCGGCCTGGGCCAATCGCGCAAGACGAAACCGGACGTTGGCTTTTCAAACGCGTACAAGATAGCGGCCCAGAACCCTTGCTCTAACAATTTAACAGAATACCCTCATGCAGCAAAATGCACTTGGGCAACTCGCAGGGCAGGTGGAAACAAAGAAATGGAGCCACCAGATGGTGGCTTGGCCACGTTGACAGCAGTGCCTTAGTTTCAAGCAGCAAGATGCAGCCACTGTAAAATGCAATAAATTCTGAAGTGAAATTCCTGGCAAATTTCGGGCCCTGATGAATTCAAGGCACCCGCACAGAAGGCCATTAAAGAAACCACAGCTGATAGTAACCACAATGGCTGCTTTCAACAATGAAGACAAAATCTTTTCAATCCTAACTTTCATGAATGTGGATTACCATGAGACATCTGCATGCAATGAACAAATGAAAGTGTGTTGGGGCAAATCTATCTACAAGGTTAATCTTGATGCAGTGGCGCGAAAAAGACGAGGACACGAAGACACATGAAATGTACACAACAAGCACCATTTCATGTGTCTTTGTGTCCATCTTTCTCGTGCCATTGCATCAAGATTAACTACCGCATCAAGATTAACTACTGCACCAACTAGCCCAAGCATCAGTACTAATCTACAAGGTGTGTACGACCTCGTGTAAAAAATGGACTCAATGAAAGGAAATACAGATGCTCTCATGATGATAGGAAATAGTACCGTGCATTTGTTGCGACTCGATGAGAGCCACATGTGGCATCGTGTCGGCAAGGTGCCTTCTCACTGCACCACTGTTAAGGGGCTCGGGTGCCACTTTCATTCACCACAAGTGACCCTTCCGATGAAGGAAAGGCTGTACAAAATCAGTCAAGTATGTAGACTTGCTGCAGTAAAGAGTGGCACTAAGAAAAACAAATGCAAAATGTTTACTTTCAATGTTTACTCTCGACACTGAAGTGAGAAAAAAATGCTGAGTCAGTTGTTGCTAATCAAACAGATGATTAGTGTCGAACAGCCAGATAGCACTTGCCATGAGACCTGTCAAAAAGATGTGCTGTCCCCCTGCATAGCAGGAGCACTATCATATCGCACGTCAAGCCACAAACTGAAAAGTGCCTCATGAGTTGCACCGAGTCTTTTATGACAAAGGAGAAGGCTGAGTCATTCAACTCTTCGATTGCCTAGAGGCAAAGCACTTGCAGCACAAGAAGGCCGTGAATTTGGGACGACTGCGGCAAAAATTCATACTGCCCTCACTTTGGGGAGCACCAAAAATATGGTCCTGCTTTCAAATAGTTCACTTATGCATTCTAGATGGTGTGTATAAACACATGAAGGAGCGGGCTGGTTGGTACATGATTAGGACGGGAACAAACAGCGCTTGGACAGGATGAAGTGAGTACGACAGACAAGGTGCTGAACTATTAACCACTGGTTTATTGCAGGGAATGCAATATATACAATGCACAGGCTCAGCGCAGAAGGCCAGAAAAAAACACGGTTTCTGCGCCGGGAAGAGAAATGAAATCATCGCATCACGCGCGTTGTCATGTTTTTACCAAGTAGTTAATCTCGCAGCTATGCAGAGAAACAGAGGATACGCTGACGCAGGAGTTTCCGTGGGATTGAATGCAAAACGCTTCCCAAATCTCACGTGCTCTTTGTTCTGTATATCTACGTAGTATTTTGCAATCTTTAAAGAGACGTTTGCAGCCGCATTCTTTGCAGTGTTAGGCTAAATGGCTGGGTACAGACCCTTTCATTTCTCCCTCTGGTCAGGATCACCAAAAGCCTTTCGGAAACGTTCATCAGCAGGGCCATACGGTACCCACCCTGGATTAGCCGGCGCGCTTGGTGCATGAAGCTGCTAGCCACCCGGTGGTGGCATGAACGGGTCAGGGCTGCTCTGAGACATGAGACAGCTATGGTTGTAAACCAGTGGTTGTTAGTTCATCCCGTCCCGTCCGAGCACTTCGTCCCGTCCGAGCATGTTTGTTCCTGTCCTAAAGTATAAACAGATGCTCGCCAACAGGTATAGACGCCCATAGACACCTGTTTCAATATAGGAGAACCTCGATATAATGAACACAGATATAACGAATGATTAAAGATAACGAAGTAAATCTTTATTTCAATGGCTATTCTACCGCTATAATGAAGCCAAAATGCAAAATCCAAGACTACAGTCAAACAGCTCTGCAACGAAATCAGCTGTATAACAGTAGATTCCATACGTCCTTACCAAATTCCAATTTTTCATATGCATTGTCAACGCCTCTGTAGTTGCAACGAATTCAGAAGTACAAAATAAATGTAGGCATCCTCGACTGCTCCATTTCCTGCTTTCCAACGAACACACCCAGTGGCATAGCCAATGCCCTCCGCGGCCACCACTGGGCCGTGGTGCACATAGTGAAGCACCAGTCGATGCCACAGCAACAACGGTGAAGGAGGGTCCAGACTCTGCTGTAGCAAAAGTCCATCAAACGAAAGTCAAAAACTTTCATGAGCAGCGCTAATTGACCTGCAGGCAAAAAAAAAGCAAACCTTGCCATAACGATGTTCGTGCTCCAGCTTGGCAGTGACGCTAAGGATAGCGAGCTTCAGTAAGCTGTAGAACTAGTGATAGAAACTCAGTGCAAAACATAGATGGGAATCAGGTCAATGAAGGCAGCAGTGATGAACAGCGTGCAGACGAACCACAAGGGAGGCATCACGCTCAGGTTTCCCAGCGGATCATACCATAAAAGCCTCTCTGCTGCAAGTTTGGCTGCAGCTGCACATTCTATCACACAAAGTATGCAAAAGAAAAGTAGCTTCTTTGACAGGGCATACCTTGAATTCATGTTAAATACAGATTTTGTTTTTCTCTATGTGCTTAATTTGGTCTATGGCTAGTACACAGTGCATGATCTTTGCAACCAAGCCTGCAAAATGACGGATTTTAGAGGTCCCAAGCATTTCATTATAAAGCCATTTAACTGCATATTCGTTAGAAATAAGCGAATATTTGTTCTCTCGCAGCTCAGAAAATGTATTCTGGTAGCAAAAATGTCAAACACTCAGCAAGAGCAACTTGAGATGGCACATTCTAGACGTGCATGCACGTTCTAACCAATGGCTTGGATTGGCTGGCCCACAGCCAGAAAGCCAATGTGCTAATCCCGTATGATTACACCATCCCAAAGTTGCATATTAATGATGGTGCAAAGTCCGTTTGTAATTTAGAGTTGTTCGTGTGCCACATATCTTGACAAGATGCCAGAAGACCAATTGACAGGAGACCATTTGCTGGGTTTTTGGCGGCATCATGCTTGCATTTCTTTTGCATGGACCCGACAGCAATATTTTTTTGCTGGTATCAGTGTGTACACTTATAACAACAAATATACTGAAGGTATTTTGTGGTGGATGCAACTTCATTACGCAAGGTTTGAGTGCATTCCAGGCATGCATGTTGAATGCTCAGTTAAACATAGTACACACATCAAAATGCACATTCGACCACTACACTGTAAAACAAGTGACCCTGCCATGCACAGATCATCTCTAGTTCTGAACGCCTGTTCCGAGGCATTCTGAAAGCATGTTTAAAATGCAGTCACAGATTAAAATTCAAGGCAGTCAAGCGGGTGCCTTGAATGAGGGAAGCCCCACAATGGCACGAACGTTTCAAAAAGATGACATGACAGATGCTTTTCCTGAAACATAGGCACAGTAGTGAAGCCTTGTTCATCTTCCCTCCCTTAATCACAGATAGGTATTTCAAACCAGGGGCGCAATCAGAGATGTTTGTTTAAAACGTGTTCTGTTCAGTTGCTGCGACATCCCAAAGTGGCAGTATGGAAAATATTTTTGAGAACGGGAGGGAGAGAGCAGCCAATCGGCAAGCGGCAAACCATTCCGTAGCCGCAGCCGCCGTTTGGATCCAATCCAATCCACCAGAAGTGCCATGCGAAACATTCTGCTCCTAGCAGACAACGTGCTCGTAATCAAAATGATTGACAGCAGCATGTCGTCATTTTGAAGTCACGAAAAACGACGAACTCACATCCGCTCGCCGCTTGCCGATTGGCTGCTCTCTCCCTCCCGTTGCCACAAATTTTGTATGCTGCCACTTTGTGACGTTGCCGCAACGGAACAGAATGTGAAATGAGCAAAGATCTCCGATCGCACCCCAGGGCAAGAATAATAGGGAGTTTTAGTGTAGCGGAAAACAGCAAACTCAAGGATTTAGCGTTAGCGTTGCGTGCAGCAAATTGCGCATGCGCAGAACGTAAATGTAGCCAGAACTCTTACGCACGTACGCTATTTCAGGAATATAGCGTTCAACGCTAACACACGCAAGGGATTCCGTACGTAGGGCAAGATGGCGGCGCCTGTTGAAGCGAGAGCCGTCCACTTCGGATCTATCGAGTCGTTGACCTGCACTGTGTGGCTCATTCGTTCCCCACTAATGCTCGTGTTTGCTTTAGATTTGTGTAATGATGCTTCCACAGCGGCGTACAGGTGACAAATGGGCGTTGTTTTCGATATGCGTTCTCGGTTAGCGGCGGAGTAGGCTTAACGAGAGGGTTTGCTCATGTTTGCTGTATCCGCCTCGAGATGGCGCTCAAGTGTATTTGCGTTAGGGTTAGCGTTTTGCTCCGTTCTGCTATTCTAAAACACTGCCTTGTGCCGCGCAGTGCAGCCTTTCTTTGTGTTAGTGTTGCGCCGCACGCTAATGCTAACGTAAGCGTTTTCCGCTATACTAAAACTTCCTAATATTTGGCCCATATCATGTCCAAGGGGGTGCAGCAATAGCAAACTTGACCCAAAAGTAACGACACCATTTAGACAATATTTCACAGAAAGTAAACATCAATCATTAAATACAATGACAGGGTGATCTATGTTGCACCAACAGCTCACCTCAGCTGAAATACATAGCTACCCACTCCTTGGCATACACTCTGTTCCTCATTCTTGGGCATGACACGCACAATAGAAGGATGACATTCAGTTTAGACACCACAGTCCAAATGCTTTTTTTTTTTTTGATTAAGCATTCTCCTGCGAACCTTTACATCTCACAAATGCTGCTGCTAAATTGAACCTCAATGTGTGCTAAGCTACGTTCAGCAGGACTGATATACAGTTTATACAACGCTCCAATGCAAAGACACACAAGACTGCCCTTGTACAACTCCTTAAAAGGGGTTAGATATTCACTAATGTAAGCGTTACGGCTTTTCAATTACTGGCAAGTGTGCTAACATGTAGTCTACTTCATCCAAGCTATGTTTGAGAGTAGAAGTTGCGTGGGTCAGCAAAACAAGATCAAAAGTGAATACTGGCTGGCAAGGGTGCGATGAATGCTGTCACCACTCAACACGGCTCCTCCCTGTGTTGCAGTCTTACCTACCTGTGGCACATTCAGTAATGCTTTCACACATTCTGTCCATGATCAGTGTTTACAGTCTGAACTGTTATGCACCGCTTCCTTTTAAGTTTACAGAAAACAAGCTCCTTCCATGCTTCTGTGTATGCAAGCACAGTGTGCACCTTGTATAGAGGCCCTACAAG
Organism: Dermacentor silvarum; assembly: GCF_013339745.2. NCBI lineage: Eukaryota > Metazoa > Arthropoda > Arachnida > Ixodida > Ixodidae > Dermacentor > Dermacentor silvarum. The sequence goes on along the minus strand of NC_051163.1, from coordinate 5,391,397 downwards.
TTGTGCCTCAACTCCTCCCAACCATCCTCAGGGCATGCATAATCATCTGGCTGCACAGTGGCTATGAGCAGCTTACGCAGAGAAAAAGGACAGGCGTCAGTCTAAATGCTCTGTGAGGAGTGCTGGCAAGGTTCGAGGACAACACACTGCGCTGGCGCATGCCACTCAGCCTTCTGGTACTCCCGTACTCCAATTGGGCACAGGGCCAGCAGACGGCTTCCTCACACAGTGGATTCTCTCCAAGATACCACGATGTACAGTTTAACAGCTAGTGTGCTTCCAAGTGTCAGGTCGAAGGTGACTTTGAGGACATCCCTCCATACTTACACACAGAGCGTAGTACTGTGGCTACACCTACGCTCAGCCACACTACCACCCCCTTCAACTTTCAAAGAACTTCCCCGAGGAGAGGTGCAGGACAATCAGCGAGAGGCCCACCCTGCTTCACAGGAAGACGTTTGAATTAGGCACTCAGTGTTTCTCAGGTGGAAATCACTAGCGGCGTTTCTCAGGTTCAGCATCCTTGACAAACAGTAGGCACTGGTCAATACCTTCTGCTCCTGAGCTGCTGCCATCAGAGTCATCACTGTCAGAATCGCTGTTGGAGGTCACAGACACACTGTCACCATCAACAACAGCTCCTCCACGACGACTCGCACCAGCTGCAGCAATTTCATCATCGTCCGAGTCCAGTTCCGAATCTGAGCTCGAGTCACTCGTTGAGTCTGATGAGTCACTTTCATCATCACTCCATGAGCTGTTATCACTGCTCGTGCTATCATTATCATCATCCCTGTGCCGATTCTTCGGTTCAGCAATGATGTTATTGGCACTTGAAGCGGTGCTTTCACCCGTTGAAGCCAGAGGATTGGAGATGCACAGTGCCTGCATGGCTGCATTGATGCCGTTGGAAGCAGCGGCCTCCTCGACAGCTGCTTCTGCAATGGCAAGCTTGGCTCCGCGCTCAAGCTCGGGAATGTCCAGGTCTAGGTCAGCTTTCCTAACCTTAACCTGCACGAAATTTTTATACACTCCCTTTTACGCAGCATCTAGAGAAGGCAGAAGAATCCATTGTGCACTGACTTGTTCCCTATACTTCAACATTTATAGACCATCATTCAAACTGTGGTGTCAATGGTGACATACACACACATAACAACCTTCAACAAGGCCATGGAAGTAGTAATGATAATGAAACTTGTGATGCTTTCCCAGTGTACTCCATACCTATCTTTAGATATTAAGAATAGTACTGTTCCTGACAGCATTAGTAACAATTCACACTGACCTAGTTGATGTGCCAGACAAGTGCACAAGGAGCAGAGCTGCTAAGCCATGCCCAATTGCCACTGCATGAGTGGCTGCCCTACATTTGCACTCTGCAGCCATGTACTTGCCATCAGGCGCAAGGCTGTTGACCTCCAATAACTGAAGGACTTGCATATATATAAAGGCATTCTATCACACTAGCACATGCCCATTCGAGCTTTTATTTATTTCATAATACAGCAGGCCTAAGCAGGAGTGGATTAATATAGACATAACCAGGGTACCTGTACCACGAAGCACATAAAGCAGTAGGAGCGTGTTCCTTAACCAAAATACACAATAACAATAGCAAAATAAGATATTAGACTGAACACAATAAGCTGAAAATAAGAATAATGCCAGGAATACACACTTCTGGTATATATAGAGATAAAACTAAAATAAATAGTTTACAAGAAAAACATGCAATATGCTGCATACATTTTACAAAGAAAGTTCCCGAACATTATGATCGATCTAGAAGAAAAAATAACAGAACAACAATAGGTGACATATGCTACACAATGCAATTGCAGACTATTGCAACAATAATTTTTCAAGTTTGTTGAAGTCAGTGGTATCAAAAATCAAAAATAGTTTCAGGAAGTGCATTCCAATTGGAAATAGTATGTGGAATAAAGCTGCTTATCAACAAATTTGCTATTGCAAAAATTGGTTTTAACACGCATTTTTTCTGCATGTCTTCGTGTAGTAATAGCTGGATATGTGATAAAGTACCGATTTCTAGCTTGCTTTTCAAAATATCCTGAAAAAATGCTACACAGTTAAGGTTTCTACACTTTTATGAGGTTAGAATGTTATTGTAAGCCATTAGTTTATTTGGTAGGAGAATCATATCTTTTATACTTTTGTAAAAAATAAGGATGACGGCCTTTCGCTACATCGTTTCCAAGTAAGTGCACATCCTAATTTTTAGTGTGGGTATCCCAAATTACCGAGGCATTATCTAACTTAGATCTGGTGCAAGTGTTATGTGCTAATAACCTAAGCTTACTTGATGCCTTGCTTAGTTTCCTACTTAAGACACAGCTTCACAATAGTAGGAGAACAAACTTCTTTATTACGTGTTTACCAGGATAGGTTACTATATAAAGTAAAAGCTCGATGATACGAATCTCACGGGGTCACGAAAAATATTCGTATTAGCTGAAATTTGTATCATCGAAACACAATTAAAACTACTGTCGAATCTCGATAATTCGAACTTGAAGGGGCCCGAAAATTTGTTCGAATTAAAAGGACATATTTTTGAAGTATATTCGTGTACCATAGCACGATGCACGAACGGTGCGAGTCGTGAAATATCGCGGCGCGCAAGCGCATAGCAAGCGCGGGCCACAAAACTGCCCACGCCGGCTAACGGTCGCTTCCCAATAACGACAGAAAACGAAGCTTCAGGGAGGGAGCGGGCGGCGCCGGCACACGGGTGCGCGCGGAGACCGTCGAAGGTGAGGGAGGAGGGCGGCAGGGAAGCGGATTTGGCCGCGTTAACTCCGCCGCTTCGGTGGCTCCCCTCGCCCTCCCTCTCAACTCCCTCGTAGCTCTCTCACCTTCGACTCCGTGCGCACATCTCCGTGCGCGCCCGCCGCCGTGCTGGCGCCAGCTTATTTTAGCCGCCCCCTGAATTTTCGTTTTCAGCCGTTATCGAGAAGCGAGCGTTTGCGGGCGTGGCAGTTTCGTTGGCCAGACTGTGCCTCCGCCGCTGCTTCCCTCTGCGCTGCTGCCGCAGCGTGCAAGGTCAACATGTGACTAGAAAATAGAGGAGAAAGGTTCACTGCCATTTTATCCGCGTGGCTGAGACGTTGGCACTAGTGTGTGCTAGAATACAGTTGTCTAGAACACTCTAGTCGGCACGCACACGCTTGTTCCGGCGCGATGCAGAAACGGCGACCTTGCAATTTGAGAGAGAAGAAAATTTCCGCCGCGGGTTCTTTTTTTTTTTTTCCCCCGTTCCTTCGCGCGCGGCATTGAGGGGTCTCTCCTGAGCTTTTGCTCTATGGCGGTGTCAGAGCAATGCCGGTCGGAGGCGCCGCCGCGTTATTTTGCGCTCTGCTCAGAGCATTGTCGGTACACGGTATGTTCGAAGTAAGTGTGTTCGAATTAACGAGATTCGACTGTAGCTAAATTAAAGAGTCAGAGGTGAACTCACTCAGGCACATGTACGTAAAAAGCACTTATTTCTTGAAGCGCCACCGCTTCAAACTCTTCGTGCCCAGTCGCGGAGTCCGCGCTGTCCGGCGCCGCGCCTCCGCACCAAAGGAGAAGGAGAGAAAGCGTGTGACTTCGCGCTGTTCTCTTTCGCGGCCATCGGTGGGGCGGCGTTTATTCATATCAACCGACGCAGGCTGAAAATCCATTCGTAACAACCGTTCTCTAGCACGTTGCAAAGTAATGGGGCTCGGCTGGGACCACAGAAAAATTCGTAGCATCCGGAAATTCGTATTAGCCGTGATCGTATCATCGAGCTTTTACTGTAGCAAGAGTAGCACTTAAATATTTGCACTTGCTTGTCTGAGTGATTTCATAATTATTGAAGTTATAGATAAAAGTACACGGCTGTTTCTTTTGTGTAATCCTTAAAATCTTGCTTCTGTCAACATTAGTCTCCATTCTCGGCACCACCACTCAACTGCTAAGAAGGAATCCTGCAATACTTTGTGGTCTCAATCCCACAACACTTCCTTGTAAATAGTACAATCATCTGCGAACAGTTTAATCGATACTGTGTTAGACACTAGAGCAGTTTTCCATAACAAGCTCACACGAATGGTGCAAAACTATTTTTGGGTGTATGGATCTCACGTACCAGTACCTTTAGGTACGTTTAAAGCTTTTCTTTTTTTTGCGAGTGAAAAATTCATGCAAACAGTATTGGCTACTTTCACTGTCGAAGGATAGGTAACATACCTGTTTCAGAGCACCTGCTAGAGACTGCAGGCGCTTTGGACTGAAAAAGCAAGCAATAATGAAACAGGAACACCTAAGTCAGGACAAGAACATTAAAGGAGCACTGCAACATTTCTAAACAAACATTATAGGTGCGCTAAGAGGTTCAGTAAAGGACCTGGGCTTTGCATTTCCAGTCATGAGCAAGGATTCTGCTGCTCGAATGGTGATACCTTTCTTCACAACCAACGATTCCTTGCAGACTTCATCGGACTAGCGCTGAAGCCCACCGCAAGTGACGCCCTGGATTGAGGGCTTCAATGAATTTTTTATCGTAGAATAAAGTGATTTCTCTCTCTCTCTTTCCCAAGGCACTGCCAACATTAAATCCTTCTTTAACCTGTGTGTTTGCCTTCTGTACCTGTGAGTTGTGTGCAGCCACTGTGAAATCATTTCCGTAGTGGTTCCTCATGGTTGGCTGGGTATGCAGGGTGTTTACTACCCTTGAGGCGCTATTGTACATGTATGCCGAGATATTGCATCAAATGCAAAGGTACTGAGGAAAATAATTATATTTAAAATGTGTTGTTAAAACACTTCTGGCTGTACCTGTGCTGCAAAATTCAATATTATGTGTGTAGTGTTTTAGCAAAACAAGTTGGAAGGTAGACAGCTTGGTGTTTGCACTCGGTGTCAGTATGTCGTCATATTCTCTTCTTTCATTGCTTTTCACAATGCTTTACAGCTTTACATTCAGCGTACATTTCAAGTGGCTGGACAGGTGCTTTCCAAGTATGCTAGACATGAAATAGTTGATAATCTCATATCTTACAATCCTATAAAGAATTCTTGCATAAAGTCAACACTCTGTAAACTTCACAAAACTCCTTGAAGAATTGAAAATTCTTAATTTTCTGCAGCAATACGCTTTTCACGATTCTCAAGATACAAAAAGTATCATGAAATTAAATGTTCACTAGACAGAATTCACCTGTACCTGAAAGGGTTAAGTGACAATAACCATGTGACCCAATCAAGATAAACTAAAATAAGCTGGCAGCTACAGTGACGCCTGACAAAACAGAACAGAGAAATAACACTGTTAAACATCCATATGGAGATAACAGTCAAGGAAGCCAGAGACAACAAAGGTGAAATCGTCATTTTTAAGTGGAACGCAGAAATATTAAGGAAAAGGAAAATTAAAGTAGACGAAAATACAATGTGCCACAGGTTGAAACCAAACCTCTGTATTATGCGAGACCGGTGATTTAATGTAGTGCTTATCTGTTTTCTTTATATGGTAGTATAACTAAAACATTTGTCGCAGTTTCACCCAAAAGGCGAAGCACCAATTGCGATAGCAAATTAGTAGAGAGCTATACAGAGTGAGGATAGTAGTTTTATCAGCTGTATAACCTTGGACATGCAGCAGCACCAGCAACGCGCAGAACTGTTGTCGACGCCATCGGCGTGTTGCCCGCGTTCGCATCGAACGCGCGCGTCGTTTTTATATAAATACGTATTTGGTGCCGCAGCTAAACGTCGCCTCCCCTCCCTCCCTCCCGTCCCCCCACAGCCTTTCGCGCGACTGCAAAAAGTTGCGTTTTCTCTCTATATATGAAAAGGAGGAAAGAGACGCTTAATTCTGCAGCCCTTCAGGGAGCACGGCGCATGAACGCGCATTTGATCTCCGACGTGCGTTCGCTCCCCATGAAAGCGCGCGTCCTTCGCGCACTTTCACTCACACATACAGCGTCCGGAGCGCGGCAACAAATTCATCGCCGTTGACATCATACGGAACCTCACGGAGACGGCGATGACGACGGCAACGCCGACAGCAGAAATCTGCTTTGGAGTGTCCATATAATTGCTATCGCAATAAAAAAAAAAAGAGCCACTTGGATCGTCTAATTCTTCTGGTTCATTGCATAGTGAGGGGCTCGGATAGACCTTTCTGGGGCACGCAAACGCCTCCGATGGGTGCACAAGCACTTATGGGAAACGCTTGTACGCTGCAGAGACAGACATCACCCCTGGCTTTCCTCCTGTGCCATACGAGCAAATGTGAGCAGTTATAATTCGAGCAAATTTGGCAAGATGGCACACGTAACTGCCTAATTAAAACAAGAACTTCGTGTTTGTCTAGCTGCCGCGGCCTCTAGCCTCTCTGCGATTCCACTCTTATCTGGTGTTTCTACACACTATTGCTGTTGGGCTAGCTGAGCTCGGAACCCCCTTTATCTACAGTTAAACCTGCTTATAACGAACCTCCACATAACGAATTCCTGGATATAACGAAGTTATATCCAGGAATATTTAGTTATAGCCGAGTTACAGCCGAGATCTATTTAGCTGATGTAGATTGTTCGTTGTCTCGGGTGCTTACCGACAATTACATTGTTCGTGTCTGTAGATAGGTAGATGACTTTTTAATACTTGTAAAAACTGACTCTAACGATGACCTCGAAGAGATAGCGAGGCGTATTCTTCAGTACTTTATTGCCACAGCAACAAAGTTGAATTTTACTTTTGAAATGCCTGACAATGCTTCACTGCAGTTTTTAGATTTAAAGTTGGTTTTCAATGACAGCAAACACCTGTGCTGGTAGTACTCACCACGCACGAACAGGGCCCTATTGCCTTTTGATTCCTCTCACTCGAAGCTTGTGAAGAGGGGCATAGCAGTGTCATGCTTAAGGTCATCTTTGAACAAGTCATGTCACCACAAAATCAAAGGCAGTTTTTGTTCACAAGTGAGTCGTCTCCGAAATGCAGGTTTCCCGCAGACGCTGCTTCAGGCTGTAGCAGAATCACCTTTGAGGGTCATATGCCATCGTACCACGGCCGCTGACGATAACGCAAGGGCAATTGAAGGAAAAGAATCGGAGAAGAGTGAAAGGCGGAAGGTTGAAGTGATGCCGTACCTACACAAGGTATCGCATGGCATTAAAAAGGTGGCGGGAAGATACGGGGTCGATTTGGTTTTTTCAGCGCCTTGCAAGTTATCGCATTTGTGCATGTCCAACACGAGCAAAGTAAACAATGGAAGATGTGATGTTAAGCACAGACGTGCATATGTACCCTGTACAACGGGAGTGGTCTACGAGTTCCCCCTGACCTGTGGAATGGTTTATGTGGGGCAGACTGGAAGGTGTATTAACATGCGTTTGATGGAGCACGCTAATTCATTAGGAGACGGGAGTGGGAGGCATCTACCAGTTCATTGTGGCGCATGCGTGCAGGTATGCAAGCCCATCTTCAGCAGTACCAAGGTGTTAGGGCGAGCCAAGAGCCAAAGAGCAAGAGAGATCTTGGTGGCATCTTGGATAGCTAGACACGGGCCTGATAAGTGAGTCAGCGACTCATCCGTGTATCTTTCCAGCAAAGAGCGCCATTTCATTTTTAGTCTTGGAACTTGTCATGTTTGTCATTGCGCATGCGCTTAGTTTGTCTCAAAAAGGGTGGTGTACTTTTCCAATAAACCAGTTGTTAGTCTGCGATCGTCCTGTCCACTTCGTTCTCGTGTCTCGTTTTAGCGCAGTTATAATTTTCCTAAATGATTATGTCTAGCATGATATCCGAGAGCGAAAACATCAACTTTTTCAATGTGTCCACAATATAGGGCAAGTGCTCTGATGAAGCATATAGCTTAGCTGCGATCGGTGGTCTAATGTCTGCGCCATGCTGTGTATAGCATGTGCCCAAAACGTAAGGAAAAGGCCCTACTAACTTTTGATGCAGTACAGCTGATTAGAATCACTTTCAAAAAGATTTTTCCCGATGAAGCAGCAACCTATGTACTTCAGTTGTGACCAATGCACTCAAATAAAAACAGTATTGCGAGCTACTTCCTAGTTTGGGTGGATCGCAAGCACATGAAAACAATGTTGGAAGTACTCAGGCTATAAATTCGATCCTAGTACAATGTTTTCTGATGAAAGCGACAAGGGTATACATGCACAATTTTCAAAAAGTTTTTTTACGTACAAAGAAGAATACATGTAGCGCTCAACCTGAGAGCAGGAAGCACCCTGGCCGTTTCTAAAACACCACACTGTATACCGCAAGCCCTTCTTTTATCAGACGTTTGCAGCATGAGAGCAGCAATACACCTTTCCTTTTAGGACGCCATGGTCTCTTTGGCTGTCTACGTGCTGTCCAACAACGTGGCATTTTGTAAACAAATTTTTTAACGATAGAGGCAATATGTTTATGGGAAAATTTAGCTTTCCTCGAAAGGGCAGCCGCTTGGTGCTATCTGCACTGAATGCACTATTTCTTTCACATTTATTGCATTGAAATACAAATGCAGATGCTTGCGAACATGTGCACTACTGCTGTGAGGAGCATCAAGAAAGAAGCAGTCCCTTCTTCGTTTCGTACTATGATGGCGGTGGGCTCCCACACAAACCTGCTCGCTCGACGTACACTCTTTCCCCATAATGCACCACACGCCCGTGGGGCACTGTAGGATTGGTTAATAAAGATCTCTTTGGTAGTCTTTGTACCATAAGGTAGCACACAAGGGTTTATTGGCCAGTTGCCTGTTCCTAAGCTCATGTACTATGTAATGTCTACAGTTAAAAGTTACGGTCACGATCTTCTCGCAATAATAGTTTGCGCTTCGTGTGTGTTATACATGTTCCCTCTTTTGTCCATGCTGTTTGCGCGCAATGATACACGGTCTTAAAAGGATGCTCCATATCGACCTCCTTGGCTGTGATGTCGTGGCTTGCAAGTGGAGAACACATAGCAAGACCCCCCCCTGATCAACTTGCTGTCCTTCGTGTTTCCTGGCAACACTTGCAAGCCATTACACAAGCACTGGACCACAGCACAATTTAGGCCACTTAAAATGTATTGCCACCATATTACAATGCGTGGAGACTGCTCATTCACTGTAATTTCCATTGACAAGTGCTGCAGATGAATTATGCATCACACAAACAAATCTACCTGCAGTCTTTCCCCCCTTTCCTTTTATTGGAAACAGTTATTATGCAGATCACAAACAAGTCTTTGCATCATTCATTTGGACTGGCATGACGAAATACCAATGAGCAGAAAAAATTATTCCTTCTCTCTGGACGAGGTTCAAGCTCCTGAATCATTGGTTGCACGCCAGGTGCACTATCCACTGCCCCTTGGCAATTTTCAGTCAGGTGAAAGAATATAGCAGTCATATGTCACGCTGCTTGAAGCCCATGCAGCAAAACAATTAGATTCGTCACTTTATGTGTGTAGTGGTTAGAACAGCTGGCTTGCAACCAAAACGTTTGGCCCTCACCCAGAGCCAAGCATTGCTTTTTGCTGCTCAGTGACAGTTTGTGATGACAGGCCAACTGAAAGAAGGCACCATGCAAAAACCTGTTTTTGATTACAGCCATTAAAAGGGAGCACACATTGCAAAGGTGTGGCAAGGGCACTGTTTGATTGACAATAACTATGCTTGCAAAGTGCATTATAAAAGCTTGTGTTGCAAAGGATTCATGGCTTGATGTCCTTCAAGATATTCTACACATGCATGAAGAGTCATTGCGCGGTACCTGGTAACACTAAGTGGTTCAAGTGTTCTTCAAGGAAGGTTGCAGGTGACTAGAGAGTTAAACTTTAAACACAAACTGTGAAAAGCAGCAATAGTTTTTACAAAGTCACTGAGCACAGATAACTTCATGGAACTAGGGCAAAAAAACATGCAAACTAGGAGATAAAAAAAGGTATGGCTCACCTAACAGACTGTATCCAAACTGCATAGTCTGTGATATATAGATCATTAAGGATGTACCTCGAGTCATGATGGCTGAATATGCCATGGATTTCAAGCAGGCATCTGAGGACATACCGGGGACCTTAACGGAGCAAGATGACACAGAAACTGGGTCTGAGAACGTGCTTGCTGATTAGCACAAGAACTTCCCTGGCACTCGGAAGAAAAAGACACAAAGAGAAAGGCAATGGAGCTCACACGACCAATTTGTACCCATCTGCAGCCACTCTCAAGTGGCAGCTCGCAGATCCATCTCATATTAAGCAACTATACCTCTGAAAAAAATGTATGCCCTTTGCTTCACATTGTACCAATGCAAGCCCTGCATAAAAAAAAAAAAAAAAAATTCTGAAAAGTGAGAAACTAAGTTATGCCATGGCTATCGTAATAGTACAGAATTTCAGGAAAAACGTCTTTTTTTCTCAATATGTACTGTCACTTTGCCCTTCAAGGTGACATTTTCATTCTTGATTTTATCAGCTTAATGTGATCCCAACATACAGAAATTGGTGAAACAAATAATATACAAGCCATGATCCTTTTGCTAAAGCACAAGCTAAGCCTTGGAAGTATGTTAACTTGCACCCACGGTCAGAGTGCATCGACATCATAGGTGCATCATAATCAGCACTGACGGTGCTATTATGAGCCACTTATCCTCTGCAGCGCTATGAGCAATCAACACAAAGATGTTTCTTAACCCGCATTAAAGCTGCAGTAAATGGTGTAGGCAGTATTACCTTTGGAGACTCCTACTGGCTAACACACCTATGAGAAGACTAACAATCATACTATGAACTTAGTCCAGCATATTTCATGTAAACTGAGCACCAGAGGCACGTAAAAGCATCAGAACACTTGGAGTATGTTACACGCCCCATAACTTACCCAGCTGCAGGATTTGAATGACATCTCGGAGCACAGCGTACGTGAGACCCCAGTGACGATACAGTGGGTAGGTGAGGCACCGCCGAAAACAGCTCCTGACCGTCCGCTCCAAGGACCAGAACTCCTGAACGCAGTGAGGATTTTAGGAAGCTAAACATTGACACACCCTGGGATGGTGTACCTAAGCAGCATTTCTGTTTAGGTACACTAGCACAGCATTTATTCTGAAATAACTGTTTTTTTTGTTTTTTTTTTGGCATGGAGTTATGAATTTGTAAATTTTCTGTTTCATCTTTTCTCAGTTGCAGGGTTTTGGCAATTCCTGAAAAAAATATTAGACTATAAAAGAAAACCACTTCCCACTGTGGGTGAAATTTAGCCTTCTCTTTTAAAATGCACTAAATTTCATTCAAATCAGTACAGCGTTAGTCTAATGAGAGTGTTCCTGCATTTCACATGTATTTGAGTAAGGAACAAAGTAAACCTCCCTCCTTCATTTCAATTGTTATGGCAAGGTGTTATGCACGATACAAAACAAAGCTGCACAACCTACTTGGTTGCTCACCAACAGAAGCCCACAACCATTTGGGTTCGTGTTGTGCAGTGCTGCTCGCTAGATGTCGCGGCAATGTTGCTTGGGACCCATGTCTACTTGTGCGTGAGTTCTACTGCTCTCGCTAAATGCAGTAGAACCTCGTTGATTTGATGCTGTTACGTATGATTTCCTAGGACCAACATTCACGATCGAGAACAGAAAAAATGACCCAATACAGTTACGCTTCCTTTTTACTGGTTCATGCATTCCTGGAAAACAAAATTTTTCGGGAACAAAGTTCAGTACGTCACCAGATTGCAATCATACAATGCGTTTTCCGGCCGCTAAATCCAACGTAAACAAGCAAACGCGTGAGGGACATGCAATCAATACAGTACCTGCCTACCACAGAAGCTTCCCCGCAGTACTCACCCGCCCGTGCCATGTGAAAATGCTGGTGCGCACTCTGGGTAATCCAATATTCCTATTCAAATTAGTTTCTTATTTAGGTACCAGCAAATCTCCTGCAAGGTAGTCGCACGCCACATCCACAGCTATTGCTGCCAACCCTACTACGATAAGCAGCTTCACTTATCTGTTTCACAGCGCATGAGGTGTAGTGCCGTTGGAAGCGTACTGCGTGATTTTAATAGGCGATAACCCAAGCACGCCGCTGTTCCCTGCTGCAGGTAGTGCGATGTGGGCATCGTGTTTCACACTGGCGACATCATAGGCATTGTATTCTGGCATCGCCCACCAGGCTCGATTTCATTTCGGTTTCCCATTGTTGTTTTAAAACACTACGCAATAGGAAAACGAAAGTGTGCGTCTTGGGTCACTCAGGCCCTACCAGCTCAACGCACATTGGCATCTCGTGCCCCAATGATCCGCACTCAATGGGCATGTGAACACTTCCCGCCGAAATTCTGACCAAGGCCAAATTTAAGGAGCACAAACGTAAGCATGACGAAGCCACAACAATCACAACGTGCGTCTCGGCCTGCTCAGGCCTCATCAGCTCGGCGCACGTCAGTGTCTCATGCTGCAACAATTTGCACGACACCTCTAATTATATAGATGTCAACTACAGTTGAGTCTTCCAAATTCTTTAGTGGGTTTATATCGTACGTTTTCCCAGTTCATACATTCTTTTCTCAGGTTCTTAAAAAAACATGAACGAGATTCTACAGGGACACTACATGCAATATGGTTGGGCACACAAGTGCTTAAGTAACACTTTACTGCCTTCACTTCAGTTTTAGCGACAGCTTTTAGAAAATATTTGGCGCAGAAGAATCTACAGCACTATGGTAGAAATGACAGAAGAAGCTATTTGCTGTCTGTCCAAAAGATTAAGCTTGCTAAGAGTTGCACATATCTGGGAAACTTGTTTGGAACTAGGACTGCTATCTCTGTCTAGGTTCTAGGTGCCTAGGCCTAGGACATGTTGATGGTCATGACCTCTGGAGCACTCCCAATCTGCATGTAAGCACGTGTGCCAACACATGTCACATACGTACTTGGAACAAACCTCGGAACTTGTGCTCAGTGAACATTGTGAGGAATGCTCACGTGTCTGGCCGGATCACTACAGCTGTATCAGAACAGTGGTTTTCCATGTTTAACATAAGTCAGGCAAACACAGAAAATCTTCACTTATCTCTTTTCTCATCTGACTCAGTTCTCCAGTGGTTACCGTATTTATTCGATTGTAAAGCTAGTTTTTTCCAGATTTTTGCTGCCTGAAGTCGATCCTCGAGTTACAATCGAATACAAATTCAAGTTGTCTAAAAAGTGCAATGATGCACCAAATTCTAATCAACGAGTGAAATGTGTGAGTGAAAGCACGCTTTCACAGAGAGCGAACACACGGCAGAGAGCAAACGCGGCGTCTTCCGTCGTGCGAAAGGCCGTGGGGGGATGGGAGGGAGGGAGCGGAGGCGACGTTTAGCTGCGGCCCCAAATGCGTATCTTGCGACTGGGCGCAAGGGGAACTGGCGACTCAATCTCCCATGCGAAAGGAGGAAAGCGGGAAGGAAGCACAGGAGGGAGGGGGCGCGGCTTCTACTCTTGCAGTAACTGCATACCTGTGAACTTTGCGCGGCTGAGGACTTGAGGGCTGTCGCGTGCGCACCGTCTCTTGAAAGCGATCTCCACACGGCTTTGACCTTTGTATGTGCTGTGTTTTCGCCACTCAGTTTCCGTTGAGGCAATAGACCGCACGAACCTTCGCTCGCTGTTGCTGGTGCGCTTGCTTACGCCAGCGTTTTGACAGTGGTTGTCTGCGGTCATTGAGTGTGATCTATTCATGTTTGCTTGTGCGCGCTGACACTAGGCTTGTTAATTCACTTAGTAAGCAAATGTGTGCAAGTTTATGCAGCCGATAAAACTACTATCCTTACTCCGTATAGCTCTCTACTAATTTGCTATCGCAATTGATGCTTCGCAGGCGAAGCTGCGACTTTTTCAAGCATCCGGTGGTCTCGCATTACTTTAGCGGTTTTCTTCTTCTTCTTCCTTTTTTTTTTTTTTTTTTTTTGCTGGAAGCGACAAAAAGTTATCTCTCGCGTTACTTTCGCGGTTTCATTTTTTCTTGATGGACGCAATGAAAAGTCACCCCTCGCGTTACAATCGAGTAAATACAGTACAAACACTATTTCCGTGCAACATTCAACAATGCAGGTGCAACAGCGCCAGCTCAAGTGTTCCCACACAACCACTTCAGAAGGCATGTGTGCGCATGTGCAAAGCAAGAAAGCAATATTAAATGCTTACCTCAAACCACGACAGTGTTGCACTGATCTTGCTTATGTTCCAACCAGACTCCACCTGGATAAGAAGCCAAAGAGAAAATTCCAGGAGACTCATCACTTCTCTCAGACAAAAACCATGCTGTCTTCGCAGAGAGTGAATATTGCCACATGGGAGTGACCAAGTGCAGTATCAGAATATGACTGTTTAGTCGAAGGCCCTCTGACCAAAGCCAGTGGCAACGAATGTAGGATGCAAATGTTGAAGGCCATCCAATCAAGTGCTGCATGCTGTATACAGCCCCAATTTACAAAAGTCACCACACATTCTGGCTTAGTGAGAAACAGCTGAAACAACTTTTGAGCACACTGCAAGTGCCATTATGAAGGAAAAACGTACACCATGAACAAATATTGTGTGAGAATAGAAACTTGCTGGTTTGCATCCAAGCTTTTTACCATGAGCTTTACCAAACACACGTGTGTTACGAAAGACATACATGACAAGGAGTATAAACCGCAGTCTAGTACCCGATCACCATGCGCATGGTTATAATGCCCCATGCTAAATTCAACGTCAAATTTTGTTGAAAAAAAAGTAATGTGGTTGCAAGCAAGTAACAGGAATAAGTATGGTGGACGCTGATTACCTTTTTGTCTACAGGGTGCCATCATGCATCAGCCCTCGATGGGTAAAGCTACTGTGTTGATCGTGCAGTTGCAGAGAAAGCATGGCCACCCAACTCATTGTAACCTCATGCACGCCTCATGGTCAGTGCATAAAAATATACATTAATTCGATTCTGTCAGCTGCTGCAACGTCTTCCTGGCTGTATGTAACACCATGAACGAATGCGGCCAATGAACACAGTGGCACCACGCTTCGTTCTGCATTGCGTAGTAGCTTCCCGATTCTCGCATCGCTGAAACTATGTTGTGGTGCAGCAGTGGCACAATTTAGGTTAAAAAAAAGGGCGCTTTGAAGCAGTATGGAGAAAGGAATTCCAGTCAGCACAGATTGGCACAACTGGCGCAGCATTCCCACCACTGTGAAATAAAATACAGTAGATTCCTTTAATTTACCTTCAGTTAATTTTTATTTTTTGGTAGATTTCAACATAACTGAAGGTGTCAGCCCGTGCCCATGCACTTCTATGGTCCCAAACTTTTGTTATTTCGATCCCAAAATGGAAAGTGAATGCGTTGAACACACATCGATCTCCTGTCTAAAACGCCTATTTCTAGCCTGCCCTAGGACAATTTTCAAGCAATAGCAGCAGCTTACGTCTAATTACAATATTTATCTGATTCCAACGTGCGCCTTTATTGCCCCGAGGAAATTGGGTCGAAAATTGCCTACGCAGTGCAATAGGAGTCAAAACCAAAACTGCCTTTGCGGCCTTTGTATGCTTTACCGCATAACACGACTGTGTAGCGGCGAAGCTGACTTAAAAAAACAGCCGCCATATTGCAACACATATTAGATCCTTTCCCATTTTTGTTACTAAAAAATCGGGTGCGCATTAGATTTCTGATTTGTTTAGGAGCTTTAACATCATTGCTACGTTACTTCTCTATTTCAGATACATAGAAAGAGGGCACACGTTTGATTTGGGGGCATGTTAGAATCTGGCAAATAATGCCAAATGAATAAGCAGTGTTTCGCCTTTTTTTTTTTTTTTGCATCTTGTTTTTACTTTGGCCTGCCGGACAATTAGATCAATTTCGTCAATCCCGTCACTAATGGAAGTCGACTGTATTTCACTCCCCTGCCATACCCTCCCATCTGAATAAGTGCTGGCCTCCTTTGTTCACTAGTACAAATTTTGTGACAGCCGCTGTACTGTTCAGATGGAATAACAGGCAGCAAACTGACCGTATCTTCGCCCTCAGTGACCCGCTTGTTGTAGGCGTAAGCAAACAGGATATCCACCAGGCCAAGCTGCAGGGACAGCTCCAGTTGCTTGTCCAGCAGATGTACAAGGCAGGTCAAGGATGTGTGTGGACTAGTAAAATGACACTCAGCTGGCAACAGTAAGAGCGCGAAGGCCCCCACAAGGTTGCTGCCTTTTAAGCAGCCTGTTTCTCTGCTGAGCTGCACAGCTGGGAAACCTTTGTTTGGTTTAGCATAGATGCAGTGAATATTTGCCAAGCTGGACTTCTGGTAACAGAGATTTCCATAAACATGTGTGCCTTAAATGGAGTCTATTGCATTTACACTTGGACTGTTATGGCCCTATGTCACATAAAATATTAGCGAAGGACCTGAACACATAAGTACAAAAACTGAGATTACACTCGCAGATATCCCCAATGCTTTTTCTAGTGATTCTTCAGTCTTTCGGAAGAATTTTGCATGATGCACAGATTCAGAGTTGTGGTTAGAGAAACGCGATAGCACAACAGTGATATGACCACCAGATGATACTAACGTTATTGTGACCCGCATCATACATTTATTAACTACATTTTAAGAAACAAAATACGTGCCATTTTTTAGATGTGCATTAGGTATATTCAGACTAAAAGCACTTCTTATGGTGTTCAACGACTCGCAATACCACACTGCAATGCACATCACACAATACAGTGAAATCTCGTTGATATCACGGGAACTGGAAAATAAAATGCATAATCCAAAAATCATATTATTCAAAGCAAGCTCCAAAAGTATGAAAATAGGCGTACTTGGTGGAAACCGAATCGCAAATGTTCGTGTCGCATCACGCGGCGCCACAAGAACAGGGTAGCGTTTAACGCTTTGCGTTGAAATAGCTTGTCAGTTTGCACTGAACTTTCTTCTTTTCAATGCCCATAAAAAAGATTTCTGGAAGTTAAAAAAAAGAAGCTGCCGTTTGCTCACTCAACCTTAACTGAGAATCGGCGTACCGCCAGTCGGTGTGGCCGCACTGATACAGCAGAGTCCTACCACCAGTGGCACACCACGTGCATTTTTCCTCCAGTGTGGCTGTGGGTCGTTCGAATGTTATTTAAGCTAGTACACTCAAATATAAGGCTATGAGTCTTAGAAATACCTGTAAATACAATAATAAAAGCATGATTCAATGGAAAAATACTTTTATTACAGCACAATATGCGCTACCATCTGTCAAAAAAAATAATGAACGGGGGTGATATGCTTGTTTTCCAGATAGTGCCACTTAGATTAAGTTGACTGTAAAGTGGGGAGCGTGTCTACAGACGCACAAGTCCCCCTCCGTGTAGAAAAGCACGATTCAAAGTAAACTTATTTTTCAAGCAAGATATGTTCTGCCATGTCTCAGAAAAAGTATTCAGTTGTGGCGAGATGTTTCTTTTCCAAATTGGGCCACTCTGCTTTTGTAGAATATGGCGCCCACTACATCAGACACCAAAGTGGGGAGCCCATGGTGAGAAACGTGTCTACAGATACGTGACTTTATGGCCACGGGAACTCTTGATTTTGGTGAAAATTGTACCAAACTTCCAAACATAGATTCCGCAAAGAGGCGAAAAGATCTGACAAACTTCGAAATGACAGCGTTGTTGGAGCAGAGTGGTTACTCTGACAATGAAAATTTGGAGGATACTTAAGCTTCGCCTTTAAGCGTAGGATGCAATAGCATTCAAAGATCCCTGACTGCTTCTCACACTTCCCGGCAACTGCAGCTTATGTAACCGTAATATTTACCCTGGCAGCGAACGCTATGCACGAAGGCGAGCTTTCTGGTTCTTTTTGTTTTCCGTCCTCCCCACGGCGGGCGCAGCCGTTGGCGCGCATGCGAGCGCCATCTGGATGGTGTTGCAAGGAAACAAGCGGCACGCGCTGCTCTGTGATTGCGAGAAACGCGGCCTCTCGCGTAGGCCTATGCCGGAGGTAGTGCAAAGCCACGAAAAAGAAACACACATAATTTTCAGGTTTCTGTTATTCTTTCGCACTTTTAATATTTCAGTCTGAGAAAATGTAACATAAAAGGCATGCACTGTCAGTTTTTTTTTTTGTTTTACGACATCTGTTTGTGGGCTGTCATTCTCAAATTCTGAGAAATAACTTTGTCACGAATGTAACACAAGGTATGAGCAACTTTAGTGATAGAATGGCATGGCAATATAACCCGCATATACCGCATGTCATATAGCAAGGCGTGGCATACACATATACCTAAATATATACAGCCATCTTTCATTAACAGAAAACGCGAGACGCCGCCGACACCTGATTTTCTGCGAGACGGGGCCCTTAACGCTTTCAGGTTAATACGAGTTGGAGCTCGACGGTGACTCTGACAGCAAAAGTAGCGACAGAGAACACGAGAAGGACTTGGAAGAGCCGGTCACAACACCTGTGAATTCCAAAGAATGGCATCGCAGTGGAGTCGCAAGAACTCGATTTGTTTTTCAAGGAAGTCGTGGGATCTACTGTGATCTTACCCTGGGTGCTTCACCATGCCTCATGATTTTTTACCCGAAGACGATTTTCTGAAGTGAAAAGGAGTGTAACACTATATTAAATAACTATATTAAATTAAATAACAGCGCCAGTACTGCGGCGGAAAACTGATTTCCGCAGTTCCTGAGGCACGAACTGCGTCGTCGTCGGAAAATCGAAGTCCTCGCTTCTCCCCTGCTAACGTTATTGAAGTGTCAGTGGATGGCATCAAATCTTTTGCGCTCGTTGATACAGGTGCCGCCATATCCATGATTAGTGAAAAGCTTTGCCGTTTATTACGTAAAGTGACCATGACGCCTTCGGTAATATCGCTTCGAACAGCCACCGCTCAACAAGTTCAGCCCGTCGCTATGTGCACTGCCAGGGTGCTGATTCGAGACATTTTATACTCGATTGAATTCTTTGTGCTCACCTGTTGCTCCCACGATGTGATTCTCGGCTGGGATTTTCTGTCGGGCCATCATGCCGTCATTGACTGTGCACGTGCTGAGGTTCAGTTCTCCGTTCTGTGCGATTTGCCAACTCACGACTTGCAAGTTCCTGATGTTAGCAGGATCTGTGTAGCTTCAGATACTGACCTTCCTCCACACAGTGCTGTATTTGTCCCTCTTTCATGCACATCGCTTGCCGACGCGACGGTCTTGTTCAAACCCGCTGCCATCTTCAGTCGCCGCCACCCTATATCGTTGCCTTTCGGCCTCCTCACGGTTCACCATGGTGCTGCGGAAATACTGGTTTCTAACCCAAATTCGCACGTTTTGGCTTTGCGCTGTGGCGAGACTATTGGCACCATCCAGACTGTGGACGATGACGTTATTGTGTCTTTCCCTGCTGCTGACAACCAGGCTACAACTAACGTAACAGCACTGACGCCCCATGTCCCATCTGACCGGATCTCACCAGATGTTTTTTGTCGCTCTATTGCCGATGACCTCGACCCGACACAACGTGAGCACCTACTTACCCTTTTAACTGACTTTCACGCCTCTTTTGACTTGAACCAAGCGTCATTAGGCCGCACAAGTACCGTTTCTCACCACATTGATACGGGGCGACACGCACCATTACTCCAGCGACCGTACCGCGTGTCATCCACCGAGCATCGTGTCATTACTGAGCAAGTTTCGGACATGCTTGAACGTGGCGTTATCAGACCTTCATGTAGTCCTTGGTCGACTCCCGTGGTACTGGTTAAGAAAAAAGATGGCTCGATTCGTTTCTGTGTGGACTATCGTCGCCTTAACAAGATTACACGAAAAGATATCTACCCTCTACCGCGTATAGATGACGCCCTGGATTGTCTACATGGTGCCGAATTCTTTTATTCTTTGGACTTGCGATCGGGTTATTGGCAAGTCCCGATGGATGAGCCCGACCGCTCGAAGACAGCTTTCATTACGCCTGACGGCCTGTATGAATTTACGGTGATGCCATTCGGCCTATGCAATGCACCTGCGACATTCGAAAGAATGATGGACAATCTTTTGCGAGACCTCAAATGGAAGACGTGTTTGTGCTACTTAGACGACGTAGTAGTTTTCTCCCCTGATTTCACCACTCACCTCACTCGTCTACGCGAAGTTCTGACTTGCCTTGCCACCGCCGGCCTTCAACTTAACTTGAAAAAGTGCCGCTTCGCAGCCCGCCAGTTGACCATACTTGGTCACGTCGTTTCCAAAGACGGCGTCCGCCCCGACCCTGACAAGCTTCGTGCTGTCGCAGAATTTCCGCGGCCGACTACAGTGAAAGAGCTCAGAAGTTTTGTCGGTCTCTGCTCTTATTTTCGTCGCTTTGTGCGCAATTTCGCCTGTATCGTCGCACCTCTGACGAAGCTCCTGGCTGGGCCTGGTGACCTTCGTGATTGGACTCCGGCATGTGAACAAGCCTTCATCACTCTGAGTCATCTACTTACCTCACCGCCCATTCTCCGTCACTACGACCCGAGTGCTCCGACCGAAGTTCACACGGACGCCAGCGACGTTGGTCTTGGAGCCGTCCTTGCGAAACGCAAGCCTGGCTTCCCGGAATATGTGGTTGCCTACGCTAGTCGTGCCCTCACAAAGGCAGAAACCAATTACTCTGTCACAGAAAAAGAGTGTTTGGCTATAGTTTGGGCTTTAAGCAAATTTCGCCCTTACTTGTATGGCCATCCCTTTGACGTTGTGACAGACCACCACGCGCTGTGCTGGCTTGCGTCACTGAAAGACCCGTCAGGGCGTCTTGGACGTTGGGCTCTTCGACTCCAGGAATTTGACATTCGCGTCATCTATCGCTCCGGGCGTCAACATTCTGACGCGGATGCCCTCTCCCGGTCACCCATGCGATCCGACGATACGCAACCCGCATCCACGGACTGCCCGGTTGCTGCGCTTACTGTTTCTGACATGCCTTCTGAACAGAGAAAGGATCCGTGGATTGCGTCTCTCATTGACATTCTAACTACTTCTTCAACGGATACATGCCCTCGAGCCCTTCGCCGCCAAGCCACCCATTTTGTGCTGCGGAACGCCATCTTGTACCGCCGGAACTATCAGCCAGACGGTCGCAAATGGCTGATCGTCATCCCTCGCCATTTGCGTTCCGACATATGCACTTATTTACACGCCGACCCACAACAAGCACATGCTGGCGTCCTGAAAACGTACGAGCGGCTCCGCCAGCGGTACTACTGGAGAGGCATGTATTCTTATGTGCGCAAATACATTCGGTCATGTGCAGCCTGTCAGCGACGCAAGACAACTCCTCATACGACAGGCCCACTGCAACCTTTACCGTGTCCTGCACGTCCTTTTGACCGAGTCGGGATCGACCTTTATGGGCCCCTTCCATGCACTGCTCACGGAAATCGTTGGATAATTGTCGCAGTAGACCACCTAACAAGATACGCCGAAACTGCTGCTCTTGCTTCGGCTGCTGCTCGCGATGTCGCAGCGTTCCTCTTACGGCACTTCATTTTACGGCACGGCGCACCGCGAGAGCTGCTCAGCGACCGAGGCCGCGTCTTCTTGTCGGACGTTATTAATGAGCTACTGGCAGCGTGCCGCACTATTCACCGCACCACTATGGCGTATCACCCACAGACTAACGGTCTAACGGAACGGTTCAACCGCACTCTTGGTGACATGCTCACAATGTACGTTGCGTCGGATCATTCCAATTGGGACGACGTCCTCCCTTTTGTGACTTACGCGTACAATACCGCCACTCAGGCTACCACAGGCTTCTCACCATTTTTTCTTCTTTATGGACGTGAACCATCCTCTACCCTTGACACCGTACTTCCGTATCACCCGGACGCCTCTGAATTCACCCCGCTTTCAGAAGTTGCTCGACATGCTGAAGAGTGCCGTCAACTGGCTCGCTCATTCACATCGGATACCCAAGGCATCCAAAAAGATCGCCGCGACCACGATCAGCCAACACAGTCCTTCGCCGTGGATTCTCACGTTTGGCTTCGGCTGCCATTCCAATCTCCAGGCCTTAGCCCAAAGCTTGCTCCAAAATATCAGGGTCCGTACCGGATCATCGAATGTACATCGCCTGTCAACTACGTGGTCGAACCGGTGACACCGTCTTCGGACAAGCGCCGCCGTGGCCGCGAGACGGTTCACATCAGCCGCCTGAAGCCGTACCACGACCCCCTCATCGTGTCATCACCTTAGGTCGCCAGGATGGCTCACGTTTGCAGCGGGGGTAATTGTAGTGGGGAATATGCATGTAGGCGCCGTGGGCATTGCCATCGCTTCGGCGCGAGACCCGAGCTCGAGCTACGGATGCCAACAGCTAGGACTGTGCCTACAAAGCCACTTGCGATCCCTCGGACGAGTCTCCATAAATCCCCCTTTCACTGTGAATAATTGCTCATATTAATGTGTTTTAAAAAGAATTTTAACAGTGCAGCTGTTGCCGAGCGTAATCTGTCTGTCATAGACAGAAAAAAAAACTCCACGGAGCAATGATGTCACCTCGCGTTGCCTAGTAACTGCCGGCACAGGTGCGCGCTCGCTTTGCCCAACACAGACACGGCTCCGCCGAGCTCCTGCCAGCTGCGCGCTACTCCGCATGCACCGTGACGTCATCCCGGCGCTTCTGCGTTCGCCACCTGTACACTGTGCATAGCTTTCGCCCCACTTCCCCAACGACTTCGCCACCAGCTGCACACTACTATGCATACACCGCGAGTCAGACGTTACGTCACGGCCAACTGTGCATGCGCTCCTTTGTTCTGTATGAAAGCTGGTGCGCGGCGACGGCGCACCAGACATAGACATGGGGAGACCAAGGAAGGTTCGCACTGCCGAGGAAGAAGCCGCCTACCAAGAATCGCGGCGCGCTGCTAAGCGAGACTGCCAGCGTCGACGCCGATTGAACCCAGCACGGTTAGCCGAAGAAGCCACTGCAAAGCAACGACTTGGCATTACTTCGTATAACTTAGCATCACTTCGTATAGCCAGGACCAGCTAGGAACCGATCAGCTCCACTGTGTCTTTAGCCTTGCGCCACTAGTGCAAACTACCCCGATTTTTTTTTCTTGTTTAAAAGAATATTTTGAAGGGGAAAAAAAGCCCTCCCCAAGGCGTAGTTGTTCTTGAGCAAACAATTCCCCAGTTAAGGGGTTAATACCAGGACACACTAGACCACACCTTTACACTTCAGTTCTCCAAACTAAACTTCTGGACTAAGTGGGTGAGCTGCTATACATCCCAATGCTATATATCGGTCGACCACATCACGGCCACTTTAACAACATTGTAGTAAGCCAGTGGTGGCTTCACGATGACCATGTAATTTGTCTATGTGAGCTTAGTGACACCACTGCACCTGTGCACCACCAGCCTGAGTGGCTGATTTCAGCTGTGTTGGAATGCCTACTGCACCACTTCAAACAACACTGCTCTAACTTGGCCTGCTCATTTTGATTACGACCATCGTTTCACATCACTTCAAAAGAGCCCATGCAGCAAAATAGATCTTCTAGTATTGATAAATAGCCAGTCTTGTGCAATAGCATGACAAGAGAAAGAAGCAAAGCAGAGGATATATTCCTTGCGGGGAAGGTTGCGCATCTTGGTCTTTTCTTCTTCTGTGAAACTAACTGCAAAAAATGAAACAGCATAGAGACACCATTACCTCCGAGCAAAATAAGGGAATAGCTCTGGCAACACAATTTGTAAGCTCCCATACATAAGAGATGCACAAGGACATACTTTTCGTTGGAACAAACACAAATAATGGCCAGAGGAGGGGAGCTAGAGCTAGTTTATGCCAACCCCCCTTCGAAGTGGCCCACCCAAATTATTTACTTCCCAGCCCACAGCAGGCCAATTTGTGTTCACTTCCACTTTTACAGTGAAACCACAGCTAAGGCACAAATCCTTGTACCAAACAATGCCTCCTTGCCTTGGTGGTATCACTTCTCAGATTAGAGCATGTCCCTGATTCTAACCTGAATCCAATGTTAGAGCTGAAGTCAAAATTTTCAGAGTGCCTACAATTCTAGCTAATGCAAGCTTAAAGACAGAGAAATAACAGCCGTCACACACAAGGCACACAACTTGTAACAGTTTGGCATGATAAGCAGTCAAAAATCTTCAAAACTTTCTGGCAAATCCTCTTCCCAATGACACAAGTCAAACGTGGGGCTGTATTCCCTCCCTAGAGATCTAGTTGGCCGGAAGCGTTAACTTCGGAAACTACTGAGGCATGCCGCCATTCTGCGAAGGTCTCGGACATCAGTCTCACCATTACAACTGCGCGTCAGCCACACAAGAACCATAAAATTACGTTATCTATGTCGGTTTGAGTGAAAAAAATTCTATATTCGAAAGGTAAAACATCACCGCGAACCGTTATCAGCAATCGGCAACACGTTGTAGGCTTATGCCTCAGGAGCGAAGGAAAGACACGGCTGACCCGAATGAACGCCAGAATAGAACCGCGAGCCGTGGCTCGCGGTTCTATATAACTATAATAAAGACGGCCCAGCGCCGTCTTTATTTTTTTCTCATGCGGGTGCGCGCTCCGGGTTCTACACGCCGCCCAAAGGAGGGCGCTACAACGTAAACGAAGCACCGCTGAACTGCGATCTTCTGATAAAGGGTTAGTAACCGCCGACCCTTTGCAACATTTCGTGGCGGCAACACATGGTACAGCACACTTGCCAATTGGGGCTGTGTCGACATAAACGCTTGAGCCGCCGTTGTTCCCATGGTGGAAGGACATAGATGGTTGTTCCAAATCGTTGAAACAGTCGTAATGCACGTGGTGCCACACGGATAATTGCACAAAAGCAAGAGTGACACCGTTGTGGCATGCGGCACACACGCCAGTGCATGCGCCGTGCCATGCTGTACGCCTCCTACCTGGAGGCGTGCCTTGAAAGCACGTGCACATGACCTTCTTCGCGCCTTCCGAAATCCACGCACGGCGGTCACTCACTCATCTAAAGTCCGCATCATCATCCTGGTTGGACCAGAACAGGGCATGCACTGCCATACACCTAGTTTGGTCGTGCTTCCGTGCTCTGGTACTTCGCGTGTGCCCTCTCTTTACCGTGACAACATTAGAAATGTTTGTTGGAACAGTGCGGCGATCTTAAAAATTGTTCTTCATATCTGAAAGCAGTTTCAACAGGCAGGGTCGGAAAATCGTAGTTGCACTGAAATGTGGTCACTACAGTCGAATCTTGATAATTCGAACTCGAAGGGGCCCGAAAATTTGTTCGAATTAAAAGAACTTATTTTGAAGTATTCGTGCACGATGTACGAACGGTGCGAGTCGTGAAATGCTGCGCGCTAGCACGTAGCAGCGAGGGCTACAAAACTGTCCACGCGGGCCAACGCTCGCTTCCCCGATAACCGCAGAAAACGAAACTTCAGGGAGCGGGCGCCGCCGGCACGGCGACGGGCGTGAGCGGAGACAGTCGAAGGTGAGGGAGGAGGGCGGCAGAGAAGCGCATTTACCCTTGGCAACGCCGTCGCTTCGGTGGCTCCCCTCGCCCTCCCTCTCAACTCCCTCGTAGCTCCCCCACCTTCGACTGTCTCCGTGCGCACCCCCCGCCGTGCCGGCGCCACCGCTCCAGCCGGCCCAGCGCCAGCTTAGCCCGCTCCCTGAAGTTTCGTTTTCTGCCGTTATCGGGAAGTTGGCCGGACTGGGCCTCCGCCGTTGCTCCTCTCTGCGTCCCAGCCGCAGCGTTGGCTGAGACGTTGGCTCGTACGCGCGTGTTCCGGCGCGACGGTGAAATGGCGACCTTGCCATTTGAGAGCAAAATTTCCGCAGTGTTTTTTTTTTTTTTTTGTTTCCTTTCCTCCATGTGGCGTTGAGGGGTCTCTCCTAAGCTTTTGCTCTATGGCGGTGTCGGAGCAATGCCGGTCAGAGGCGCCGCCGCATGATTTGGCGCGCTGCTGAGGGCATTGTCAGTGCGCCTTATGTTCGAAATAACCGTCGCAAATGCTTTCGCGTTCGAATCACCGGGTGTTTTCGCCCATAGGAATACACATAACCTTGACGGGACCACCGCGTCAGTTCAAATAAACCGGAAGTTCGAATTAAGCGTGTTTGAATTAAGGAGATTCAACTGTATAACCGATACATTGTTATATCTGGGATCATTTTAAGTGGGTTCGACTGTACTTTGTTTTATTGAGAATTTCGTTATATTGAAGTTCGTTATATTGAGGTTTAACTGTGTCTGCATAATGCATCACATTAGTCAGTTTTTCTGGCAAAGTAGGAAAAATATGAAGTTAATAATAGCACAGGTATTAAAGGGTCCCCAAAACAGTTTGGACAAATTTTGTAGATGTGTAGTGTACAGCTACAGTAAAACATTCAAGCCACAATTTAGGTGGCTTGAATATTAAGAGAGCTACGGACGATTACAAGTTACTTTCTTCTCTTGCCATGCTTTTTCTTCTGAACTTGTTCGCTGAAAGATCGGGGCTGAGCTCCACTTTCACTGGCTCTGCGTCATGATGTGACGTCATGTCGTCTACTTCCAGTGTCTTGGAGCAAGCGCATGAAGCACTTCCAACCTCTCCGTCAGCCTGTCTGGCCGTCGATCCCCAGCGAGAGCTATACAAGCAAGCATTCTGTCGCAGCGCCGAGCGTGTCCGGTATTCCGGTAAACACAGGCATGCTGGGCGTCTTGACGGATAGATGGAAGCATAAACTTAAGCCCCTCCATACTACTACAGCTGTGATGAAGGGACTTTAGCGTAAACGTGAGCGGCCTGAGCGGCCTGCACAGCGCAGCCACCAGGTGGCGCAAGGCATAACCACCCAAACAGAGAGCTACTATTGCTGCAACCAAGTGTAAAACATTTTAAACATATAAAAACAGAATGTGTTCATGATAACACTGCTGCCAAATATTTACACCAGCAGCAAAGTATAATACACTTCATCTGTGTGCCAGCAACGCAGACTGTTACTGTAACGGGGCGGCTGAAAAATCAGGGGAGCAGCACTGCCACGATCGGTAGTGATGCACGTATTTAAAACCTTATAATAAATTACACACTTCACGTGGAGCGCTTAAATGTGTCACTTAATGATCAGAAGGACCAATCGTAACAACTCAGTAAATTTGTACAACATCGTCAAAATCGTTTCAGGGTCCCTTTAACTTGGCATTGCCCCTAAGTGTGACATGTACTGCAAAGCTATCAGTGGCCTCTGTAACACTAGGCAGCTGATCAGGAGTGTTGCTCACCGCCACGTTGGGAAAAGATTAAAAAAAGAAGGCTACTAAACAAAGCGCTTGCATGTGCCCCCAAAGAAGGTGATTGTGGCAGACTCGGAATGCTCAAGGTACTCACAGAGGTCATCACCGCTTCCATCAAAGCGTACTGCCAGGTTCCACCAGGGGGCCTCGTAGCCCAAGACTTGCTCCACGCCAGCAGGTTCATAACGGTCAGCTCTGAGTTGAGAAAGAGCAGTGCAGACGACCTTGCGCTTTAGGCACAAGAAAACAGCATTGCCCATCTATACAAAGCTGACTAAATACAGTCAGCTTTAGTGCTGCAGAGATTTGTGGGGCTTTCTACACTAGAATGCCACCTACGAACTCCATACTGCAGTCCAGAGTTCTTCACTGACACTTCAAGCTCCAGGCATGTTATGGTCACCTTCCTATGTGGTACTGGGTAACTGACTGATGAGCCAACAGTGAGCAACAAACAAAATGAAACGTGTCGTCACCAACTGCCTGATAAAAAAAGTGCTCAAAATGGCCAATACAGTTTAAAAAAAAGATGTTGATTGGAAAGACTGCATATATGACTTCGCTTAAAGTGCATGCATAGGTCTTTTGTTGTACTTGGGTGTTGTATAACTAGTTCTGTTAATGTCTATTAGTGGCACAGCAGCCATTGGAACCCAATACTGTTTGCAGATCACTATGTCTAGGTTAAAAATATGGGCCCTATGGGGAGCTTCGCAACTGGTAGGAATGAAGACCACTGATTAGTCTCATTTGACACCTCGTTTCATGACATCCCATTTTTTTTGTTTATCTCCAAAACTATGCTGTTCATGATTCTCTGCATATTACAGTGGGAAGCAGAAAGACATTTCAGATGCATAACAGCACCTTGGCAGGTATCCATTTCAATGTACCGTCTACTATTGTGGCCTGCATTAAAAGGCCCCTAAACCACCTCAGATATTTTTTGAACATTTCAAGTAAACACGTGCATCGAGTTCAGAATGCTGTCACGATCAACGATGCCAAACGCTGCAGCGCTACGTGCCACGGGCGTGCCACAAAATAAAGAAAACAATGGCATCCTCCTCTCCTGGCCTTTCCAGTATCCCAAGCCATCGTCCCGACGTCACCAGGGTGCATCTGGTGGTGTCAACCGGGTCGACGATGCCGATTGGTCGAGCAAGAAATTACGACTTCCGGTTAGTCTGCTAGCAGGTACGCGCGCTCCCTGCTCTTCCTCGCCATGTTGCTTACTTGTGCGCGCTTGCGAATCGGTAATTACAGCCTGGAACGCAAGTGCCAAATCGCTCGCTTTCCAACACAGTTGTGCTTATCGGTCTGATTAGCTACGTGAACAAAGTGCGACAATGTAGGCCTTTCTAGACGTGCGCGCAACACAGGGTCCATAGCGGCACGCTTCGCATGAGCACGGGCCGGCATAGAAGCAACAGCGGGTAGCCGAGAAGCGCCGAGTCGCGGCCAAGGCCCATCCACGTTACCAGCACGGTAACTCGCCGCATGCCGTTTGCCATTTGCGGGTCGCCGTTCGACAGCGGTTTTGCTGGCAAACGGCGAGATTTCCTTGCCATACGTAGAGAGGATGAGACTGGGACTCATTTGTGCGGCAGCCTCACCGCCGCTGATCACTCGACGGCGCTGATATCGTCGCTAGGCCCCTTTCCGGTTCCCTTCAAAACTAAAGCGGACGGCGCTTCAAAATGAATTACCAACACTTACAAGCCGCAATATTTTCGTATCGTTGTTGTCGCTCTTCGCAATAATTGTAAACAAAGAAACGCTGATATTAGGAGCGCCGTCCGCTGCGATGCGAACACAGCCGAGCCGGTCGACTCCCGTCGGTAGCCGTGCGCTGGAGCTGAGCTCGACAAGTACCGGAGCTCTCGCTCATGTTAAACGTTTGACAGCGGATATTGTTTTTCATAAAATGTACAATTTATGTACCGCTTTATCTAGAGGAAATAATTTTGCTTGGAACAGAAGCTGCAGTCGATGTTTTCGTCACCGGCGACGGGGGCGCACAGCTTCGCGCGTCATCGATTAGCCCGTCGATCGTGCAGCAGGCGGTGCGCCGGCCGAACTGACGTATACTTTGGACACCTGTCGCGCGGCAGAGATTCTACAGCACTGAAGGTCAGTTCACCGTCAGTATATTTGCCGCTAGTGCGGACGTGCCTTAACCGGGAGTGGACAGTGTTTTGAGAAGCGCGTTGGCGATGATGTAGTCACGTGACATTTGGAGGAGTGCTCTGCAAGGAGGAGAGACTAGCCAATGTGGAGAATAATGAAGGAAAGAGCGAAATGAGTGAGGGCAGTTTTTTTATCATCAAATGCGTGTAACTCCGCTATTACAGCACCATTCCGAAAAATTCTCGTGGCTACATGTTCGTTGTAGACTCGTGCACAACTGCAATGTGACCAGTTGATGAGGTTCAGACAAGCTCCCTTGCAAGTGTGGTACTAGGCAAAGCTCCTTTCAACAACTTAGCGCTCCTGTCTTATGAGCCATCTTACTCTATTAGTGTGCCCCTGGGGGTGTGTTACTGACAATCACCAAGTTCCTCTCTGTTTTCCCATTGGCACCACAAAAATGGTCAAAATGGACACTGCCAACACCAGCTGCCCCCTTCCTACTCACAATTGCAATGAGGACAACTTTTATGCAACTGCAAAGTGCCATGGTGATTGGTCAGGCTGCAAAGAGTGAGGCAGTACTTGCAGAGTACAGCTTTATGCGCTGCACGCAAGATCTTCCTGTGGTGGCAATGAGACTCACTTCACACTTTTGTTTGCCAACATCTTCACTTTTCTTCCACAGTTTGAACCAGCCACAGTGGGTGAATGTTGTTGCTTCCATAGGATCTGCTTGGTGTTTGAAGTAGTGCCAATAAATGTCCTTTCTTAAGTGTTGTGTGTAGTTGTACTTAATTGCTGGAGTGTCATCAAGTGCAGTGGTACAGGACTGTGCTATTGCTCAGGAGCACTGGCTTTTGGACCAGCAATGTGCATCTATGAGCAACACCAGGGGCTGGGCTTACTTTAGAGCACACAAAATATGCCTCACTCTCTACACCCAAGGACAGAGAGCAGTGCAATTACAGGTAGTGTTCTGCACTGAAGTGGCCCTCTTCAGCCTTCAGTCGCTCTTTCCGGGCTTCCTGGACACTCTTGTGCTCAGGATCAGCAATGTCCACCAGGTCAGACATCTCCTCCTGCATGACAGAAAGAACAAAGGTGTCACCAACAAAGAAATCAGAAATGGGAACTTCACAAACTGCAAGGCACGACACGACATATTACCATGTGGCCCTCTTGCTTCACAGCACTGGTGCCAGGGAATACATGGAAGGACAGCACACTGTCAAAGCCACATCTGACACCGAGAGGCTCACCATGACAATCGAGTGACATTAATGACACGATGCATTTCCATTGACACTGTGAAGGTGATGCCAGAATATGCAGCACAAGAGCTTGCCACTGATGACATGTGGAGGGTGTGACTGGAGGAAGCATGCATCCCATGGCAAGTGACTGCAATTGCCATATGCTTATGCAACTAAAATCCAGAAGACAAAGGGTAGCGCCACCCTTAGACTGATGTAGTGTTCAATTATGCTTATGGATGATTTCTGCAGTGATGCCCGACTCGAAAAATACTCCTTTAGTCTGGCACCTTCGGCAGACACCAATAGTGCCTGATGGCGAAATTACAGCTCCACCGAAGAGCATTCCTCGTGTGCAGTGAGTACTAATTTGGTTGAGGGGAGGCGCTGCCCTCCACTTTTCGGAGTCAAGGCTGAGGGGAGGAACATTTAAAAATGTGGCAGAGATTATCACCAATAATTTTCCACTTCCCAGAAGATTTCAAGAAAAAATGACTAGGCCTTTGAGCCCAAGTGATAGAAGGTGGTTGAGTTGAGGTGTGGAAAATCGGACAAATATGCAGTCATTAAAGAGTTTGCAAGGCCCCAGCTGAGTGAATGACAGGAACTGGCACTGCAGGTGCTGAAAAGTGATGTCTTTAATTATCCTTAAACGTTAATGGCCTGGCCAAGTGAATGTGGCCAACGGTGTGTATGCTTGCTTCATTCAAGTCTGCACGGCACCTGCGAGTGTGGACATTTTCTCAGGACAGAAGGATCAGGAAGCAGTGAGGCAAGAGATAAGATACAGAATGTTGATGAATGGGGTGGCAGAAACCATACTTTACAGTGTTTCCTTGTTATTGTGGCAGGAAATCAAAACTGAAGGATGGATACAATACAACTGCCCCACCCACAGACGATCCCTGCACAGCACCTTGGGATTGGTTGAAAGGGCGACTGCTTTGCTAATCAAAATGGATAGAAAATTAGCAAATGAAGATGGCCGACTTCCTTGCTTACAGTAGACAACTTCGATTATCAAGCACGCCAGACCTATGATGAGCACCCACAAAGGCATCCCATCCCACCAGAAAGTGGCAAGCAGGTCACTTCAGGCAGGACAGTCAATCAACCAACTGCATGTTAGCTCATTTCCTGCCATTAGCATGATCCGCAAGAGTTGGTTACATTGTGCCTCGCTGCTGGCCATCTCCAGGAAACAGAGCTGATTAACAAATGCATGCACAAGGATGAACATCACAGCCAAGCTGTACAGAAGGCACGCAATGTGATAGCCTTTGCAGGCAAAGTGCAGCATGTGTTCTCAGTTGGTATCATTCCACACAGATAGGGAGTGAGTCAATTTCACAACTTGGAAACACAATTCCTTAACAAGTTTGCACTATTTTGCCGAAATTTATGCGAAGGTTCTTGTTTTATTTATTTATTTATTATTGACAATATCTCAAAGACCCCAGTGAGGGGGTTTTACATAAGGGGTGGGCTATTACAGTATCTTTGACATGGGTAGTAAGAGAAGTTGAAGGAAAAAGTTCTGTTTCCTGTCACTGCTCTTACCTCGCAAGCAGAGTGTCGCGTTGCCAACGAAAGATACAACATTACCAACATGCCCGTTCAGCCACCCTTGCAGTTACAGTAGTGTTGTTATACAATTGCTCAATTGTTGCTTTGTATCTGGTGATACTGGAGTGCACATAGTTCAGTGCCCCACTTTTCATAAGCAGAGGGTGCCAATGATGAAGTGCATGACTTTTTAAAGCGTAGCTTTCTTAGCCTTTTCCTGCACTTTGGAGATAATCTAATCACTATAGACTGTAGTCTATAGACTATAGTCTATAGACACTATAAACCATAAACACACTATGTTAAAACACCGCACTCTCAAAACTCATGAAAATCGTGCCACAATATATACAATACACTTTATTCTCTTTGTTTATCACATAGTGAATTTTATGGTCACTTTGAGCGCACACTGCTTGTTAGGTGACTAAGCAGTGGTGGAACATCTTCATACATAAAAAGCATACAACAGTAAGCTTGTACCTTGCTTAGAAACTAAAGTGGTACATAATAAATGTGTAGAGCTTTATAACACCATGATAACACATAGACATTATTTTCATTTGCAAAACAGTTAACACAAACAATTAAAAGGCATGGTAAATGTATAGCACATTGCAACGCCCGATAACGCATTGTTATAATTTACAAAAATAAAAAGACAAGCAATTAAAATGCACGGTAAATGTTTAGTGTCTTAAAATGGCACAATAACACATTACCATTATTTACAAAACAAACAAAAATTATATTATGGGGCTTTACGTGCCAAAACCACGATCTGAGTATGAGGCGCGCCGTAGTGGGGGACTCCGGAAAATTTGGACCACCAGGGGTTATTTAACGTGCACCTAAATCTAAGTACACGGGTGTTTTCGCATTTCGCCCCCATCGAAATGCGGCCGCCGTGGCCGGGATTCAATCCGCGACCTCAGGCTTAGCAGCCCAACACCATAGCCACTAAGCAACCACGGCGGGCATTTACAAAACATAGGAAGCGAACGATTGAAAAGTGCAATTCACTGATAGTTGCTTGAACGTATACACCACTTCCTCATTTCTTTCCTAATTTTTCGTTTCGTGCTTATGTTATACAAGTTGACACTGAGGTCATTCAATAATTTTGGCACAAAGTAATTACGAGTTTTTATACCATAGCTGGTGAACACTCGTGGCTTAACATATCATTCCTTTTTTTTTTTTTGTGTAACGTTCTCATTAACCGGTACCTTATATTCATGAATAATGCAGTGCTTCGTGAGCACACTATAACTAAAAAGCTCATCGACTCGAAATATACTTAGTGCTTCATATCTCTGTTCTATACTAGTTTCATGTAATGCTGCACCATAAGTTATCCGTTTTACTATTTGTTTAATTACACGGTTGATCTCGTGTTCATTGTTTTCAGAACAAGTGCCATACAGAGTGATGCCATATGCTAATAATCCTGCCAATGCCTGATATATTGAAAGTTTCACAATCAATGGAGCCTTACCTATCAGGTTATACAATAGAGCTGCTACAGCCCTAAGTTTTTTACAAATGCAAAGAATAGGGTCATGCCAGGTAAGGTGTTGGTCAAAAACATTTACAGTGGCCTCAGGAGTTAAAAAGCCCACCAATTGTAACGATTACTAGAACTATACTGAAAAATTGGCCTGCTCACAGTTATTACCCTGTGGGTATTCTTAAAACACAATAATTAAGTCTTTGATTCAAATATGGTTTTCGTGTAACCATTCCGCAACCTTAGATACATTTGTTTGAAAACTGCTGAATCCTGTTTCCTGGTCATCAATATCAAATGCAATCGCGGTGTCGTCTGCATATTGAAATATCCTTGATGATAGCTGTACAGAAACGAGATCTGAGGCATATATGTCAAACAAAATAGGCGTTGGCGTACTTCCCTAAGGTATCCCATACTTTATTATCTTTAAATCACTGTATAGTTATCTTCTAACTTCACGCATTGAGTCGTGTCGTAAAATTTATTCACAAGGAACTTGTTGAACTGCCTCAAAAGCCTAATGCGTAGAATTTTTTCAACATTAATTTGCGATCAATTGTGTCAAAGGCTCTTGTCAGGCCTAAAAACAGCGCTAATACCACATGACTGTTCTCAATGAAGCTATTGACAAAATATGAAAATTCCTCCAGAAGAGAAATAGACTTTTTACCCTTTGTAACCCCAAATGGAGCAGAACTATTTAACGAGTATTTTTCAAAAAAGGATTTTATAGTTGATGCTACGTGTTTTTTCATGATGTGAGCAAGTGGCGATATTGTTGCTACTGGTCTATAATTCCCACATTCACTCTTCTTGTCGCTTTTGTAAACTGTTCTAATGGCCGAAATTTTCATTTCCATTCGTATCTCCCCCGCATAAATTATCCCATTCAGTATTTTTAAGAGAACATTTTTCAGGTCATTAAAGCTGTAGTAAAGATTGCGAATATGAATTCTGCATAGCCAGCAGGCTTCCATAGTTTCACGGTGCTGATTATATTCCATAGCTCTTGCTCTGATATGTAGGCAGAGTTCGCGCATGTACACTTAGGTTCGTATTGCCTATGCTTATCGCTGTTTTCTTCCCTTAGCTTCACAGCAGCATTCAAAAATGTGTTGTTAAACTCATCGCAGAGCGGTTGTGCGCTCTCATTTGAGAAACGCTTTCTCACAGTACCTTTAATGTTTGTGTGCTTCCACCAGCCCATTAAATTATTTGCCAGAGTCAGGTTTTCTTCGCGTCATTTTTATTTATTGAGAACTGGTGTGATAAGTATCACCTTCTTACTAGCCTCATTTTGGCAGTGACCAAATTTCTGAGAGACCAATATCCATCTCTTTTTGCTGTGTCTTCAGGTTGTTTACTGCATCTTTGCCAAGCTTTGTCTTTTAAGTGCCACAATTGTAGTGTTACCCTCGTGACCCATTTGTTATTGGAGTTTCTTTGTCTCATTTTCACACTCCTTGTTGATTATTCTTTTTGGTGCCGCATACTTTCTAATAACTTGTTGTACAAGCGTAGATGGTCAAAATCCGAAAGCTCATTCCAGTTTATATATTCAAGTACTGGTTCGTCCGCATGTGTGCTGTCAATAATTTTCCTAGTGAGAGTTCTGCAACTTGTTATTGTCATCTGCCATGACCACTAGTGTCATGAAATAATGATCAGCTAATTAATTTAATTACACCAGATATGTAATACTGTTTCAGCAAATGCACAACAATATGATATATGCATGACTTTGTAATCTTTGAGCCCAAGTGCTCTTCTCTAGTGTACTCGTTATTGCATTAAACAAGCCATAGTCAGCAAGTAAGCTAAAGTAGTCAGTTACCACCATCTTCGATAGATCCATTATGTCAATATGTATACCTTTGTGCAAGCACGTAGAAAAAAAAAATCAGAACAACAGCGACCTTATATTAACCACGGCATTATTCACATGAAGAGAAAGCTAAAGCGTCTGCGCAGAAAGGAAAGAGCCTACAACTCTGATGCAATCTAAGAAACATTTCTTTGACCAAACACTGACTGGCTTCTTAAAAAGTTCCCCCGAAAGTTCTGGAGGTATTTTAGCAACACAAAAGATAAAATTGAGGAAACAGTAACCCGGACTGCAAATATGACAAACACAGCAGACATTGCCAAACATCTTAATTGTTTTGTTTTTTTCAATCAGTGTTTTCTAGAGGTACAAACACGAAGCTAAGCAAACATCTAGAGTACATGATATGCTATCCAATGGAATAATTGGTAAACACTCGAGAGGGAGTATTTAAATTACTCCTGAATTTAGACGAAAGAAAGTCTAGCTGGTCTGACGAGATTAGTCCTCAACTTTTGAAGCGCTATGCCGAACGGATATCCTACTTTCTAAAGATAACTTTGCAAAAGTCACTGCATACGCATTCTTTGCCACGGGACTGCCACGGTGCCATTGTTATACTGGTATTCAAAGGCGGTGATCGCACACTTGCAAAATATTACCATCTTATTTCACTCACATGCATATGTTGTAAACACATAGAGCACATCATTGCAAAGCATGTGTTACATTTACTAGGAGGAAATAGTTTACTTTACTCCTGTCAGCATGGATTCCGAGTTGGGCTGTCGACCGTTACACAACTAATATAAACAGTCATTCATGACTTCGCCGCTGCCATAGATGCCCAGCAACCGATTGAAGCCATTTGTATAAATTTCGCAACAGTCTTTGATTAAGTGCCTCATGATAAGTGAAATCAGTGAGAAGAAAACTTGGGATAGGAGAAGGCAAAATGTATGCACTGAAAGATAAGCAGGGTAATATCAGCAATTTCAATGACATAGTAAAAGCAGTGGAAGAATTCTATACTGACATGTACAGTTCCCAGAGCAACCAAGCTACTTCCATTCGGAGTAGTGATGAACACGATACAGAGGCTCCTTCTATAACTAGCGATGAACTTAGAAGTGCCTTGAAAGACATGACCAGAGAAAAAGCTGCTGGAGAAGATGGAATGACAGTCGGTTTAATCAAGGATGGAGGAGATATACTTGAAAAACTTGCAGCCGTTTATACGCAATGCCTCACGACATCAAGGGTACCAGAAAGCTGGAAGAACGGCAACATTATGCTCATCCATAACAAGGGAGACGTTAAAGAATTCAAGGATTATAGACCCATTAGCTTGCTTTCAGTATTGTATCAAATATTCAGCAAGATACTTTCCAATAAAATCAGGGCAATGCTTGACTTCAGCCAACCAAGAGAACAGGCTGGCTTCAGGAAGGGATATTCTACGATGGATCATATCCATGTCATCAATCAGGTAATAGAGAAATCTGGGGAGTACAATCAACCTTTCTATATGGCATTCATAGATTATGAAAAAGAATTTAATTCAGCAGAGATACCAGCAGTCATAGAGGCATTGCATAACCAAGGAGTACAGGAGGCATACGTGAGTATCTTGGCAAACATCTACAAGGATTGCACAGCAAGCTTGGTTCTCCATAAGAAAAGTAGAAAGTTACCTATCAAGAAAGGGGTCAGGCAAGGAGATACAATCTCTCCAATTCTATTCACTGCATGCTTAGAAGAAGTATTCAAGCTGTTAGACAGGGAAGGCTTAGGCGTGAGGATGAACGGCAAACATCTCAGCAACCTTCGGTTTGCATATGACATTGTCCTATTCAGCAACAATGGGGACGAATTACAGCAAATGATTGAGGACCTTAACCGAGAAAGTGAAAGAGTTGGGCTGAAGATTAATATGCAGAAGACGAACATAATGTTCAATAGCCTGGCAAGGGAACAAGAATTCAGGATCGCCAGTCAGCCTCTAGAGTCTGTAAAGGAGTACGTTTATCTAGGTCAATTACTCACAGGGGACCCTGATCATGAGAAAGAAATTTACAGAAGAATAAAATTGGGCTGGAGTGCATACGGCAGGCATTACCACATCCTGACTGGGAGCTTACCATTGTCGTTGAAAAGAAAAGTGTACAATCATTGTATTCTACTGGTGCTAACATATATGGGACAGAAACTTGGAGGTTAACAAAGAAGCTCGAGAACACGTTAAGGACCGCACAAAGAGCGATGGAACGCAAAATGTTAGGCCTAACGTTAAGAGACTGGAAGAGAGCTGTGTGGATCAGAGAACAAACGGGGATAGCCGATATTCTAGTTGACATTAAGTGGAAAAAATAGAGCTGGGCAGGCCATGTAATGCGTAGAATGGATAATCAGTGGACCATTAGAGTTACAGAATGGATACCAAGAGAAGGGAAGTGCAGTCGAGGACGGCAGAAAACTAGGTGGGGCGATGAAGTTAGGAAATTTGCAGGTGCAATCTGGAATCAGCTAGCGCAAGACAGGGGTAATTGGAGATCGCAGGGAGAGGCCTTCGTCCTGCAGTGGACATAAATATAGGCTGATAATGATGATAAGCTCATCTTTAAACTTCAGTATCGATGAAAGCATAGTGGTTTCGATAAAACAATATTTAAGTGATCGAAAACAGACAGTGTGTTTGGATGGCAGTTTATCGTAGTGGCGTGGAGCACAGGTAGAACACCAGTATTCTAATCGGAAGGTCATAGGTTCGAATCCTCCTCCAGTACACTACATTTTCAGGCGTGAAGTGGCGCCTGACACCGGCAAAAAAAGAAAAATGCCGAGAGCCAGCGGGGCTATGCTAGTCCAGGTGCAACCAAATTAGGAAGGCCCACTAAGCTTCAACAAAGGCACTCCCTCACCAGAACAGGCATTGGCCTACCTAGTGCAGTGTTAGGCCACTACCTCTCTCATGACCCCTGCAATTAAATTATCGAGTACTTTCAGGTGTTCCTTGCGGTTCAGTGTTGGGTCCGCTGTTCGCTATTATTACTGTTATTATGAATGACATTCTTAGTGTAGCTAAACAACCGGTTAAGTTGAAGCTTCTCGCAGATGACTAATTTATTCTACCATAACCAACGTGGAAGATCAACTCAGAATTGGCCATTGTCTAGATAATTTCAATCAGTGGTGTTATCTTTGGGGAATGGAAATCAACTACACTCAGTCACACTACACATATCACTAAAAAAGCAAGCGTCATGCTTTTTCACTATTATATTGATGATAATCTATTAGTTCATGCTAGTCAATTTAAATATTTAGGCATTACAATAACACAAACTCTGGCATGGCATATGCATATAGAAAAAGTGTGCTCGAAAGTGAATCAGATACTCCTGTTCCTGTTGAAAGGATACTTGGGGCAGGAACAAGAGCAAGCTGATCGGGATATAAGGCTGATCGCTTGTATTACTTTCATTAGGCCATTACTAGAATATGCCTCGGTCGTTCGGTGCCTTCATGAGGAAGGATAAAAAACAAATTTATAAAAAATTGAGCGCCGCACTGTGTGCTTCATATGCCGCCAGTAAAATCGGTTAGATTCAGTCATACAAATGCTGCAGTCTTGCGAGTTGGAACCACTAGAAGCACGAAGGCAAAAAAATTGGCTCAGTCTTTTTACAGGCGCTGCATGGACAACTTAAAATTGATAAAGATGTGCATGTAACACTGCCAGGGCAAAGAAATCGCTCGTGTTAATCACAATTATGTTATACAGTCATACTTTGCTCGAAATGGTGTTTCACTATTCAATTTTATTGCAATAGTATATGGACACTCCAGGCGAATTTCTGCCGTCATCGTCGCCATGAGGTTCCATATAAAGTGCACGGGTGATAAAATCGTCGCCGCGCACCGTACTCTGTATGTGTGAGTGAAAGCATGCGATGGTGAGCCAGCAATCGCGGCTCGTGCACACAAGGGCACAAAGCGGGAAGGAAGCGCACAGTCTTCCAGTCAGGCACAATGCTCCGGAGGGAGGGTACGGAGGTGGAGGGGCCGCGCACTCCCGCCGGGCCGGAAGTCTCCGGGGGGAGGGTGGGCAGTGGAGGGGCCACGCTTTACTGCGGCCGTGCAGTCCCGCAGGTATGGAAGGCACCAAAGGGGAGGGAAGAGGGGGGGGGGGGCGTTCGGCGCCGCGAGCGCGCGGCCGTATCTTGAAAGGCATCTGTGGCGAGGGTGGAGTCCGCCCTCCCTGTGTTTTCAGGGCTAAGATTGCGTTGATGCGAATGCCGGCACAGAGCTCAATTCACTTGCTGCTGCTGCTGACTCAGTCTAGTGTTTCCACAGCGAGTTTCCCTGGTCATTAAGTGAGATGCGTTCATGTTTGCTTGTGCACGCGTG
The DNA here is from genome assembly GCF_013339745.2 of Dermacentor silvarum. Classification (NCBI taxonomy): domain Eukaryota; kingdom Metazoa; phylum Arthropoda; class Arachnida; order Ixodida; family Ixodidae; genus Dermacentor; species Dermacentor silvarum. Next base: position 5,351,385 of record NC_051163.1, on the reverse strand, counting down.
ACACCATGCTTGTTAATTTAGTTAGTGTGTCTAAGTTTACAAGTTTATACGGCCGATAAAACTACTATCCTCACTTCATATACCTATCCACTAATTTGCTATCGCAATCAATGCTTCGCCTTTCGGGCGAAACAGCCACTTTTTTTACAGCCGTAATTGAACTGTGGAATATGTTGCCAAGCTTTGTTGTTAACTTAAGTGATTATTCAAGTGTTTATTCGCCGTGACCTCACTTAAGGGCAAGATATAGCCCGGCATAACGCGCGCGCGGCCCCGCACGGCGCGGATAAGCAACACCGGTGAAAATTGCACAATCTACAGTCTGGCGTCACGGCGTAGCCGGCGTGCCTAGCTGCGTCGGGCGCACTCAGCGCTGCCATGTTCTATTTCACGCGGCTGCCACTAGACCAGAATGCACTGCACGCTGTAGGGGCAGCGGGCAAAATGGCGGCTTGCGGCGCTCGTATGAAAGCGTGGCCGTGGCTTTCTCAACGTCCGTGGACGATGACAGCGCAAATGAGGATGTATATACATAGTCCGCTTCCGCTTTTGACGTAGCTGACGCACTAGCACTAGGAGTGCGATCTTCTGGCTGTCAGGACAAGTTAACGCCATGCCGTGAAGGCACTCAAACAGCACACGGAGCGAGAGCTGCGTATAAGGTATTTTTTTGTTTGCTTATGTAAAAAATCACGATGTGCTTTCTTTTCGAACTTATGTTCATATTTTATGCATGACTGGTTATTCATGTATGTGTAAGCGGGTGATCGGCGCTCTGTCAGGCTTTATGTACCTTAACGCCGATCCCCTAGGCAACTATGTATGCTGGTTGTCTGAAATAAAGTGTCTTGTCTTGTCAAAAAAAAAAGTATGCACAACTCGGACGGCGCGGGCACATGCTGTCAGAAAGCGAGAACGCACATGCGCCATAGAAATAGCTGTTCGCGCGGCCGTGAAGTTGTGCTCCCACACACTGAGATGGCACTAGCCTCATGCGGCATGTAAGCGGCGTGCGCGCCGAACTGTAGAGGAGACAAATTACTTCCACAGGCTGGCGTGGCTGGCGTAGCGCATCCGACTTCGCCTGCCGCGGCCTGACGCGCCGAAAATTCTGGACTATATCTTGGCCTTTACATTCTTCAGCCTGTGCCGCCTCATGACGATAACCAATACGTGTGCCAAGAAAAGACTTACCGTCACTGTTGTGGGTACGTACCTATCACCATCCAGTAGATTTGACTCCAAAAGATTACGTGACATTCTGTCAACATCTCCTGATTCATGGATTATCATCAGGGACTTCAACGCTCATCATACAATCTGGGGAAGTACGAAAACCAACGCGAAAGGCAGAGACTTGATATCATTCCCCTCCGACAGCGAACACTGGGTTTTAAATGACGGCAGTCCTACATTTTTATGTGGCACCATATACAGCAGCTGTCTCGACTTGGCCTTCGTCTCACGAAGTCTCATCAGGCATACAGGATGGTTTACGGACATTGAAACGCGCAGGTGTGACCCTATTCCAATGTATGTCAAGATCAGAGGACTGTACTCTTCGAAGTCAAGTGATACCATCCAAAGAATGGATTGGCCCAAATTCTAGTCTGTTATGGAAGACCAATGTCAAGGTAATTTATTATATAATTTGGAAGACATAATCAAGAGCACAGTGCAAGACAGTATGCCTACTCTAATGTGCTCTTCGAAATTCATTGAATTTGGCATAGAACTAAAGCGACTTCGAGCCATCCGGCGACGTGCCGAACGTACTAGATACCGACGCGCAAAGTCAATGGACGATCTACGGACTGCTATACGCCAACAAAAGAAGATCCAGCGCCGGTTAGATAAGCAAGAGTCACAACGCTGGACTGCTTTCTGTGAATCGCTAGACCCTCACAAACCCCTATCGCACTTATGGAGGACGGTGCGAGGGCTCTCCATTCAAGGCTCTGGCCCTCTTCCAACAACTACCAGATATTGATGTCGCAGAAGACTTCTGCACCAGACTATCCGGGCAACTCACTGCTTCCAACAACTTAACACGTTCCATCAGCTTCCCACCACCACGTGACCCGCGCATGGATCTACCATTTTCAATCCATGGACTCAAGGCGGCGTTAGCTTTGTGCAGACGCACGTCATCACCAGGACCTGAGGGAATTTCTTACACAGCTCTGTGTCATCTCGGTGAGCGGGCGAGGAGTGTTCTTGAAATCTATAATGAATCCTGGCAAGCTGGCACAATTCCCACAAGCTGGAAGACTAGTCACGTAGTTCCGCTACTGAAGCCTGGAAAGTCTCCATTGCAGCTTTCATCATATCGCCCGATTGCATTGGCGAGCTGTGTGGGAAAAGTGATGGAGAGGATGATCCTCGGACGCCTGGAGTGGTACCTGGAATACCACGTCTACCCAGATGCCATGGCAGGATTCCGACGTGGCGGCTCGTCGATTGATGTTTTCGACCTGGTTACCTACGTTCGGGACCAAAAAGGGTGTAAACGTATGCGCACTTCTTTGTTTCTCGACGTCAAAGGGGCGTATGACAACGTTACACATGAAGCCATCCTCATCGCTCTCGAAGAGGTAGGCCTCGGCGGTCGGATGTTCCGATGGATACATAGCTATCTTTCTATGCAATCTGTCTTTGTGGGTACAGAGGACGGCCGCACTTCTTTACATTACACCTACTGTGGCGTCCCCCAGGGTGGCGTACTGAGCCCTACATTGTTTAACCTTACGCTGATTGGTCTCGTTGATCACCTTCCAAGCACAATTAAATTGTCAATGTACGCAGACGACATATGCGTTTGGGTGTCCAGAGTGACACGCTTACAGCTGCGCCAAGCTCCAAAAAGCTACCACTCAGACTACACACTACCTCCGAAATCAAGGCCTGGAGATTTCATCTGATAAAAGTGCACTTGTGGCATGTACGCGTAAGCCTATGACGCACTACAGTGTGTTAATCAATGGGCAGATGATACCATTTGTACGGTCACACAAATTCTTGGGTGTCATAATTGACAGAGACATCTCATGGAGCCCGCATGTATTGTACTTGAAAAAGCGGTTGACAGGTATCTGTCACCTTTTGAAGTTCTTCGCTGGAAAGACCTGGGGAATGTCGACAAGCGCTATGCTTCGATTATATAGAGCACTTTTTCTCGGCTTCTTGCGGTACAGCTTGCCATCATTGACTAACGCAAGTAAAACACGCCCACGTACTATACAAAGTGTGCAGGCCCAGGCGCTACGGATTTGTCTAGGCCTTCCTCGAAGTGCGTCAACGGCGGCAACTATTGCAATCGTCGGAGACCACCTCATCAAGACCCACATCGCCATTGAAGCACTAAGAGTGCACGTAGTGCACTCAGGCAGTCGAAAGGTTTTGTTTTCTTCACTCTGCACTGCCCGTGCTGCCGCACTTTGACGTTTCAGCAGTTTCGTTATCGCGTAGTGCTGCGCTCATTTTGCTGGCTCTCGAAAATCACACGAATTGCAAGTAGCAGAGAATGCCACGTCCACATGATGTCGCGGGATTCCCGAATGGTCCACACCACTTGACCAATAGCAGCTGCAGTGGTGAATCCAAAGCTCTGTCTTGGCTCGGTTTCTCCACAGCCACGCGCTTGCATTTTGCGCAAAAACAGTACAGCTGTCTGCCATGCACCGTTTTACTCCCCCAAGGCAGTAAAGGGCGGTGATGGCGTATGCAATGTCCCCACTCCACACTCGGGGGCGGGCGATTTGAATTGCGCTAAAGGTATGCGGACTCTTCAGACACAATTTTCTCGTAAACTAATTCTTTTCTTGGCCCGAAACAGGCACTGCAATGTTTCTGGAATGGTATTTTAACAGTCGACATCGACTTACTATTTGCCTCTAGTGTGCCTTTAAATGATTCAAACAAGCCCATTTATGCTGTTTTGGCCAAATTATCGGCCGTAGTCACCTTAACTACTGACATGCCTTCACATTTCCTAACCGAAATCCTGCCATTACGCATCCAAACGAACATGTATCCTTTTTCTTTGCTACGCTGTCAACATTGCCAAAACAATTGTTTTTGAGCCTTGGTGAAGTTTTCATGAACATTAATTTTTTTCCCATAATATATATATATATATATATATATATATATATATATATATATATACACACACACACACACACATACATACACACATATATATACAAAGAAATTACATTGCCGGTGGTTGATTTCACCCCAGTTAGCACAGAAGCCCGAAGCAAGGACACATGCTTAAAAAGATGGAATAAAACACCCTTACCAATTTCCCTCGTGCACATAGGCGCTTTGAGACACTTGGTGTGTTAGCCGCGTTGCACAGTAGCAATTTACTTATTAAAATTAGCATGCCCATGTTCTAGCCGACCACAAAGAGTCAAGTTACGAGACGCATATCTCAACCAAGTTCGCTGCGCATCTCTCATTGTATTACAGTGCTGTGGCGTTCTCCTACAAGGTTGAACATGTTGTGTCTTACAATTCAACACGTCTTAATGCTGAATAAATCTTCCTCTTGCTCTGCAGGGTCCACCACGGTACCATAGCTGAAGAATGCACTCGTCACTAAAACCTGCAACATGTCTCTTGTTGTAATGCGCCACTATGCCTTGCTGACTCATGAAAGCTCTGCTTTGGCCGATTCCCACAAACGCATAGGATATGCATCATATTTTTGCTTCTTGTTCACCATGCTAAAATTAATCATGAGGGGCTGCAGCAACCAAAAGGGATGAAAATCAAGACCTTGATCCGTGCGATGACACCTGTCCTCTGCCTGTCAAAGCCATACTTCCGGACACTGCCCTCCAGCAGGGAGACTTCGTCCTGAGGAGTCCAGGGCATCTGCTCCACGTGCCAGTCCATCTCCTCTTCCACTTCAGGTGGTTCCTCGTCATTGGCAGACCGGTTCTCTGCAAACGGAAAATGACTGAATGCCAGGAGTTGCTGCTCTGCAGGGCTCCATTTTCTTTTGCCTTAAAATATTATTGCAGATTGGTGCGTTGGTGTAATCATGCACTGCATTTCTCGGTTAGTGTATTATTGATGCCCGCCCTTCAAGAGCCATATTTATGGCCCCAAGTGACCTGTGAGTAAATACAGTAGACTTCAGTTAGTTTGACTCCGGTTAATTCAATGTTTTGGTTAATTCAATCTGTACCAAAGGTACAAACTTTCGCTCTTTCGATTCTAAAATTGGCCTTCGCCGGATAATCAAAACTCGACCAGTCAGCACGCACGTGCCTCACTTCTATGGTGAACCCAACAGCGACCCCTTTAGTGGCAGCGTCTATCTTGGCGGAGCTTGGGGGACAGTAAAAGCATTGAATACCCATCATCTCCTGCTGGAAACACCTACCGTATTTACTCGAATATAGGTTTAACACAAATACTATAGGTCAACCCCTGTATATCAACTCGCCGAGGAATAAAAAAAAAGAAATTGAGTATGGGTCGACCCAAATCTTTAAAAAAATAACGAGAAAATTTGAACATGGTGCACATTTATTTCCTGTACGCTCGGCTACTATATCTCACTAGTCAATGCCACAAGCTCCATCCTCGTTGGAGCTACCAGAGAAGTCGTTCTCATTGAATGAACATCGCAGGCGCCCTCAGCACCATAAACGATGTCGTCCTCGGTGCTGTCGAGTGCATTGAATATGTGGCGTTCCCTAAAGCTAGTCTGAATATACAGTTAAATAAATAAATTGAAACATCTCCGAGCTGACGTTATGGATGGTGAATGGATGGTTACGTAATGGTGCATTCTGTCAGCTCCATGCTTTTGCTAGCTTTGTTCAAGAGTGTAGGTCAAGGTTCTTTGGTCACGAATATAGGTCTATAGCTCATTTTCGAGTAACATAATTGGAAAAAAAGTTGAATAAATATGGCATTTTCAGCCTACCCTAGGAAGATTTTCAAGCAATAATCTCTAAATACTCTAATCAAGCACAGCTCACAATGCTTGATTAGAGTATTTACCCAATTCCAGTGCATGCCTTTTCTTTTTCTTCAGGAAAATTGGGCTCATAATTGCCTGCACGGTACAGTCGGATATGAAACCAAAAGCGCCTTTGAAGGGTTTGTATGCCTTGCCGTATACCAAGGGTGTATTGCGGCAAAGCTGACTTTAGAAAACCGGTCGCTGTTGTGCAACATATATAGACGCCTGCCCATTTTTCTTGTTAAAAAATCAGGTGCACGTTATATTTCTATTCTACTTTATTTAAAAGATTGGTGCCATTCTTACGTTAGTTTTCTACTATGGACAGATAGAAAATGGGCGCGCATTTGATTCGGGGGCGTGTTAAGATCGGGCAAATACTGCCAGATGAATCAGAGGTGTTTTTTGGCTTTTTCTTTTTGCATCATGTTTCATTCAACTAGCCAGATAATTCGATAAATTTCGCCAGTCCCATCAGGATCGAACTAATGGAAGTCGTCTGTACAAAACTCATTCGGCTCAGTGCTGGCACACTTTGTCAAATCCATAACCAGTGCTCTTGTTTACATCAATCACATGGCTCAACCAAGTATGGCATGCAAGCAGCAAGCCCATGCTTACACAAGCTATTTACTAGGCTCTTATTTCTTTAACATACCAAGAACTTCAATCACGGGTCTTGCAGGTGCTGCCCTCGGACTTGGTGCTAAGAGCTTGGTCAAAAGATCCAGGCCAGTGAAAACCTGCCCTGGACTCTGCTTTGGCATGTGAACCACATACATGCCTGAAAAATAGGGGCGTCCATGATGAATAGATTGAATTTACCCAAAAATAAAGGCAACATAGTCTAACTGTCATGTATCCTAGAAATATTCTTAATGGATGGGTATTGATGTGGCTAAATATCTTCTATCTGAAAGGGTAACCAAAGGCAAACATTCTGTATAACAACAGTGTATATATTACAGCACTGAAGACCTAGTCATTTTCCTGCTATAAAGCAAGATAACAACTGGAGACGTTGTGTTCCTTCTTTAATTTGTGCGACACAGTTATATGTAAACAAACTACCTATCAATAAATGATTACCCTTTTCCAGATACAATGTGACAGCTGGGTTTAATGCTGACACCACAATGCCACAGAATGGCTGAGGTACCAGCGTAGACAACAGGACATGCAGCTTTCCTTCCGTTTAGGAGAAGGACGAAAAGTAAGGGACCACCCAGGGTGACCCAACACTCACCATTCTCAGACACATACTTTGCTGTCTCGAGACCATTTTCAACCACTTTTCCAGGTAAGTGCAGTCTGTCGGGGAGAGAAAACAAACGTTTTGTCTTGGCCCATTGATAAGCACAATATGTGACAGAGCAAAAACACATAAAGATGACCAATAGGCCAACACCAAGTATGCACACAGGAACCATGAATGTCAGCTGGATACTTTAAGACACCTTCTGTATATCCTGTATCTGCATGCATGAGACACAGGTGGTGTGTCATAGTAGTACTACTTGTATTTAAGTACTTGCATCTTAAAACAAGCTACCTGTACTTTGAAATCTTCAGATGAATACAGTTAATCTCCGGTTTAATGCACATGGATGCTGACAATTATTTTATTAAACCAGAAAGCACTCAAATATCGGGAAGAAACAAAGTCTACTGTAGAACAGGTAGGATGCGGCTACTGTTGGCATGGGCTTGCAGAGCAAGGAATTATTGTACACTGCAAGTAAATTCTCGGTCACAGCACACCAAGAAATTGCCTCAGAAGGCCAATACCATCAAATGCTCAACTTCATGCTGGCAATGAAGGCTAGGCAAAGTCAGCATCTTTCACGTGGTCATTATACCTACCAACAAGTTTCAAAATCTTACCTTAAATAAATAAAAATGCTAGACTTGTTATCCTAATAAGATGAAAACAGCAAAATTGGTCTTTGTTCTACCAACAGAACCAATTTTTGGCTAGGCTGGCTGCATTTAAGAGAAAACATTACTTTGCCGACAGCTTTACAAAGATTTTCAAAAATTGAAAAATTATAAATAACTGAAGCATCAAGTTTATAACTATGTAACTTGGCAAAAAATTCTTCTGCACCTTCTGGGACATCTAAGGCAAACAAAACGAATATATTATACACACAGCTCTGAAATAAAATTAAAATTGAATTATATTCCAGGGTTTGACACTGCAAAACCAGAATCTGATTACGCGGGACTGGTTGCGCCCCCATCGGGATGCAGCTGAGATCGAACCCGCGACTTCATGCTCAGTCGTGCAACACCAGAGCCACATGGCGGGTAGCTCTTGTCATTCATCGTGAGCAGGCCTTTGTAGAACTCGGGTATACATCGTTTTATATAAGCTGTCAACTATCATGTTTGTCTGCTTCAGACGATATAACAGACGCAGTTCACAGAGCTGTGATGTCTGTTTTTGGTGTGCAATTGTGGCATTGTAAACTTGATGCTTTAATTTTGTTACCTATAATCTGCACATTTTTAACAAACTCAGTTGACAAAAATTCCAGGCCACAAACTGCACCTTGCTGCCAACATTATAATTTCGGCTTCTCTCTTAAAAGCAATAAACTTTAAATCAAATAGGTGCAGCAGCTGTCTAATAAGAGCAATTCTGTGTCTCACAGGTACTTTAATGATAAAATAGGATTTCTAGAGGTCTTTCTTCAAGCCAACAGCATATGTACAATGCTGTTAAGCTTTGTTGAACAAAATTGACAAAACTCATGCCCAACAATGCTGGCCTCACATGCTTCATACTTTCGTGAAGTTTTTGGATAGTTCAATACAATTGTTCAACTCGGAGCTTCAAATTAGGCATCCTTACAGTTGTGCACCTCCCCGTGCCACAGCCAGCAGAGCTATGTCTATCTTTGTATTCCAAACTTGATGCAGAAATGGCAGTGCAAGAACACGATTACAAGAAAACATACTGGCAGGACACAGACCGGTTTGCGTTTTCAGTCTTCTATGCGTTAACTGCTTTGGGTTCTTCATAATAAATGACCAACTACTCAAAACCAAGATAGTCCAGCAGCAAACTGTCAATTATTTGAAGCTTGTGATCACATGTATACAGGCCGACAAGCACACAGGTATTTCAAAACAAGCTAAAATAAATCGCATGACCAGCAGCCCCAATACAACAGGTAAATGGCACAAAACTTTCCTTGAAAATGGAGTCAGTTCCCTATAATTACAACATGTGAAAATCTTCACAAGTTACACATGATGGCTCAATCTCTTGAATATGCTGGCTGAAAACGGTCAAACTTCGTTGTCCACCACCCTGTCCACCATCATACAATGATGGAGACAGTTCAGGCTCTATGTTTATTGTCTGCTTTTAATAAAAACTGCAAGAAATTTCCGGCTGCACTAATGTCGAACCCAAATGTATCGAATCTGAAGGGATGCCAAAAATGTTCAACACATTGGTAATTCGATATGTAAAACAAAAATTTTATACAAAAATCTTCCAGGGGATCTTATTGCTGTTCCCTATATGCATTAATTCATTATATATGGGTTCGATATATCCGGGTTCGACTGTATGAGAAATGGATGCACAGGTTGTACACATCAGGTCACAATTAGGGGAAGAAAGTAAGCACAAAGGTAGTGCGACAATTCATTGATTAATACACTGCCACTTGGCAATTGTGAAGCCTAGCATATGACTTAAGCACGTTGTTCACAACACATAAGTTATATATCTGATCGTTTAAACCCACAAACCCAAACGCCACTGAAGGCCTGCTGCAAATAAAGCACGATTTATTTCTTTAATTTCAGCTTCCGACCTGAGTTTCCTTGCTTTTGGTCCCGCTGAACGCAACGGTTGTAAAGAAAGGGTGAAGAGATGGCTGGCAGTATGCCATCGAGGGTCCTTGATCGGTGAGCACGTTGTAAACAGATTGGGATAATGGGCTTTCAGTGGCGGCTGCCTATTGCAGTGTACAGCGCAGAGACAAGACGGGCGCGTGGCTCATGACACTGGTCGATTCTATGCGCCAAGATAAGCTGCGAACAGAGCCAGCAACCCGTGCCACGTCTACGACCTTAGTCGTTAGCGACACACGATTTCGCAGCTCATTTGGCAGCATGCTTTTATAAAGGGTCAAACAGGGAGAATGCGATAGCTGGTAAGCAGATGCACCGGCAAACTGGCTTGCACCATGCATGCACGGGGAGGGGAGCATGTGGCTGCATAAACAGCCCCAAAACGTGGGGCTGTGCCCATTAGGGAACAAAGCTCCCCAAGAGGGGCGAAAATTGGCACTGCGCCACCTGCTTCTTTCGTATGGCCGTTTTGACGGTGAAGGCTAAAAAGTTTGGGTCTACCTCCAGCTCCAGACGCAACACGGGAAATGTGTCCCATCAGCACAGAACACATGTACGCCGTAGCCATTGCTCGCTGCGCACACCGTGGCTGCTTAGACCAGCACGGGAACCCCTTTGGAGACTAAAGGGAGCGAACGGGTTCGGCACCGAGCAGATGCGGGGGTGTTTGCTTGATATTGAGAGACAGGAGAGACTTGGTGATGCATGACCACACTTCCGAACAGTCCAAAGGTCTTCTCTGAGTACGGATTTGAGGACTGGCGACACCACACGTCTTTTATCCTGCCGCCTCAGCTTACAAGTGCTTCCTGCTTGTTAGCCCGGTGTTTGGGCTCTGTTGCTTTAGGCTGTGTTTGTATGGCCTTTTGTGGAACGTACGATTGCTTTGCGTCGGTGGCCTTCTCCACTATTGCATTTTTACATGTTTATTCAGGGAGAGGAGTACACATTTTGAACTGTTGCAAAACAAAGTGGGCGTCGACGAGCCTCAATGATTGAATAGCCAGCGGACCGCTCACACGACAATCCTTGTACAGGTTTGGTGAATGGTGTGCCCATCCTCATGATCACCGAGTAGTGTAAATGTTTGGGGAGCTGCACCGAGGGTAGGAAACATGGCCCCGCTGCCCTAACCAATGGTTCTGGACTAAACTTGAGGTGCTATGCTCCGTCAGCTCTGCCGAGATAGGGTTGCCTTAGAGGTGTTCCAGTTCCACCTTACATTATATACGTTATTCCTTGTAAAAAGTCCTTGTAAATACAAAATGTCTTCAAGGTTCATCTGCGTCCTTCCATTTGAAGCCTCCAGCCAAGTTATGCCGCTAAGCTTAGTGGCGGTACTCTACACTTGCGTAGACTATCCTTGGCGGTGCGTCTCGGAAACCCAAGTGGGAAAATAATACTCATACCCTGAAGAAGGAGAAAGAACCTGATTTTGCTACCTTTAAACATGGAAGAAACAGCTTGTTCACCCTTATCTCTCGCAATGGAAAGTGCACTCATACAAAAATTCGTTTGTACCTTTTTTGAGGAACTGGTCATATCGTGAAAGTGAAACATGTATTCTAAGTGGCAGCTTCGTTGCACATTCACAAGTACAAGTCCATAAATGTACATTCATTCAAAATGTGAAGCAATGACTGATAACAAGCACACAAGGGCAGCACACAAGGGCATTGAGCTTGAACAGCACTTCTGAGGCTACCAGGTGTCATAGGTATATCAGACGGGACAAATAGTCTGCATGCGGCAAAACTGCATTGTTACCACATGGTGCATCTTTAGTCAGCCAAAACACGACACACACCAAACGCTTGCGCTGCTGTGGACGCAAGACCACTTGCACTAAGGAAATGAAAACACAGCACGGACTTGCTGTAAATCTTCATGGTGCCTGATTGCGCTTTTTAATGTTTTTGTGGTTGCACCAGAAAGGGCGAGCTGGCCCGACCACCCACCAAGGGATTCCACTGAGGTGATGCATGGATGGCAACACCACCTGGTGGCGTTCCCTAATCGTCCCACTCTCAGCTCACAAAACTAACACAAAACCACGAAGTAGTGCCATCTCGTGCGGATGCCAGGAAACTAGCGTGATGATGATTACAGGACGTACATACATGGGACAAATTTTTGGTGGAGCCTGGCATAAAACACTTTCATGTTAACAAACAAATAACTCTTAAGTAGAAATAATGAATGAATTAGCAATTAGTTTGATGAGCTATCCACAGCTGTAAGTTCACTACAAAAATGCTGCTATGGGATTTGCATCAAGTTTTCCGCACTTAAATTAGAACTTTCAGGTATCCATAACTCATGTCGCAAAAATAATCTGTTTGGCTTTGTGGGGTTAACGTTACGTCTAAACGGCCAAACAGGGTGCTGTATCAATAAACAGCCATGTAATAATGAAGGAAACGTAAGCCAAGATAAAAAGCAATTAGTTACCATGTGCAGGCACTGTTCAAGGAAAAATTTTACACAGGCACCTCAATCAGTTGGCTCACACATTTTCAGAGATATGACATTTGAGATCAGCATGCCAATCACCTCCCAATAAAGAGAAACATTTCCCTGGCTTAGATGGTGCATCTGTGCATCAACATTGAGTAGCTTACTTGAATGCTTTTGTTTAAATCCTTAGGCATATAAGTGCATTCTCTTTAAATCCCTCCATATGAACTTGGGGTTTTCCAGTTTACATATGCATTACCAACAAGCCAAAATATTAATGAAAACAAATCTCTTTTGCTTATACATATCTATACTGTTTCAATGTAGGACCACTTACATAAAGTGTTCTTTAAGTCTCTAAGTGGTAGCATGTATCGACATTAAGTATATTTGAAATTACTAATGAAAACTGTTTAGCAATGATGAAAATGCTAGTGGAGCAGTCAGTACCTTGAATAGTGCAAATAGAATTGTACAATTGTGCCACACTTCACTGCAAACTTTGCTGTCACATCAACATCACACCAAGTTGTCAAGGCCATTATGCTACGTGCTTAAAGACCAACAAACAAAATTTTACTGTGGCTAAATTGGCTATAAATGAGTAGCACATACAACTGACACAACCTTGGCAAAGCTGCAGGGCTGGTAGTTGCGTAATTTTCTTATTAACAGCCTTAAACTAGCATCATAGCAGATGACGCATGCACCTAGTGGTAAGCGGATATGAGACCAATTTGAGCATACTGCCTCTAAGATTTTCTGCACTGCCTGATCTCAAAGATCATGGCAATTATTAAGGAGCCGTGCTGATTCTGAATGTTCCAGGTCCTGTGTAATTTCCAGCGTGTGGTAATGCCGCTGTATTTTTCAGTTTTGGCGTCAGAACATTCAATTTTACAAGCATTTTGCAGCGCATGCAGCATCCATTCCTATATCAAAAGTAACGTTTTGCACAGAGGCTTTTCTATATCTACGCTACCAAAAACTAGGCCTTTCACACGGTCCAAAATGCTGTTTCAGTTGGCCCTTACGTGTGCAATATGCCTGCACACCATAGTTACCTGGGGCCGTATTCTGAAACGTTCCACTTCGACGATATTTCTTTTTCGCTTTCAGGCGCGCGCCGATTGGCTGGTTGAGCAAAATTGAATGACGTCAGGCTCAACCAGCCAATCAGCTCATCCAATTTCGCTAAAACAGCCAATCATCACGCACCTGAAAGCGAGAAAGAAATATCGCCGAAGTGGAACGTTTCAGAATACGCCCCTGGACACCACCAAGGCAGACCACACCTGTGCACAGAGTAACCCAGTGGATCTTGTTGAAGAGACTGACAACCGATTTTTAAGGACCTAGTTTTTTTATGGCTCACCCTCAGTAGTGTTTACACCTGCAGCGGTTACTTCAAAAAGCACGTGCTGATAGGCCGCCTCACACATTGTGAAAGCTGCCCATCATTTTGCTTTCACAGAAGTGAGTGAAACTGTGGTTAACCGCCTGCATTTTGACCTTTTCAACCACTTTTGAAAATAAAAAGCTGGTACAATAAGTTTGCGTTGTCGTACAGACCTTCCTTATACTTGTACCACGTTTTTCCCAAGTACACACCTACGCCATGGCTGGCTGGCCCCTATCGTCGCTATTATTTCGATAGACGAGCCAAGCCAACTCATTGAAAACGAAGGCGAAGCTGCCACTTTTCTACTCACTACAACCGAAGGCCTATCTGCACATGGTAAGTTAGAAAAAACTGATAACAGAAAAAGGTGTACTGCATTCCAATACTAGTAAACAGATCAGGAACCTACACTAACAGAAGGCCACGTGGTAGATCTCTTATGTATCTTCATGTTCTTGCTGCGTGGGGTGCCAAAGGTCATTTTTCGAAACTTTTAGTGAGGAATTAAAAATATAAATTTGTTAAATGAGAAAAACATGGGTCATTTAAACCAGTATGATAGGCAATCTTTCCATCAGCGACGTCATCTCGATTCATGTTCTCAGCGGTTGTCCGTCACTTTAAGATCAGTTAAAGCAGAGCATTTTGTTTCGGAGACCTCAGGATTTCATTGTTGCTGGGAAAAGGATTGAATGCACTCAAAACATGATAGCTAATGGTAAAAGTACCTAGTATCTGTCTGTACCCCATAGTTTCTGTATGATTTAGAAGATTATGCCCGTGTATTTTAGATAACAAAAGTGAGAATATTACCAGATACAAATTTAATTTTGCATGCCTGTCTGGTACCTGAAATGCATTCTTGTGGCGTATCCTCTAGATGTATAAGTTGTTTTTTCGTCCACTTTCATTTCCAATTAGCTTATCATTTCTGCACTTTAATCAAAAGTGCAAATAACTTCCTCTGTTCTTTCCTTGGCTTCATCGTCTGTTGGCTCTATACGGTAGTGACTAGCAAAAATTGGGCCCCTCAGTTTCCCTTCTCGTTCATCGTCAGGAAAGACGAACGTTTCCAGCACTGTACGCTGGAAGCCGATCGGGGGTTACAGAACTTCTGCCGCTACTGTACGCCCGTAGTTTGGCCTCTTGTCCACTGTTTATTATGATCAAGCTAAATCCTGCAAATAACGTTTACGAGAAAAGAGACATTCAGGGCGTTGAGCACCTGCTATACGACTTGGCATCTATCCACACTGCCAGACACTGACACATTCGCTCACACTTGGAGAACGTCACCTTAAGTAGTACGGCTTGGAGTAAAACTTGAACTCCTCTTCGTAGAAGTAGATCTCCGCCTCCGAAATCTTTTGAAGCAGCACAAGGTGAGGAAGGGAATGAAAAACAGAGACATGGAGGTCATTTATCGGCAGTTTCATCAGCAACAACGCGAACGCTTTACCAAAGCTAAAACTTTTCCGAGCACAGAACCACGAAAGTAGCAAGAATTACCTTAGAGTACGGTGCCTTGATCTCAATTATTAAGAAGTCGTCATCTTGTTTTAGCTCGAACGCTGGAGTCAACATTTTTCTTCGTACTCGTGAGCCCGCCTCTTTCCAAAACTCATTCAATAAAGATCAGCTGAAGAGATCGCGAAGCGTAGCTTCGGGATGATGTCGGATGTGAAAACTAAAGGGCAGCTTCGCCACCGGTGGCCACCGTATTAGAAACCGTTGTTGGAGCCTGAACAGTGTTCTTGCACGATTTCGGCCATGAATTTCATACACGTGAGAAGTTTTTGCGGTGCCACACTGCACGGCATACACTACAGCCAAATACCATCAAATACTTCTGCTTTCTCGAAATTTTTTGGTTGTTTTTGTTTCTGTTGTTGTTGCCACTTATTTTAGTCATGAGGCGCTATTTGGCGATAGTTTCAAAGCACAAGTAACACAAAATTAAAATGAAATATTAAAGTAGTTTACTGTAATGTTAAAATACGTAATTATAACAGAATGACGGTTCTAAGTGAGGCGAAATATTAAAATAAGCTTTAAAAGTTGAGCATTTTCAATTCAGACGAACAGAAGCGACACTAGGCGTGCTAGCGTCGCTTCCTTTCGTTTGTGGCCATCGCATACGGCATTTGAAGGTATGTAACGTTGCTTCGAAATCAACTTTAATCGATTTGTTCCCTTCGTTTATGGCCGGTAATGTAAAAAGTACTGGTTACAGCATTTATCGGGCTTTCATATGTTATGTTGTGTCATAATGTCACTTTAACAATAAAACCACTGCCACCTTTGGTTGCGGTCTTGGTTGCCGCTTGCTTCAGATACGTGAGAATATGCGGGTATATTTAGTAGATACACAAATACTTGGCGGTGAATGCTACTGGCGCTATTTCGTGCACCTAAAAAGTGTCCTCGTCGCTTTCCTATTTCCTGGAAGCGTGCGAATCAATACGGGTGCTACAGTGATGTGCACTTCTCGGCGTTCCCCAAGCGCACTGTTTGAACGTGCTTGTGGGGTCATGATGTGCCTACATGTCAGCGGACTCGTTGAATTGGTGCATACACACTAGCGACCACGTGCGTGGCTGCTCGGTATTGCACGCATTTGGCTGAGGTACTGCCATTGTAGCATAAATCGGTGTGACGGGGCACGTACTTGCAGGCCTACGGCTGATGCCCGTACAATGCCAGAAACGATATGTATACCAACAGTAATTGAATTGACTACCGTTACTTGCGATTGTGGTTTTGGCGCTCACAAGCTGTTTCGTTGCCTAATTTTCCCGCCGCCTTTGCAGTTGCCGTGCTGAAGAAGCGCTGCCATGGCAAAGACCAAGAACCACACCAATCACAATCAGAGTAAGCTGTTTACCGTACATTTTCCTGTGGGGCCTGCAATGTTGATCGATTAGCGCACACCCGCCGCGGTGGCTTAGCGGCTATGGTGTTCCGCTGCTAAACACAAGGTCGCGGAATAAAATCCTGGCCGTGGCGGCCGCATTTCGATGAGGGCGAAATGCAAAAACGACTGTGGGATCCCGTGCATTGGGAATGGGGGCACGTTATTGATCCCCTGGTGGTCAAAAATTAATACGGACTCCACTACGGCGTGCTTCATAAATCACGGTTCTGGCACGTAAAACCCCAGTATTCATTCAGCATTCAAAACCCCAACATACAACTGGCTTGCCACTGATTGATGATAGTGTGCAGCAGCGTAACATACTAAAGTACCGGCGAAATGCGAAAACACCCATGTACTCAGATTTAGGTGCACGCTAAAGAACTCCAGGCGGACGAAATTTTCCGGAGTCCCCCACTACGGCGTGCCTCATAATCAGATAGTGGTTTTGGCACATAAAACCCCATAATTTTTTTTTTTTTTTTTTACATCTAAAGTACCAAAGCATCCATGCATGCAGGTTCAGTGTACAATGCAGCTAATGATGGTATAGAGGCAGCAGTTGCCATGTAAGCAGTTTAAGGGCCCATTCACACTTGCGACTAAGCGAGGTCGCGCGACCAAGTTGGTCGCAAAGCGACCAGTCGCAAGTAGTCGCAAATGGTCGCTTTTCTCGAAATGCGACCGTTTCGGGCCAGTCGCTCACTGCTCGATTTTTCAGTCGCGCGACCGCAGTCGCAGAACAGCTGAACCAATCAGATGCGAAGGAACAGGACGTCCGTATACATAACTTGCAACTACGTCACACCGCGGAACTCTGGGATACGATCTCGCAAGGCACCGCCATTACCGAGCACATTGCGGCAGACGACACAGCGCCAAGCTGTGCGGATTTCTCATTTCCCGTCGACGCCGTACGTCGCAATGGCGATTTGTGAACTATTTGGCTGCAGTACGAGAAGTAAGTGCAAATCTCATGAAAAGGCACCAGACTCCAGGATGTACTGTTTGCCTGAGGTAATAACAAATCAGTGCGACCACACAAAGGCGCTGTCCGAGAAGCGGAGAGATACTTGGCTTGCGCGCATCAACAGGAAGGACCTCAAGAATGTCTACCTGCAGAGAAACAGTCAAAACAAAATCTCCGTCACAGCCTCCTTCATTTTCTGTCAGCAATCACATAAAACCGTTTTTTTTTTTTTTTTTTTTTTTTTTTTGCTATTCCTCACAACAGTTGTTCATTCTTGTGTTCGGCTGTAAAGCAAAGAAGAAAAAAATGTGGTGATTGAGCACCACAATTGCTGTTTGCAGTGTTGTTGGCTGACACAAAGCTGGTAATGATCATGCACAAGTCTTGAAAGCACCTGTCGTGCTCTCGTTGCAGGTATTCCCAAGTAATTTAAGGAAAAGAACAGGGACTCAGGGGCAGTAAAAAATACAGTTCGGCAGTAGACACACTAAAGCTGCTTTCCTTTAACGGATAGCAGGGAAACAGGTTTTTTTTTTTTTTTTTTTTTCACTCTGCGTTGGCTCATTTCTGATCCAGATTGTGAAATTCGGTGTACGTTATCCCCGCTCGGCGACATCGCCGCGTGGCCGACGCGAGTTGAAGCTTCAATTTCACTTAGGCTGATGTATATGTCAATCCTTTATGTGGTTATTGCTGTTTCTTTTATCACAGCTATGAAATGACGAGTGCATTCAACTCACCTGGCTAAGCAAGACAACTCGCTTAGACGGCAACTTCTTCGCAATGAGGTTCCGGACCCATCCGCTCGTAAAGTAGTTGTGCGAGTCGAGCGACTTGTAAGCCTTCATCTGATCTAATGAAACATAACACTAGATAATTTATAATGTATTTTGTTGATAACACGAGATAATTTATAATGTCAACATGGGTAACCGGTGGTAGCAGGCTTGCATTACCAGCGGCTTGCGCACCAACTGGTAGCCGTTATGGATCCACGCCGTCACATAGGGCGATTTTTTCTTTGTACCTGGCCCGCGTTGGTCCCACAAGTTCATCAAAGTATGCAGGACAAAGTCCTGCACAATTCTCCTTCGCCATGCGCGCAAGGC
Organism: Dermacentor silvarum; assembly: GCF_013339745.2. NCBI lineage: Eukaryota > Metazoa > Arthropoda > Arachnida > Ixodida > Ixodidae > Dermacentor > Dermacentor silvarum. The sequence goes on along the minus strand of NC_051163.1, from coordinate 5,332,674 downwards.
AATCGATTAAAGCATACGCACAAAGCAAAACGATCCGCCGCACGGACGTAAACACAGCTCCGCTGCTCCGGCACCACGACGTATGTGCTCGGTAATGGCGGACGCAAAACCGGAAGGCAGGAACTGACGTCACGTGCAACTTATGTATACGCAGGCGCTTATTTTACGCGGCGATGACATTTCAAGCAGACGTGAACGGCACATCGTGATACATTTCGGTTTAGCGACTCGTCGGTCGCATTTGTAAGTGTGAACATCGTTCGTTTTGAGTAGCTTTCTGGTCACCAGTCGCAATCGGTCGCGCGACCTCGCCTAGTCGCAAGTGTGAATGCGCCTTTAGGCAGCATGCACTATCTAAAATTGAACAGCAGTGATTTCTCTTCATGACACACGAAAGGGATGTGCTGTTGGTGAATGAAGAAACTTGCATTTCAGATCGTAAGGACCACAGGAACGGCATCAAGAGGCCCAAGAAGGGAAACAAGCCTTCCATGCGAGGGGTAAGTGTCTCACACAGTTCACAAGGCAGTGTCTATTCTCATGGCAGTCGCCTCCCATTGGCTACCTATGATAATGTCACTGGAGAGGCGTGTCAGCTAGGTGGAGAAAGATTTCTTAACAGGTGCTCTTTGGTGGTGACGTGGGGGACGCACTTTTTCTGCAGTCTCTTTGCCAAAGACATTGAGTTTGGCACATATTTTATCAATTTCACACACCTAGGTAATTGTTTTACCCAACTGTGACCTCTCTACTTCAGACCAAGCTTGTCTTGCCACTGTTCAAGAAACGATAGCATGCCACGCGAATGGGCCAAACTTGGGCAACCGCGCTGTCATACTCGGCAAGAAACGATTCCCACTGCAAGCGAGATAATTTTGGTGACGACAGTTAGCCACATTACCAAGTCCTGGTAAAGTTCAACTGAATACTGGTGTCGCACAAGGCATTTTTAATTGCGGACTCTGCATTGAATTTCTCAGTCAATATTAAAGCACTCCTTTGTGCAAGGTGTGGTATTGCGATCAAGAAATTCAATTGGCGCTCGAAAGCGGCAGTTTGCATCTGCAGGGGGTGATAAATTCATCAGAAGAATCCTCACGGCAATTCGGAGGATTGACGTGCACATATGTAGCTGACTTCCAGCAGCTAGCCAGATTAACTGTCGTCATAAATTCCATTCAGTATAATACTGGTGTCACATGGGGGCATGCTTGATAGCGGGCTTGGCATAGAATTTGTCTGTCACGGTTGGCACTTGCATTTTTCCACGTGTCAGCCGCATCCCACTCCGGAAAGAAAAACAGTTTCTGCGTACAACTTGCGGTAATAACTGCAAACAATGCTAGTTTCTTTGTAATAACAACCTCCCGTCGCAGATGCACAGATTGTCCATGTTATCTTCGGGCTAGCTGCCCTGCACCACAACTTTGGCGACGATGATGGCGAACTTTGCCTTAAAGGTGGTTTCATAGCAACATGGGTCACACTGGCATGAAGCCACACCTGAAGTCGAAATTAACAGAAAACCTGCATCCCAATTTTACTGTTAAATGTTTAGAAAAGATTTGTCTGTGCACTTAGAGAACGGAACACTTAAGCTTGTGTTTAGACGGAAAGCATCTGAATTAGTGCAACATAGCATAAACTGCCGGTGCCGTGCAGTCAAGGTCCTTTTCTAAATGTTTAGAAAAGATTTGTCTGTGCACTTGGAGAACGGAACACTTAAGCTTGTGTTTAGACGGAAAGCATCTAACTGAATTAGTGCAACATGCATAAACTGCCGGTGCCGTGCAGTCAAGGTTGCACTTCACATCATCACACTAGGCAAATGTGTAATGCTCCCGCAGCCTCAACTACTACAAAACGTTTGGTAGGCTGAAACGCAAAATTGAAGAAGAGCATGTAAACAAATTATCTGGTTAAGGCAGAAAGTTGGGCTAGTTGGCAATGAGCATAATAAGACATAGCTAGTGTAACAAGACAGGGACTTAGCGTGATCCAATGTTCTTTCTTTTAGTCCCCTTCTTGTTATGCTAGTTATGTCTTATTATGCAAAAAATCTGTGCTGCCAGAGTTGCAAGAAGTGGTAAAATTGCTTTTTTGCTTGATAATATCTGACTAATGGCAACTTGAAGGGGGGGGGGGGGGGGGGGACTAAATCTAGAGATCATCCTGTTTCCTTTCTAATGAGTAAAAAAATACTTTTTTTAGAATTGTCAACATCTGGCTCTTGTGTCAAGGTTTTTTGTAAATGCCACATCTATTCTAACTATGCGCTTCGAAATGATTCGACACAAGCCTTAACCCTTTCAGACGCAACTTTATCCTGTTGATTGAAAACTTACTTTCGACACATTTCTTGTATCTTCAAAACCATAGAAAGTGTACAGCTGCAGAAAAGATTAAGAATTTTCAGTTCTTTAGTAAGTTTTGTCAAATTTACAGAATGTGGACTCCATGTGAAAACACGCACAGGAGCATCAAATATAAGAACAACTATTTCGTGTATTGAAAGCTTGAAAAACACTCACCTAGCCACTTGAAAATTATGTCTGGTGCATGACATTGTGAGAAAGAAGTGAACCCACTACATGCAACAACATACTGACACCGAGTAAGAATACCCAACTGTGTCAGACACCTTCCCACTCAATTTACTAAAATGTTTCGCACATTTTATCCAAAATTGCAGCACAATTCCAATCATAAGTGTCTCAAGATATATGCAACACATCTTAAATATCATTACTTTCATCAGTGCTTTTGCTGTTTATGCACTATCTTAGCGTCTGAAAGGGTTAATAAACAATGCTGGTGAATTCTGTAATGGTAACTACGGATGAACACACTTATTGTGTTATTCTGAATATAGTAGCTAGCTAGTTATTGTTGCGTAGTAAATTGCCCTTTGTGGATGTGCATGAAAACTTTAAAATTAAAATTTTTTGCTGTTTTTTGCTGTGATAAAAAAAAATTGCAAAGGTCTCTAGTTTGAGGCTTGAAACAGTAAAATTTTGTTAAAATGCAAAATTGCACTTCTGAATGAACTTGTTTTAGCATTCAGTAGGTTGTGTTTATGAGTCATGATGAAAGCTACTACACTAGAATAAACGTGAAAATTTTGAAGCGGCTTCAAGTAACTTGCTGTACTACTTCGGGATGCCGTGCGACGGTGGGCCAGAACATAAGCTGCTTTTGTGGTAGCTTAAAGAACATTGTTACACACTCGGGTTAAGCAACGAGGGACTGGTCGTCTACGGCATTTTTCTCTGTGCATTCTGCAGATACCTTTTCTAACACAATAAATTCTGCACTAGGTGCACAAATATCAGTGTGAAAGCATCAAAGCTACAGAGGAGTTTCTCAGCCAGAGAGCCTCGCTGTTGAATATTTTGTTCCAGGATGCCAGGATCGACCCTGGCATCGCTTGTTGTCTGGGGCAGTTCATTCACCTCAACCAGCAGGCTTCCAGATGGCTGCATGAGAGCAAACTTGGCTAGCTTTTTTAACCCTTATGGATTTTCACTTGATTAGTCACCATTACAGTGCTTCGCATTATTTGTATTGGTATAAGGTTTCTATAACCTGCATGAGCCCTCGTCATAGCTTCATGGTTAGTTTCATGTGCCCTATCTGAACTTTTCCTGTTGGTCACTTGCCTGCTCCGAGTTAACACCGGTGCATTTAAAGAACAGTGCTCTTTTCAGTGGGGTGAAAGCACAAACTTCAGGACTGTTTTCCCACCTTCTTGTTTCAAGTGTTATATGGTGCACTTGCTTTGGGAGTTAAGTGTGCTGGCTTAATGTGTGAGAGAGAGCAGTGGTGGTAAACATGTCTGCATCTCAACTTAGGCAGGCCTCACTCATGCAAATGTTGTGTGCAGGTGGATGCCAAGTTCGTGCGGAACATGCGGTTTGCCAAGAGGCACAACAAGAAAGGCCTGAAGAAGATGCGTGCCAATGAGGCCCTGCAGAAGGAGGCCGCACTGGCTGCCAAGAAGGCCAGCACGTAATAAAAGGCCGACTGTACAGTAATTTGGACTCCTCCTTGCTTCAAGCAGCGTGTCTTGCAGTGCACTAAAGCCTGCGCATTTGATGCCAACTTGGGCGCTGCATTCGGAATCTGTCGGAAGGCTATTTCATGTGACTTACAGTGACGACCACCTAAAATAGTATCGCATTCAAACACTTATCACATTTGCATTCAGAAAAAATAAGGTACATATAACGATGTTGTCACACAAAAAACAAATACATACTGCTTTCTGTGATTAAAAAATACCTGCAGTCCATAATTTGACATACAAATTTGTTTGGCTGAAATGTCCACAGCATATGGCATCTGAATGTGATACGGTGGGTAATTGGCACGCTACACTTGGAGAGGCAAGCATACACTTCATTTTGCTTATGGTGAAGCCCTGCTCCATTTACATTGCACATGATGCAAATGTTTAGTTCGATGGAATAGATGCTCAGATTTGGAAGAATACTTTTGATGATGCTGTCTTTTCTTCTATTATAAGCTTTTGTAAAATGCGATAAAAAATGTTTGTGATTACAGCTACAAAATGTTTTCAGTATTTTTCTAGGAGTGATAGGAATAAATTCTCTTAAAAGTTTGGCCTACAATCTTGGTCCCAGTTAGTTGAACATTTCTGCTTCATTATTGCATACTGTATTCCACACCATAGTCACTTGTCACTTTCAAATTGGGAGCATGAGACTCTTGCTTTAGTTAATAATTGCATACCGTAAAACCAAAAATATGTACTTGAATGCAGCATGAATGTCTAAAGAGCAAGGATTTATAAATCTACTTTGGACCTCCAGATACAGTTACTTACTCAATGGCATAACTCTTTTTGAGTTACGAAGTACAGAAATGCGAAAACACCCGTGTAGCTTTAGGTGCACGTTAAAGAACCCGAGGTGGTCCAAATTTCCGGAGTCCCCCTCTACGGCGTGCCTCATAATCAGATCGTGGTATTAGCACGTAAAAGCCCATAATTTAATTTTTTTTAGTTACAAAGTACAGAATTGTGCAGTCTTTCAAAGCTGTATCCGCCTCAATGAGGGGGATTTTAGTCCTCACATGGCACATAATGCATTAAGACAAACTAGGAATATTAAACAGTGCCAATTTTCTAATATGACCATTAAAAAGAATAGCTCTATTCACTGCGTGATTGCGCTACAGGTGGCAGCACCGTTGGCACGTTAATGTGGATAGGTGGTCAGCGGCATGCATAGAAATGTAAATGGCGTTTCGCTGTGAACGATTTGACACAATTTTATGGGAATGAAACGCGCCGACTACAGTGAAATATATTGCCCTCCACTGCCGTATCTTTGCACGAACCATGCGGAAAGTTTCTTTTTACTTGAAAGAAATGGCATCTGTTATTCGACAGGGGACTGGCACTTGGCCAAACAATGTGCATCCTTGGGGCTTTTTGTGCATCTTTCACTGGCGTTCCGCTTGCTCCACTAAAATTGTTGCGCAACTTAATACCGCATTCTTTGCAAATATTGCACACTCTATATAAAAAAGTCTGCATCCTTGTACAACAAAGCTAAATGGCAAATTAATGTGCAATTCCCCAATTGTAAGCTCACATCTGCATTTTTTTTAACTTGCTTCGATGTACAAACAGTTAATGAGTTCAATTAAAGAAGCTAGGCCACTATGTGTGACGGCACGTTAGTAGGATTGCCAGGTTGCTTCAGATTAGATTTTTATTGCAGCAACACCAAAAACACTCCATTTAAGTATAAAGCTGCCCTTGCATGGTTATGTGCAAGGTTGTAATTATTTGAGACTAAAATCATTAGGTTTTATTTCAGCTAATCATCACTGTTTTCTGTCAAGCACTGAAGAGCGAGAAGGGAATTAAAGTAATCACCTTTAAACTCTGTGTTATGACGTCCTGCATCTAGAGACTGCTATCACACAATGTTCACTAATACTCTGAGGTTTTCTTTTGTATCAGCAAGCCAAAACACAAAAAGCCCACAACTTATTTATAAATTCACCCACTGTGGCATTAAAACCACAATTTAAAAGAACACCTTTGGCCGGCGCGTAACCATTAAGCGAAACTTGCAACCATAGCAAATATTACGATGCAGTTATTGTAATATAGAGTGAAAAATGGATCACTACTGAGTGATATTCACTCCACCTAGATCGTGTTGCGTGGTATCAGAGATTGCAGAGTGATCAACAAATTGCGACAAGTCACTTGAGCACAGCATTCATGCATAGTTGAAACCACTTGATTTGCTTCTAATGAGGCAAAGTGCTTTCTGTGGTGTACTTCAAACAAAAAGTGACAATAAGTCTGTATTGGCGAAGGAAGAATGCCACAATCGCGCATTCGGCATGGCCAGTCACTGATCTTATTACAAGCGCAAACACGGCAGCGCAAGGCTTAATGCTTCTGTACATTGTCAGAAAATGCAGACCAGCATTTACGGTCGTGCTGCAATCATGGAAGAAATAGTTTTCTTAAGGATATGCACACCGTACGTGCACACGTCAACACGTAGGGCCTAGCACAATCCATACTATACGTGGCTCAGCCAGTGCCCACCAGGCGGCGGCTCTGCTCGATCTAGTGCCAATATTGCATCAAGCATCTTCCAGTGAAGGCAATGCTGCTGTAACACAGTCATCATCAGCTTATTTTTATGTCCACTGCAGGACGAAGGCCTCTCCCTGTGATCTCCAATTACCCCTGTCTTCTGCTAGCCGATTCCAACTTGTGCCTGCAAATTTAACTTTCATCACTCCGCCTAGTTTTCTGCCATCCTCGACTGCGCTTCCCTTCTCTTGGTACCCATTCTGTAACTCTAATGGTCCACCGGTTATCCATCCTATGCATTACATGGCCTGCCCAGCTCCATTTTTTTTCTTTTAATGTAAATTAAAATATCGGGCTCTGCCCGTTTGCTCTCTGATCCACACCGTAGCACAGTACGACTTTCAAAGCATTTGCTGCATGTTCTACGCCGTTCCAAGAAAATGGCAATGCTGGCCAAGGAAAATTGGTTGACACTATAGGGACGAAAGGACGAGCTAGCACTTATGATTCTGCATATTGCTATACTTCTCAATTTCATCACAGGCATTGCATCACTGAAGCTACTCGAGTAGTGTGGCTAAAGAACTGCATCACTGTGCGTTTCATAGTGAATTGGCTTGTAAGCTGTGGCGTCTTATTCTGAACAACTTCATACAGAATTGTAAAAAAGATATCACAATTATAATTCTTGGACTGGATTGCATGAAGAGGTTGGCATTGCTTGCTCAATATATCAATAAAGATATTAATTTTTTTTGTGGCACTTGTGGCTGGCGAGTCTGCAAGGCATATCCACTTGGAGCGAATTCTGAGGATCCCACTAGTTTAGATGTGTACCGTCAAACTTGCGGCAAAAAGGCACTGATGTTAAAACTTTTTAAACTAAAATCTGTTTTTGGCATCGAAGCATGTATAAATAACTGGAACACCCCTGTATGTTGTCACACTTTGGGAATGAATATTTTGAAGCTGGTGTCGTCAAGAGAATTCATTCCAAGTGGTTACAACGCCTTCAAAACTCGTCAGTTACAACACTTAAATTGCCATGTGCTGTAATGCAATCGTGCAACTTGTGTCTGCTTGTTCAAGTAATCCAGCTCAAGGAATAGATTTATTTGCCACAGGCAGCTTTAGTATAGTAAAAAAAAAAAAAAAAAAAGTTCTGTATATTAAAGTATAGAGGATTTAACTAATGTGTAAAATTGCATATTGTTTGCATACTGGGTGTTACGAATAGCTACAATATTAGAGAAGGTTCCATAAATTAATCATCTTCAGCCAATTATTGACTAAAATCAACTGCAATAGTGGCTTTATGCTCAGATCAGATGTGTGTGGATGTTGGTCAGCACTTCCGAATAACAGCTTTAGGCGAGTATTTAGCATTGCGTGGCTGTCAGTCTCCCCAAGTTTACATATTGGACTACGGTACCACGTCGAGAGTTGACAGCGTCACACAATTTAACATCCAGCCACCTTTGGTTCATGCAGGCGTTTTTATAGGAAGCAAATCTGTTAAACACTTGGCAGTTGCACCTAATGGCGTTGTACGCAGAAAGCCTGACTGTTGACTCTGCCGCCTGAAGCTGCTCAGCATTAGCTATCATTGGGTTTTCAGAGTCCTTATTCATGATGGAGAAACTCAACCGCCCAAATGACAACTGGCAGAACTAGTTTCTCTTTGTAACAGATTGCAATTAGCCATAAGCTTTTATTGCAACCAAAAAACAAAGGATTTTGCCACAGTCTAGAAGGTGGTAATCTCCAATTTGCTTTTGTCAGCGAGTAAGATGATTAGGACTGCGTGTGGCTTTATCTCCGCTGTCGAGCTGCAAGCAACTACCCTGAAATGACCCATATGGGTGACTAAAGGGTTCGTGAAGATGAAGCACCTAGGGATGTTAATGTCGACGGAGATTCAAAGCCTTGGCTGCTAATAGCTCATGTACCCGATACATCTCTCGCTTTCAGTGTGCGACACTCTGTTTTGGTCATGAATGTGCACTGCGGATGCTGTGTGTGCAAAGAGTATGATCGTACCAACTTGTCATTGAGCTTGTTCTGTGGTGATTAGGTCCAGATAAGCTACATCTTTTTCTCCTATAGGAGTCGGGAATGCTGCTCCTTGTGGAAAAGCAGCCATTGCACTTGTTGCTGTTCTCAGCATGCCCAGTAATGTCCCATTGGCCACTTAAGACAGAAGGCAGCTTTTGTTCAGTCGTGTCACAGATGTATATAGGTGCTAGAGCACTGCACCCCGAAAGCCCATTCTGGAAATTCATTCCAAGTGGGTGCGCCTTGCCAACTCACCGCCTACAATTGGTCAATTTCAGTATGTGCCATTAATTAAGTTAATTATTGATTTTTTAAATTACACTTGATACTTGCAATACTATAATACTGCTACACACGTGTTGTATTTGGTCGTTTGAACGAGGCACGCGGGCACCATCACTCGAGCAAACAGGAGTAGCGAAACAATACTATAAGATATACTTGCAAAATACCTGCAAGATGGCCTACGAGGAATAAGGATTATAAACAGGGATACGGTGCCTCAGAAAGGATGGCTAACATTTCGATAGAAGGACCTATCTTCGTCAAAGGCGGCCTCGTCATCCTCGGCGGGTTAGTTTTAAAGGGTTAGTGGAGTGACGTCACGTCGATGTCGGCTGTGGCTGGCTGTAAAGGAAGAGACTGAAAAGAAAATGAGCGCTGGCGCTTCAGTGGCTAGGTGCGGTTTCTAAGACAAGGGGACAAGAGCGGGAGAGCAAGAAAGTGGCAAAAAAAATTAAAAAAAAAAGAAAAAACATAGGAGGGGGTTGGGGGAGCGAGAGGCGAGTGAACGTTCCGAGGTGCCGTGGACGGCGTGCGTTTGGGGTCCCTGAAGAGCCGGTCAGTGTGCAAGTAACAATACGAGTTGAAAGCATGACTTGAGTAGCGTAGCATCAAGGCATCGGGTAATTTTGTGGTTGACAGGGAGCAGCTTGGTCCGTCAAGGGACGTTAGCCTCACAAGTTCACCGTAGGCGTCGTCGCAGCGGTATACAGAATTGGCGAGACCCTGTGTGGTCAAGGCGCTGAAAAAGGTATCCTGGCATCTGGGATTTTGGAATGTCTCGGTGTGGATCTTGTGTGGAGAAAAAAAAAAACGGCACAGGAGGGTGACAGTGGAGAAAAAATATAATTAGCAATATAAACATGGGGGGGGAGACAGGTGTACCTGGAAAAGCGCTCGCATGGTTGATCAATGCGTAAAAGCATGGAAGAGGATAATAAATTGAGTGGTAGGGGAGATGCAGGGAAGAACTGGAAATGGAAGAATAGGTGAGGTTGAGCATCGAGATTAGCTGGAGGTTTAACTTGTTTTGCACCTTTGTTAATGGTATAACAATTTAAGGTTTATGTTACTGCTTTTAGCGATTCTAAGTTGCCACGTGATAAATTGATCCCCGTCGGGTGCAGGCATTTAAACTTGTGTATGAGGTATGATTCTGTATATTTTCTCTCGCGAGGTGAACGAAAATTTGTTTGTAGTATATAGAGTCTTGCTTCACCAAAAAGTGGTCGCAGTTTCACCTGAAAGGCGAAGCATCAATTGCGATAGCAAATTTGTAGAGAGCTATACGGAGTAATGATAATAGCTTGATCAGCTGTATAAACTTGGACATGCAGCAGCACCGGCAACACGCAGAACTAATGTCGACGCTGTCGGCGTTTTGCCAGCGTTCACACAAAATGCGTGCGGCGTTGCTGACTGTTGCCGGAGCCTCTGATATAAATAGGCACTGGGTGGCGCAGCTAAACGTCGCCTCCCTTTCCTCCCCCCCCCCCCCCCCCCCCCCGTCCTTTCGCGCGTCGGAAGAAGGCGCGTTTGCTATACATATACGGTGATTGTAAAGGAGGAAAGAGACGCCTACTTCTGCAGCCCTTAAGGAAGCATGGCGCAGAACGCGCGTTTGTTCTCCGCCGTGGGTTCACTCCCCGTGAAAGAGCGCATCCCTCGCGCCCTTTCACTCGCACATACAGCGTTCGGCGGCGCGCGGCGACGATTTCATCTCCATTAACGTCATACAGAACCTCACGGCAATGACGACGGCGACGGCAGAAATCTGCTTTGGAGTGTCCATATAATTGCTATCGCAATAATATATGGCCGTGCTCATTGAAATGGCTGGCTACTGCTTTTTTTTTATTTTTATTTTTTGCCACTTTCTCGCTCTCCCGCTCTTGTCCCCTCGTCTTAGAAACCTCACCTAGCCAGTCAAGCGCCAGCGCTCATTTTCTTTTCAGTCTCTCCCTTTACAGCCAGCAACAGCCGACATCGACATGACGTCACTCCACTAACCCTTTAAAACTAACCTGCCGAGGATGACGAGGCCGCCTTTGACGAAGATAGGTCCTCCTATCGAAACGTTGGCCAGCCTTTGTGAGGCACCGTATCCCTGTTTATAATCCTTATTCCTCGTGTGCTGCTCCATTAGTCAGCCACCTTTTTTGATTTTAGACTGCAAGATGGCCTGTCGTTCACAGCTGACTACACCATGCTCTGTTAAAGAAATGGTTTGGAAACTCCACAAAATGTTGCTTTGCAAAGAACGCTTAAAAATAGCTCTAGACCTAGCTGAAAGCACGGTGTGGTTTCCATGTACTGAACATCCAGAGATTTCTTTGGGGGATAGTTCTACAGCCTTGAAGGACAGTCCAGTGAGCCAAAGGCAAACATGTGCAGCACATGATCTGAATACAATTTGTCTCCCGAAAAATCTGCATTTGGTTTCTAAAAAATGTGTGCACAATACTAACACCAAAAAATGTCTCGCTAGCAACTTACTTGAGAAGCACTCCAACATAACTGGTTGACTGAGCAGAATGTAGCGTTCATGTCTACAGTAGCTAAATGATGAATGGAGGGCTTGTCACATCAAGGGTGGGCATGCATGAAATAGTGCAGACAAGAGACAGCCCACGAAAGTGGCAGAGGTGGGTTAAAGCAACCATGTTGGAAAGGTTCTTGCTGTTGAATTTTTCATTTTTGCATTGCTGCCACATGGCAGAGTGCATACAAGTTTGTTCATTTTATCTGCACTAGGTGCGCACTCCAGAGGTGCACCAAAAGTGAGCTTTTTGAAAGGGAGAAAAAAAAAAAAAATTGACAACCACCAGCCCTGTAGCACGAAGGTAGAAAGGAATCCCATATGGGTTTCTCAGAAAAGAAGCTTCGCAGTTGAACAAAAATTCATCCTGGTCCGGGATGCACCTCTATGGGTTTCCTTTTGTAGCCCCGTGCTACAGTCGGGTGGATGACATTTTTTTCCCTTTCGTGAACTTTCTTCCACCTTCTGCAGAACTGATTTGCCAAATTGAGCTCAGCATGACTACAGGAATAACTACAGACTTATTACAGAGCAGCTAAAGCATCCGTTCTGAAGCTGACTTGGCTGCCCATTGAGTAAGTGGCTCACACACATTTAGCAACAATGCCTTTAACGAAAAGCATACAGATGTTTGCTGTCAAGATTTTTCCATGGGAGGCTTGCACACAAAAACCAACGCAGTCACAGATTTCCCTTGGCTGCCACCAAATGAAAATGTGGGTGTTGGTATGGTATCCAAGAGCACAAGCTCTGCAAAACAACATCGGTGAAGAGAGAAGGTGAGGCACATTCATACGCAACAATTGCAAGAGTCTCGCAATGCACAGAGCTTGGTACAAAAAAATTACTGGAACAAACTCTGGTGCTAGTGTTTATGGGGGAAACTGCAAATGTGGTGGTTCAGCCAGCATGCGAACAATGTCACTCAACTTGGTCGTTCTGGCTTCAGATGGCTTTGTCACTTTGCAAATTGACTACTTTCAACAAAGCAGCACGTTATAAATGCACCAATTCACAATGATTATGCATGTGCACAGAAGCCTTGATAGATTTTGAAAAATATGATTTCTTGGAAATTTTAAAGCATAATAAGTAATGCCACAAGAACGTTTAAAGCCACCAAGCATGAAGGTAAGACAAGTCCATCGTTCCCATGGTAGCTGAACAATTACAGTGACAAGACTGCCTCTCTGCGCCACAATGGTCGTGAAAGTTCAGGTCTGCTGAAAATCATGAAAAATAAGGGGACAGTGCATCTTCAGAGGAGACCCATTTCTGGTAATTTGGCTGCATGGGCCAAGGACTGGCTTGTGCATGGGTGCATTGCAACTGGGCATTAGTGCAAGAAATACAAACAGAAAAAAAAGGACTGAAATAGACAAAACAGAGCACCAGACTTCAACCTATGAAGTACATGACAGTATGCTCAAGTCATCAAACTGGTACTACAAAAAATGACTTAGCCACCACAATACATCAGACAAACATTTCCCCCCAGATATTTCTTTATGTATGAGTGCCAGCAACGCTGTGCCTTGTGTTCTGCTTTTATACTGAATAAAGCTTGAAAAGTTTTCCTATGTATGTCATGCATGCATTCCTTTCTATCCAACTCCTCACTTTTCATTCCTTTTTCACACTAGGTACAACACATCAGCTTAAAACTACTACAGTGGAATCTCGTTGATACGATTCTGCGTATTACGTTTTTCGGGATAATACGTTGTCTTGTTCATTTCCTCGCCAGTGTGCTATAGGAGCAATGCGTTTCAGATAATACGATTTTCGGATGATACGTTTTATTTTCTGGTTCCCGTGAAGATCGTATCAACGAGATCCCACTGTATATTATTCTCAGTCATCAGTGCTGGCCCTGTCTAGCAAAGCAGCCCCCTCCCACTGTTTTTCAGTGCAGTGCATCTTGTGACCCGTGTGGTGACCCACTCTCAAGCACCATGGCAACAACTAGAGGGGCAGCTGAGTCTCCTGTCACCTGTTGCCAGACCGAGACATCCGGTAGCCCTGGATGGCAGGCCCGAAGCCGATGAATGCTTGTCTCTCTCAGTTTTACAAAGCTGAGCACTTGATGTCAACTTTCAAGTTATTGTCAAAGTAGCAGGGTTGGCACTGACCACAGTCATACTACATAGAAATAAAGGTTACTCAGTGCACACATCGGTATCCAATTTTAGTTGCCCCATGGTGTGAAGCTAGGTGCCAATTGAGTTAGGTCCCACATCTTTGAAAACGTGCAACTGCATGAAGACCTACCAAAGCAATAACATCACTTGAACAAACTTCACATTGTTGGTATAGACTCCGGCCAGTGGCGCTGTGGAGCAGCGCTGTTCAGCGCCGTCCGCGGCAGGTGCCGTGTTACTGAGAAGGCCTCCGCGCTAGCCACACTAGTCGTGCTAAAGACTATTAGGAGACCGCGCGTGTACGGACGTGCGTTTGGATGCTTCTTGTTTTGCTGCGTGCTATGTCACAAGCCCTGCATTGTGGCTTTAGTCACGTTGCGGGCCTAGAGAAGTACTTTCGCCCCTCTGCACTTCAACACAAGTTATGGGAAGCAAGTCATGTGGAGTCTCTCAGTGAGGTGGACGGCGTCAACGTGTTCGCCAAGTGCCGTTCCCAACAAGGAAAGCAACATTACAGCGTTTCTTTGCGCGTGAGTGAACAACACCAATTGCAATTTCTTTGCGCATATAAGCCAATAATACGGAAGTTTTCATCACTTGAACAATGCAGGCATTATTCTGGAAGGGGTATTAAAATCCTGTGCTTTGCGTTGCATGCTCTGTAAGGAGTCAGCTTCTGCGGCCCATTTCTGTCTTGTAACTTCTCCAGACTAGTGTAATGTGTGTTACTTCGGCATTTGGGCAAGTGACAACACTCGTAGCATGTCTCGGAAACTATTCTAGCAGCACAAGCGCACAAATTCATTGCATCGATGCTTTAAGACGAAGCTTTGGTTCAGGGCACCTATCTAAATGCATTGGAACGGTGAATCATTTTCTCAGAAACCAAGACACTGAATGTGGTAAGGTTTGTTACATTTAAAAGAAACTTTAAGATTAGGTAACTGAATGAAGCAGGCTTCTTATTTATATCGTCAATGGCTTAGAACATTTGTTTAATCACAACATTTCAAAACTGAAACTAGAAAATCCACAACTCTGTTAATTGGCAATGAAAAGTAATTTCACAGTTGTGTGAACTGTACCTAATATTACATCTAAAACGGACAAAATTAGATTTATCATAAATAGCTCTGAAATATACGACTACGTGTGAGCGGGATGTACACCCGTGAGCATACGGACCACAGGGTTGCCGAAAAAACTGAATTTCTTCGTAATTAACACGCATAAACTGAAATTTACGAGTACACTGGAAAGTTCGCAATGCCAAGTTTGGACTGCAGTCCTCAATTTCAAGTTGCATTCGCAGGCAGTTGAAAAAAATCTGCTTCATCGCGCAATCCCTGGTCTGTATACTTTTGCTCACGGGTGTACCTCTGCACAGCTCTTGTAAACATTGCACGCAGTTTGCGTAAGATATAAACTTATGCATCAATCTTTTTTTCACTTAATATAATCTAACTTGCCATACACTTGCCTTTGCTTCGAGTTGTCGACAAATTCGACTTCGCCCTGCCATCTGCTAGCCGCCTGGTTAGCTCAGATGGTAGAGCGGCTGCCCCGGAAAGGCGGTGGTCCCGGGTTCGAGTCCCGGACCAGGACGAATTTTTCTTCAACTGCGAGGCTTTCTTTCGAGGAACCCGGTTGGGTTTCCATTGTAGCAAATTGCTACATTTAGGTGGATGTCTCAGTTTCCCTTTAATAATCTAACTTACGCATTTTACAGCACTGTGATATCTGTTTATTGTGCAGTTGTGGGTTTTTGAACTTCGTTCTATTTTATGGAAGCTTATCGATTTTCGATCATTTTATTGAAAAAATCTGGTCCTTAATCAACATTTTGCTTGCTACAGTCACTAGATTCTCTAGTTCATTGTCACTAGTTCCCAAACGACACACACGCAAGCGAAGCAGCAAAAATTCCCATGCAACCTACAAAAAACTACACGGCATGTGCTTACGAACAAGGGGGAGAGAGAGAAGGGAGGTTAACCAGACCAGTTCGTCCAAACGTCCAGTTTCGGGCTACGGTACTGAGTATGCTGTGCAAAAATGCTCCCACCACCACCCGTAGAAGCAAAACAGGCAAATTCAGTTGCGCTACCTCAAACAGTTACAACTTAAGCAAAGTACATTGTTTATATGGTACTAGTAAAACGCACTACTGTATTAATTTGTACTTTACTCTTCGCACAGCAACAACCCACTTTTCTCGTCATTGTTGCTACCACGGCCGGCCAGGAAATCGATACAGTTTGATGCCCGGCTGACCTTCGTGGCTGTGGCAATTTTTAACGTAGCAGTATCGGCACTTGGTGCTCTCCTTTCAAGGGCACTTTCAATCGGCGCATTACAATTTGTCCAGTTGAAGGATGCCATTGTCAACGTTGAGAAAAACCCAACACCATCACCGATTCCGCGCCTCCGACACCGTCCTCCTGCGCTTTGGCCGTCTCATTGTTACGGCAGCGCTGCCACAGATGGCGCCGCGATCTCTGCAAACTTGACTGCACGGAGCCTATGTCAAGAAATGAGTCGTTCATGTGCAGATTCATTTGACTGAATGCGAGTAATGGCTTTTTACAAATCTGTGAATTTTTAAATTCTTCAGTGATATATATGTTGAATAGGTTATTCGAGTGAAGTTCAACAAAAAGTATTTCACTATGATAATTATGAACTATTACTAGATTCCGCATTGTCATATACTATATAATTAGGGCTTGCATACAGTTCTTTCGTTTTTTCATAAGGTAAAATTTGTAAATATCGCCTGTGGCGACGATAGCATAATTCTAGTCTAGGTGGACATTACTTTCACAAGAAACCAAAATGTATAATCGACTAATAAGTAAAAAATCACTAATTAGGTTCTTAACTAATCTGTTTACGACACATATTGCAATTTACAAATTGTAGTTGGTGAGTTTGCTAGCACATCCACTTGGAATGAACAAGAGGAAACGTTGTGTTGAGGAGGAATGAGGAAAATAAACATTTAGCTTGCTTCGTCATCATTACGTTCTTTTTTAAATACTAATTTATTTTGGAATACATTCAGTGCAAGACATTGCACTTGTTCCAGTGTCTTTAGGTGTGCCAGGGAAAGGGGTCAGGCAGCTAAAATGTGAAAAATATTCTGCTTCCTGTTCTTTCATAATTATGCGAAGAAGAAGACGTGCCTCCGTCCAGCAGCATCGCCAACGCTCGTCCCGCTCTGCTCGCGCTGTTGGTCGCTGGTGTCTTTGGAGACGGTGCTCCACGCTGCCTCGCCGTTCTTGAAACTCTTAGCGTCCTTGAAAGACACCGCCAATAAACCTCTTCTCAATTGGTGGAGGTTGCTGGAATTCCCCCGCCACTTACACCCTGAAGCTTCGCACCCAAACGCTCAAGTTTTTGGTCGACCTGCTGCCCGCAAACTACGCGCTGAACAGCGCTTGCGAGCCTGTGCACGGCAAACTGGTGAAAATTTCACGAGCTACATTGAAGAAGTCGTCGACCTTTGTAAACGTGTCAACGCCGCCATTCAGTCTATAAAGTTCAGCACATCCTCAAAGGCATCGATGTCGGGACATTCCAGATGCTTTTGGCCAGGAATCCGTGCACCACTTCTGAAGTAGTCACGTTATGTCAGAGCTACGAAGAATTGAAGAAGCAACACACCCTGACTCAGCAGCCTCTGTCTACCGCCGACTCGCTATCGAGTCTGGTTGCCGTTTCCGACTACTCTCCACTGCTTCGGCAGATTCAAGACTTTGTGCGCGACGAGGTTGCCCGTCAACTTTCCTTGGTCCCCTTCACTCAAGAGCCGTCCTGTAGTTCGCCTACAGTGCTCCGCACTGTCATTGCCGAAGAGGTTGCTCAAGCTGTTCCCGTCCCTCACCACCAGCCACCTGTGGCCGCACCTCTTCCCTATACACAGACAGTGCAGCCTGTCGCCGCGCCTCTTACGTATGCACAGGCAGCCTGTTGCATTTATTACGGCATTTATTACACCTGACGGCCTATACGAATTCAACGTGATGCCCTTTGGACTTTGCAACGCGCCTGCAACGTTTGAACGACTCATGGACAATACGCTGCGTGGCCTCAAGTGGTCTATGTGTCTTTGTTACCTCGACGATGTCGTGGTTTTCTCGCCTAACTTTCCGACCCACCTACTTCGCTTGAGACATGTTTTGACGTGTCTCACCAACGCTGGCCTGCAACTGAACCTCAAGAAGTGCCGCTTCGCGGTGCGGGAGCTGACCATCTTAGGCCACACCGTGTCCAAGCACGGCGTTCTACCGGACCCTGCGAAACTTGCAGTCGCTCAGTTCCCGAATCCTACTAACGTCAAAGAACTTCGCAGTTTTGTGGGCCTGTGCTCATATTTTTGGCGCTTTGTCCGCAATTTTGCATCAATCATGTCGCCCTTGACATAGCTCCTACGTGGTGGTGCGGACCTCTCCTCCTGGTCCCCTGCTTGCGACGTCGCGTTTGCTACACTACGTTGTTTTCTTACCTCTCCACCTATTCTTCGCCATTTCGACCCGACAGCTGCAACTGAGGTACATACAGACGCCAGTGGGGTCGGTCTTGGCACCGTCCTCGCGCAACGCAAGCCCGGTTACTCCGAATACGTGGTTGCCTATGCGAGTCGTACGCTGACGAAAGCAGAGGCCAATTACAGCATAACTGCAAAAGAGTGCTTGGCTCTAGTATGGGCGCTTGGCAAGTTCCGCCCATACTTATATGGCCGCCCATTTGATCTAGTAACTGATCACCATACGCTTTCTTGGCTCGCCACGTTGAACGATCCATCTGGCCGCTTAGCATGCTGGGCACTCCGAATCCAGGAGTACGATATTTGCATTGTCTACCGCTACGGACGTAAGCACACTGACGCACACGCCCTATCCCGTTCACCTCTACTTCCAGACTCAGCCTGCGGAACCACTTGCGCTCACCCCCTGTCATATGTTGACCTTGACTCGATTGGCACTGAACAACGCCGTGACCCGTGGATCGCATCTCTTTTCGCCTATCTTTCTGGATCATCGACCACCCCTGTATCCCGATCCCTCTGACGCCAAGCTGTTCATTTCGCCATTCGTGATCAGCTGCTCCACCGACGCAACTACGCTCCCGAAGGCCGTAGATGGCTACTAGTCATTCCCCGCAGCTTAAGACCCCAAATCTGTGCCTCTTTTCACGACGATCAGTTTTCACGACGAATGTGGTTGTCGAGAACCGAGGGGTCGCAGCGGAGCGCCAGAACAAGAGGACCAGCTTAGCAGGCTTTCAGAACGGACTAGCGCGTGCCGTGCTTGCGCCGCTGGCACGCGCCGCCCAACTTTATTTTTCTCGTCTGTCGCAGCCGGCCCCAAGGCGCCGGCCGAGAACGCTGACCTTAGCGTTCGCGCTAGGCAGCGTCGGTGGGCGCTGCAAGGCCCCCCGCCTAGACGGAACGGCGAAATGGACTCGTCGACGAGGCAGAGATGGGGCTGTCTTGGTGTCGAGCATATCGACGGGTGCGCCAGCGACATCCGCGGGGAGCTCCTTGGGAGGCGTTTCGACGTAGGCTGGTTTGAGGCGGTCCAGCGAAACGACTTCTTCGCGGCCATTCAATAGAATGGTGGCGGACTTCTGGGTCTTGTGGAGGACACGGTATGGTCCGTCGTAGGAGGGTGTAAGAGGAGCCTTGATAGCGTCTCGTCGGAGGAAGACGTGGGACGAGGACTCAAGGTCCGGGTGGACAAAGATGCTGTGGTCCGATGACCGAGGTGGTACGGGGCGTAGGTGCTGAATGCAGTCCTGTAGGCGTTGTAGGTACTGTAGCGGCTGGGGCGAGGGGGCCGAAGAAACGAACAAGTCTCCAGGAAGCCGCAGGGGTGCACCGTAGACGAGTTCGGCCGCTGAACAGCCAAGGTCGCGACGAAGGACGGCACGTAGGCCGAGAAGCACCATAGGAAGGTGGTCGACCCAGTGCTCTCGATCCAGGCGCGCAGTGAGTGCAGCCTTGAGCTGGCGATGGAGCCGCTCAACCATGCCGTTGGCACAGGGATGATATGCAGTGGTACGGCAGTGCTTAGTGCCAAGCAGGCGGTTGAGTGAAGTGAAAAGTGTGCAGTCAAATTGCCGGCCGCGATCAGTTGTCACGATGCTGGGGCAGCCGAAGCGGGAAACCCATGCTGAAACGAAGGCTTTGGCGACCGTTTCTGCAGTGATGTCCGGAATGGGCACGGCTTCGGGCCAACGGGTGAAGCGGTCGATCATTGTCAGAATGTAGCGACAGCCGTGAGAGTGAGGAAGTGGTCCCACCAAATCAAGATGGACGTGGTCAAAACGGCAGCCAGGGGGCAAGAACGACTGTGTGGGAGTCTTCGTGTGGCGGGTCACTTTGGCGGTCTGGCATGCGAGGCATGAGCGGGCCCACTGGCGAACATCGGTGTTGATGCTTGGCCAGACATACCGCTGTGTAACGAGGCGCTGCGTGGCTCGGACGCTGGGATGGCAGATGTCATGAAGTGATTGGAACACCGCACGACGGAAGGCAGTCGGAATGAAGGGGCGAGGTGTAGCCGCTGACATGTCGCACCAGAGGGAGCCAGGCACAAACGGGTGAGGAACGAGTTGTAGACGGAGGGAACGGGGATGGTCACGCAGCGCTTGCAGCTCGGGGTCTTCCATCTGCGCACGAGCTAGACCCTCCCAATCCACAGTCGATGTAGAAGTGCCGAGGGAGGTGATGCGTGAAAGTGCGTCAGCTGCCTCGTTGTCGGTGCCTTTGATGTGCCGGATATCCGTGGTGAACTCCGATATATAGGCCAGTTGACGAACTTCACGTGCGACGTACTTGGAAGAGTTTGTACGGAAGACATACACCAGAGGCTTATGATCAGTTAGAATATAGAATGGCTGGCCCTCCAAGAAGTGCCGAAAGTGCTGGATGGTGGAGTAGATGGCGAGCAGCTCGCGGCCAAAAACGCTGTAGCGAGTCTCGGCAGGTTGGAGCTTCCGAGAGAAGAAACCCAGTGGGCGCCACTCGGAGTTGATTTTCTGCTGGAGAACAGCGCCAATGGCCACACTGGAAGCATCCACCATGATGCGGGTTGGCACGTTAGTTCTCGGGTGTACGAGAAGTACCGCATCGGCAACGGCTTGTTTAGCAGCCCTGAAAGCAGCGTCAGCTTCGGGAGACCAGGAAATCGCAGATGAGGAGCCCTTGGTCGTGCGAAGAAGGTTAGTCAGTGGGTGTAGAAGCTCAGCGCAGTGCGGAATGAAACGTCGGGAGAAATTCACTAGGCCGAGGAACTCACGCAGCTGGCGTAGGGTAGTGGGTGCTGGGAAGTCTTTCACGGCCTGGACGTGAGAGGGCAACGGACGAATTCCCAGCTCCGAGATGTGGTGGCCCAGAAACTCGAGCTCGGAAGATCCAAATACGCATTTCTGGGGGTTGACAACCAGGCCAAATTGTTGAAGGCGTTGAAAGAGTTCCCGGAGGTGACGCTCATGATCTTGTGGATTGGGACTCGCGACGAGGATGTCGTCGATGTAGGCAAATACAGCCGGGAGGCCGCGCGTTACCTCGGCAATGAATCGTTGGAACGTTTGAGCTGCGTTGCGTAACCCAAAGGGCATGCGCACAAACTCAAACAGGCCGAAGGGTGTAGTAATGGCTGTCTTCGGGATATCGGCCGGCTCAACGGGGATTTGGTGATAGGCCTTGACAAGGTCCACCTTACTAAAGATTTTGCATCCCTCCAAATGGCCTGTAAAATCTTGGATGTGTGGAAGGGGGTAGCTATCGTGGACCGTGTGAGCGTTGAGTGCCCGGTAGTCACCGCACGGACGCCAGTCACCCGGTTCTTTCTTGGGCACCAGATGAAGCGGGGAGGCCCAACTGCTGGACGACGGGCGAATAATACCTAGCTGGAGCATGTGCTCGAATTCCCGTTTAGCAACGTCCAGACGCTCACCGAAGAGGCGGCGCGGACGGGCTGCGACAGGTGGACCACGTGTGACAATGTGGTGGGTGACGCTGTGCTTGGGAGGCTGATTTAAATTGCAGGGCCTTGTCACCTCAGGGAAGTCTTCGAGGATACGAGCATACGGGCATGTTGGGATCAGCGTGCGGATGCCGGTGGGAGCGACAGCCGACAGAACGCCAGGGATCGAGAGGCGCGTCTTGCTGTCAATCAGGCGATGGCGGCGCATGCTGACGTCAAGGTCGAAATGAGTCAGGAAGTCGGAACCGAGGATAGGCTGATGGACGTCGGCTACGATGAAGACCCACCGGAATGTGCGCCGCAGGCCTAGGTCGAGAGTGAGGGACCGCAGACCATACGTGGCGATGGAAGTAGAGTTTGCCGCGCGGAGTGTAGGTCCAGGTGACTTAGAAGCGCGGTCACGCTTGGAGGACGGCAGTACACTGACCTCGGCACCCGTGTCTACAAGGAACCGCAGGCCGGAAATGCGATCCATGACTATGAAAAGGCGGCCGGGTTGTAAGGCGAGGTCACATGCCGCCGTCAGTGATCTCGCGGTGCGTTTCCCGACCATTCGCATGGGGACTTGCACTGACGGGCGCGGTGCTGGAAAGTGCGATGGTACCAGCAGATAGGCGAGCGTCGAGGACTGCGCGAGCGGCGACTGGTCGAGGAAGAAGGACGGCGGCTGGGACATGAGGTGGAGCCGCGCTCGTCATGGGAGGACGTCCGAAGGGCGTCGATGGAAACGGCGAGCTGGTCGATCCGGGACTCTAAGCGGGCCATGGTTGAGGACTGTGGCGTTGAAGAGAGGGCGGCGACTGAAGGAGAAGTCGCGTCGTGGATTCGATCAGCGAGCCGGGCGAGGCGGTCGAGGGACAAGTCCTCTGTAGTGGCCAAGACAAGGCGGGTGGACTGTGGTAAGCGCTGCAGGAAGAGCTCCCTCAACAGCGCACTGTTCGAGTCGACGTTGCTTGTGCCCAGGAGCTGTCGCATGCTGTTGAGCAGCTGGGAAGGGCGGCGATCTCCAAGGTCCTCGGAGGTAAGCAGCTGATGGATGCGCGCGCTCTCAGACGCCGTGGTACGTTCTAAAATGCTCTGCTTCAGTTGCTGGTATGGGGCATCACTCAAAGGTGCAGCGATAACGTCCGCCACTTCCTGAGCCACCTCAGGAGACAGGTTGCAAAGCAAGTGGCGAAACCGCGAAGTCTCCGAGGTGATGTTGTGCAGATCGAAGGTGGCTTCGACCTGGGCGAACCAAACCTGCGGGTTGTGGCGCCAGAACGTGGGCAGGCGGAGCTGTAGAGCTGCGACGTCCCGTGGGCGCGAGGTAGCGTCAGGCGGGAGGTTGCCTGAGGGCGGGAGGTTGCTGGGGTCGGTCATCTCTTAGGCCGGAGTCACCACTGTCGAGAACCGAGGGGTCGCAGCGGAGCGCCAGAACAAGAGGACCAGCTTAGCAGGCTTTCAGAACGGACTAGCGCGTGCCGTGCTTGCGCCGCTGGCACGCGCCGCCCAACTTTATTTTTCTCGTCTGTCGCAGCCGGCCCCAAGGCGCCGGCCGAGAACGCTGACCTTAGCGTTCGCGCTAGGCAGCGTCGGTGGGCGCTACATGGTCACGCCGGAGTATTTAAGACTTACGAACGTATAAGCCATCGCTAATTCTGGCGGGGAATGTACACTTTTGTACGAAAGTTTTTTCAGTGCTGCCGTGACTGTCAACCTCGCAAATTACCACCTTTAAGTGCGTCTGGCGCCTTGCAGCCGCTTCCGTGCCCTGCCAAACCTTTCGATTGCGTAGGCATTGATCTCTATGGCCCGCTTCCCATGACACCGGATGGCAATCATTGGATCATAGTTGCT
Organism: Dermacentor silvarum; assembly: GCF_013339745.2. Taxonomy (NCBI): domain Eukaryota; kingdom Metazoa; phylum Arthropoda; class Arachnida; order Ixodida; family Ixodidae; genus Dermacentor; species Dermacentor silvarum. The sequence continues at coordinate 5,309,238 of NC_051163.1, read as the reverse complement.
TTGGACCATTTAACACGCCACGCCAAAACCGCTGCTCTACCAAATGCTACAGCGCGGGATATAGCCTCTTTCGTCCTGCATCGCTTCACCCTTTGACATGGTGCACCTCGAGAACTCCTCAGTGATAGAGGTTGTGCCTTCCTCTCCGAAGTCGACGAAGCTCTGCTTTCGGAATGCCACATTATTCATCGAACTAGCACGCTTACCGTCCGCAAACTAACGGGCTCACAGAACGGCTTAACCGCACTCTCGGTGATATGCTCGCGATGTACGAGACATCTGATCATGGGAACCGGGACCGCATACTTCTTTTTGTAACGTTCGCATACAACACCGCGATACAAGCTACTACGGGATTTTCACCTTTCTTCCTCCTATATGGACGGGAGCCATTGCATACCATCGACACTCTCCTTCCATATCGTCCTGACGCTTCCGAGTGCCAACCTGTGTACGAAGCTGCCTGACAAGCCGAAGAGTGCTGCCGGCTCGCGCGCACCTGTACGTTCCAAGAACAGCACCAGAAAGAAGGCCGCGCCGACTCACTGCTCAGTCCCACTTATGCCCCAGGGTCTCTTGTATGGCTGGCTGTTCCTTGCCAAACTCCTGGCCTTTCTTCAAAACTCGTTCCAAAGTACGAAGGGCCTTACCGCGTCTTGGAGCGAACGTCCCCGGTGAATTTTCTCATCGAGCCACTTTCTCCATCTGATGACATGCGCCGGCGTGGATGTGACCTCGTCCACGTGGCGCATCTCATGCCCTACCATGACCTTCTGCCTACAACCTCTTAGGTCACCAGGATGGCTCTTTTTCTGCGGGCCCGCTCTGCTTGCGCTGTTGATCGCTGGTGTCTTTGGAGACAATGCTCCATGCTGCCTCACCGTTCATGGAACTCGTAGCGTCCTTGAAGGACACCCCCGCCAATAAACCTCTTCTCAGTTATTATTCTCCGTTTCCATTTGTATAAGATTGTCCAAATCCATTAGCAAATGGACATACAGTCAAACCTTAATATAACAAACATGGATATAATGAAGCAAGTATAAAATATTTCTAACTGCTATCAGTGTGCAACAAATATATGCTTATAACAAATATCGGATATAATGAAGCCATTTTTGCATTGGATACGACTTTATTATTATGAGGTTTGTATTCGCTGGATTTTCCAATTGCCATCTTTTATCACATACATCCATCACTTCAAATGCATGAGATGCTGCTTCTCTTAGTTTTAGTCAATTCCTAAGCACTTATATTGAGGCCAAGAATCTGACTAGTCTCAGTCAAGCCAAAACTGGTACCAAAACGTTCAGAGACATGTTGTGCTAAGAAGTGACGACTGTTTAATACATTTTCTTAGAGCAGCTGCACCATTTTAGGATGAACAAGGAAAAAAGTCTTAGCAGTGCAGCTTACAACTTGCCTTTTCTTGAAGTCTACTTCACCAACAAAGCAGAACTCAAAAGAAATGAGGTAACAAGCTGAGCATACAGCCACTAGGAAAAGAAAATGGGACCACAGCTATGGCCACGGATGGCAGTGCCCAGTGGACACAGAGGTGTCATTTGTCAACCACGTGTACAACGGTCTCCTGGTCTCGGCCTACAGCTATGGTCGTGTCAAGCTTCCGTGTGACGACTTTATATGCGTGTACGACGGCCCCGCCGAGCTGCTACAGATCACTGGGACGGGAGGAGACAGGACAATCCACGAGTTCTGGCTGATTCTCGTTGCGATGGAGGCTTTCATTCGCATCCTCGGATTCTTTCTACTCAGGTTCAGACTCGCAAGAAAAACATGACCGTGCGCACTGTTAGCGAGCAATTCCCGCCAAATCTGGATGAACTGTGAGTGCGTGCGGTTCTTTCACGGTTGACGAGAGCAAGCGCGAGTGGCCCGCTCTCACTGTCAGAGCAATGGAGAATGCCGCTAGTCCGAAATACCCTAGTCAACACAGCCGAGCAGCTGCAGCCCTGCCGACTAGGTGCACGCTCTCGGCGGCGTGCTATTCGCGGAGTGATGAAGGGGACATTAGATGAAAGCGACGTCAACATAATGCATCTTGTTGTCATCTGTACAGTCCTCCATACCAATACCCCTTTACTTCTGCCCATGTGTTCACTTCTGACCACTTCGTATTACTCGTTAAAACAGCGCACTGGCAAGGGCAGGCTATCGGACAACGTTTACTCTCTACCTTGCTTCGAAGCCATAAAGGATGCCTCAAGCGAAACAGTGCATGTGTGGTTTGTGTTGAAAGAAATCGGCTCAACGGTTGCCCAAGCAACGCGTTTTCAGGTTTTATATGCATATGAATAGTAAAATTGGAATATGTGCTCAAGTAAGATCATTTAGGCATGGTCCTTATTTTTCAGCACATTTTATAGGCCTGCATCCATTAAATGAACAACTCTACTGTCTCAAAATTTCAATTCCTGCAACATATCTGTCCTATTTGCTCAATCATTTCAGGCTGCACAACTAAGGAGAATAGTTCGTCATTCTTTTTTCCACCTGACAAACCACACGAGAAGAACGGAGTGACATAGAATCATAAAGGCTAACTAAAATAAAATAGATAACAAACTAATAATCGCTATTCAATCGAGTGACTGCAACACAACAAATAAACTGATATATAAATCAATATGCTACATCCTGAAGTTTTCCAGAAAACATTGCTGGTGTTGAATTTTCCTAAGATCCCAATCTTGCTGCGGGAGCCAGATATGCAGCCCAATCTGATTTATGTCTCAGGCAGTGCTCAAGCAGTGCAGATAGGTCACAGCTAGTGTTTCAGCATCCATAATGTGTGTTTTGTAACACCATGGTGGCCATACAAAACACAGCCGACAGACAAACAGTCATTTCAATACAAATACAAATAAGTGGCACAACATGAAGCTAAACAAATAAAAAAAGTTTGTTGCAGCAGCTCCTTTCAATAATCTGACTCAATCGACATAATGTGTTGAACATAGAAAATACCCTTTCTTCTTTTGAACACGACTCCTCCAAAAAATGTAAGAAAACTTCGCTATTCAGTGATGATAGCCACTCTCAGCATTTCTGATCAGGGGTATACATTTAAATTAGTGCGTCATTTCGATCGGAAAGACTCGTGAAAGCCCAAGTATATTCCAGGTCACCATGTTCAGAAAAAGAAAGAAAGAAAAGTAAGAAGTCCAAGCCCAATAAAACATGACAACAGCTTGAGAATCCTGCGAGTGATTTGGCTAGAAAGGCAGGCCCAAATCTACTTTATACAGCAGATTTTCGTTAATTTGACTCCGATTAATTAGATTTTTCGGTTAATTCAAACATGACAAAAGGTCCCAGCTGGTGCCTATGCATTTCTATGGGCCCGAACTTTTGATATTTTAACCTTAAAATTGGCCTTTGCCAAATAATTTGAACTTGACCAGTCAGCACGCTCATGCCTGACACCTATGGTGACCCCCTTTAGGGGCAGCGTCTGTCTCGGCAGGGCTTAGGGGACATAAATGTATTGAACACACGTCATCTCCCATCGAAAATACCTATTTTCAACCTGCCCTAGGAATATTTTCAAGCAATAACCATAGCACACCAATGTATGATTATGGCATTTACGAAATTCTAACGTGCACCTTTTCTTCAAATAAAAATTGCGTCGAAAATTGCATGCGCAGTATAATCGGCAAGGGTGGCGGTGTGGGTTTGTTGCTACATCTAGACTAAAGGTGGTTGAGCAAAGGAAAACACAAGGACAAAAGAAGATGCACTGGACGCACAGGCAGTGATGTTTCATTCATTTGCTGAGCCGAACGAAAGTACCTTCAGTGGACAACAGCACAGATCATGTGAATCACCTTACAATAAAGAAAAACAAAAACAAAAAAGAAGGGAACCAAACAGAGCACCCAAAAGAATTCAGAAAAGACAAACCGTCATGGCATGCACTGAAAATTCAATCCTTTGTCAGTCAAGGTTAAGGAAGTTTTCCTGACACATCATCATCATCATCAGCCTACCTATATTTATGTCCACTGCAGGACGAAGGCCTCTCTCTGTGATCTCCAATTACTCCTGTCTTGCGCTAGCTGATTCCAACTTGCGCCTGCAAATTTCCTAACTGCATCACCCCACCTCGTTTTCTGCCGTCCTCGACTGCGCTTCCCTTCTCTTGGTATCCATTCTCTAACTCTAATGGTCCACCGGTTATCCATCCTACGCATTATATGGTCTACCCAGCTCCATTTTTTTTTTCTCTTAATGTCAATTAGAATATCGACTATCCCTGTTTGCTCTCTGATCCACACCGCTCTGTTCCTGTCTCTTAACGTTAGACCTAACATTTTTCGTTCCATCGCTCTTTGTGGGGCTCTTTACTTGTTCTCGAGCTTCTTTGTCAACCTCCAAGTTTCATCCCCATATGTTAGCACCGGTAGAATGCACAGGATTGATACTGCTCAAAGTCATTTTAGAGCAATTTTCGGAACAAGTAAAATTGCGTTTTGGAGCAGTCTGGAGCAGGCCAATCTGAATTTTGGTGGAATAATGGAATATGGCAGCGCACTTAGAAAATATGGCAGCGCACTTAGAAAACACGATCTAACAGAATAAACCAACACAAAGCGCGTAGTAGATGCACGCTTTGTAGCTATAGCATACTAGAGTATGGAAGCGTGGGTCGAGCGGCGGCAAGGCGCATGTTTTCCTGTTAAGGCGATAACATCGGTGGAACTACAATCGAGCTATATATTCCCACGTCGACACTCATGAGATGGAAAATGTTCTCAAATTATGCAGTCCAATCAACGCGCTAACATAATTTCTGGGTCACCATATGTCACCGCAAACCCAGAGAGCCGCAATCAACCCTGGGCTGGTATAACGTAAAACTATTACAATTTGTCTTTATTGCAATAGCAATTATGCGGACGCTCCAGGCGCATTTCTGCGGTCTTCGTCGCTGTGATGTTCCGTATAAATCCAGGGGCGATAACATCGTCGCCGCGCACCATATGCTGTATGTGCGAGTGAAAGCGTGCGAGGGTGAGCCGACAATGGCGGCTCAATCTCGCGCCCACAAGGGAAAAAACCAGAGAGGTCGCGCAAGGCACCGTAGGAGGAGGAGGGCGTCCTCCGGCGGCTGCTGCGTCTGGCGCTGCAGCGTGGGTGCTACCTTGAAAGTGATCTTCGATAGGGACAGAGTGCGACTGCTCATAGCTTCGTACGCGTTGTTTTCGCCGCTTAGTTCGTGCTGAAGCGAGAGGCAGCACGAAGGTTAATTCGCTTGCTGCTGCTGCCGCGCTTCCTCACTCTAGTGTTTAGACACCGAGTTTCTGCGGTTATGGAGTGAAATGTGTTCATGTTTGCTCGTGTGTGCGTGACACCATGCTTGGTAATTTAGTTAGTAAGCGAATGTTTAGAAGTTTATACGGCCGATAAAGCTACTGTCCTTGCTTCATATAGCTGTCTACTAATTTGCTATCGCAACCAATGCTTCGCCTTTCGGACGAAATTAACTGCGACATTTTATTCCAAATCCGCCATTAGCCCTTGGCGATATGTCAAAATGGCTCAGGCCTCGCCCATACGGGCATAAAAAAGATTGGAATATTTTTACGCTATACTGGCCCAGGGTACAGAGACGCCCGCCCGCTGAACCCTCTGCAGCGCGCGCTTCCCTAATATCTAGTTCGCTCGCAATGCCCTCAGCCTACTTTTGTTGTATTGCGCCTCAGCTAGGGTACACTCCCTAGCACACAGTTTCAGTGTACACGCCCTGCTCGGTACACTCAAACGTATTCTAGTACACGCTAAATACAGCCACCCAGGCCGTTCCGACAGCAGTGACAACAGCCGGGGGTGGCCGCGCACGCGCCGGCAGCTAGACGGAAGCACCGAAAAGTCCAGCGTTATAAGCACGAAAATCACAAGAAACTGTGCGGGAGGCATCGTCGCGCAGGTGTGCGGAATGTGAATGGCCACACTCTTTTTCAAAAAATGAATCCGTTGGCTGTTCGCGGCTCTTGCCGCAGCAAACATGCCGAAGCCATTCTGGCGCAGCGTGGAGCAAGAATCTGCGTTTGTATCAAAATGGTGCAACTGGCGCAGGAGTCTCACCCATGAATGCAATGACTGTACACTTTTCTTTTCAACAAAAGTGGTAAGCTCCCAGTCAGGATTTGGCGATGCCTGCTGTATGCACTCCAACCCAATTTTATTCTTCTGTAAATTTCTTTCCCATGATCAGGGTCCCCTGTGAGTAATTGACCTATGTTGAATTCCAATGGTGGAGCCGGAGCAGCCGACGGACTCCGCGAGCGAGCACTCGACTCTGGCGTAGAGCAAAGCCTCCAAATCCGCGAGTGGAACACAACCTGCGCCGCTGGAGCAAGGCGGAAGCGGAAGTTCTATCCTTCGGGCGCCTAGTTACCCAGGATACCTTGCATATTGTCATTCCCTTCTGCTGTTTGCTCCCAGCACCGCCGCACCGGTCACTTGTCTTTTCAGCGCCGTTCACCCGCTGCTTAAAACTGCAAAATGGATATCTTGCCAATTAAGTGTGCAACAGCTTTTGTTTGCTATGATGAGCACACAGGATGCGGACAAACATGGTAGGTGTCTTCGCAACTTGAAGGACGTCCTCAATAAAGCTCACTACTTCAGGCCTCTTCGCGGGAATGCGGAACATCCTGTCGAATTCCCGCTCATAAGCGGCAGTTTCAGCGTCGCTGGCACTATCCGAGAAATCGCTCGTGCCGGAACTTGAGCTTTCCGACTCGGAGCTGTCGCTATCGAGTAGCAGAAGCAATGCCGCACGCTCTGCCAAACTAGCCGAGCCGTTCATGTCGTCCGCCATTACCATCGCGAGTCGCGACCGGCTGCGCCCCGCAGCAGACAAACGTCGTAAAGGAAATGCGTCACGCAGAGTTCCGGTCCACTCCGCCAATTTTGGTGGAGCATCTTTTCCTGCTCCATGGAGTCACTCCCGCTCTGAATCCACTCTGACTCTCTCATTGGAACATTTTACTCCCGCCCTCACTCTGTCATTGGAACAAACTTGCTCCGAAACGAGCAGAAAAACTTGCTCCGACTCCGCCATTGGAATTCAACACTAGATAAACGTACTCCTTTAGAGACTCTAGAGGCTGACTGGCGATCCTGAATTCTTGTTCCCTTGCCAGGCTATTTAACATTATGTTTGTCTTCTGCATATTAATCTTCAGCCCCACTCTTACACTTTCTCGATTAAGGTCCTCAATCATGTGTTATAATTAATCCCCATTGTTGCTGAATAGGACATTGTCAGCTGCAAGCCGAAGGTTGCTGAGATATTCACCATTGATTCTCACTCCTAAGCCTTCCAAGTCTAGGAGGCTTAATACTTCTAAGCGTGCAGTGAATAGCATTGGAGAAAGTGTGTCTCCTTGCCTGACCCCTTTCTTGATAGGTAACTTTGTACTTTTCTTGTGGAGAACCAAGATAGCTGTGGAATCCTTGTAGATATTTGCAAAGATACTCACGTATGCCTCCTGTACTCCTTGATTACGCAATACTTCTATGACTGCTGGTGTCTCTACTGAATCAAATGCCATCAATGAAAGCCACATAGAGAGGTTGATTGTAATCCGCAGATTTCTCTATTACCTGATTTATGACATGGATATGATCCATCGTAGAATATCCCTTCCTGAAGCCAGCCTGTTCTCTTGGTTGGCTGAAGTCAAGCATTGCCCTGATTTTATTGGAAATTATCTTGCTGAATATTTTATACAATACTGAAAGCAAGCTAATGGGTCTATAATTCTTCAATTCTTTAATGTCTCCCTTCTTATGGATGAGTATAATGTTGGCGTTCTTACAGCTTTCTGGTACACTTGAAGTCGTGAGGCATTGCGTATACAGGGACGCAAGCTTTTCAAGCATGATATCTCCTCCATCCTTGATTAAATTGACTGTTATTCCATCTTCTCCAGCAGCTTTTTCTCTGGTCATGTCTTTCAACGCACTTCTAACTTCATCGCTAGTTTATTTATTTATTTATTTATTTATTTATTTATTTATTTATTTATTTATTTATTTATTTATTTATTTATTTATTTATTTATTTATTTATTTATTTATTTATTTATTTATTTATTTATTTATTTATTTATTTATTTATTTATTTATTTATTTATTTATTTATTTATTTAACTATTTAACTATTTAGTTATAGAAGGAGCCTCTGTATCCTGTTTATCACTACTCCGAAGGCAAGTAGCTTGGCTTCTCTGGGTACTGTACAGGTCAGTATAGAATTCTTCCACTGCTTTTACTATGTCATTGAAATTGCTGATGATATTACCCTGCTTATCTTTCAGTGCATACATCTTGCCTTGTCCTATACCAAGTTTTCTTCTGACCGATTTCATGCTGCATCCATATTTTACGGCTTCCTTACCGATACATGCGTGACCAAAATTGTGAATTTGCCGGCTTCAATTATTAGTCGAGAGACTTCAAATTTTTTTCTCCCTATGATAACTGTCTTATAGAAAAGGTGTTCGTACCCACATATCTGGCAATGTAGCGTCAGAAAACCGTGAGGTGGCATTTTATTAGCCTTGTTGCCAAGCTCTCTTAGCTGTTCATTAGAGAGTTTTAGAGTGTCCGGTACTCCGCTAAACGGATAGGATACCGGGTAAGCGGGGGTGCAAACTTGTGTTCACAATTACACCGCTGCTGAAAATTTACACAAGCAGCGAAGCAGAACACACTAGTTTACTGCAATATTAGCTATGCGTTTGTCTGGTTGAGCTCTGTACCACAAGGTGGTGCCACGACTCCGGCCGCTTGCGCTTACGGGGGCCCCCGCTCACCTGGTACTCCACCTGTTTAGTGAAAGACCGGAAACACTAAAGCTTTCTGTTTATATACGGTCCTATTTACCTGACATAACATCGGTTATAGGTAGGGCTCCGTGTTTTCGGATAAATCAGAAAAAAACCGATAAGCACTCGCCGGTAAAATTTTTGTCAATTCGGATTTATCCGATAAACTCCGATTTTAGCAGCCAATATGACCCTGTTCCGTTCTATATCGAAAGGGCATGTTCTAAGCAGTCATTGATACATCGGTCAGTTTGGCCGATATAAACTTTACCTCACGTCACCGTATCTCGTAGACCACACCCCATCGCACATTTAACAAAGGGTTCGTCGCGCACGGAGCGAGAGATGTATGACCGCTCAACGACTGTCGCAGACCCTTCATGGATACTACGCAGCTGTCGCTGAAAAGTGGAGGCAGACAGTTGGGAGGAGCCTTTTCAATGCACTCCATGGAGTACACCAGTGAATCGTTTTGGTGTAGTGTTCAAATTGTGAATTTAAATGTGAAGCATGAGTTACCGCGCGCATTCAAAACCTGTGCGCCAATTTTTAAGTTAGTGTTTCTTGAAACTGATGACATGAGCCAACTCATGAGTGATTTTGCAAACTATCAGAGCTAATTAATCAGTAACATTGTTAAAAGCCTGTCACTTGGAGATTTCACACTGTCCAGTGGCCAGTGCTATCGTGCTGCACGCTGAGTCTTCTAGCGCAAACGTTGAAAAGGCATTTCAAAGCTGACATCAATCGAAAGGAGCATGCTTCTATCAGTGACAGCAACCTCGTAAAGTATGATAGCGTCAATTAAAACAAGCTTTAAGGTTGTAATGGGCATAAACGTAGGTGTTTTGTATTCAAGTATTTGTGCTTGTGTGTTTGTGCGTTCAAGCCTTCCAGAAGATTTTGGAGTATTGAGCATAATGCAAAATTTAACTCCGAATTTCGGAGAATTTGGGATTTATGAGAAATAAACTCCGATAAACTCCAAATTCCCGCCAGAAAATAAACTCCAAAACACACCTTCTGAATTTCAAGAAAAATAAACTCCAAAAACACAGAGCCCCAGTTATAGGACAACAGGTTGCGCCTGTGCGTCCAAGTTGCCTTCTTTTGTCCTTGTGTTTCCTTGTGCTCCACACCACCTTTAGTCAAGGTAGTCAAATACGAAACCTGAACTACCTTTGCAGCATTTGTATGCTATGCGGCAGGACACAAGTGCAGTGTGAAGAAGCTGACTTTAAAAACCGTGCAGCAAAGCTGACTTTAAGAAACTGGCCATCAATGTGCAACACATATCTTTATTCCGAAAAATTTGGTTGCACATTAGATTTTTACTTTGTTTAGGAGCTTTAATGTTATTTCTATGTTAATTTTCTACTTTGGACACATAGAAAGCGGGCACCCATTTGATTCGAGGGCATGTTAGAATCATGCAAATACTGGCGCAAAATCAGTGGCGTGTTTTGGCATTCTTTCTGCATCTTGTTTAATTCGACCCGCCGGATAATTTGATCAATTTCGTCAGTCCCATCAGGGTCAAATTAATGGAAGTCAACCGTAAAAAATCAACTGAAAAATATATAGAAAGCAAGAGAGTAAAGGTGATGGCCAAGAATCACATGCAGCTGTCTTGCCAGAATGCCAATCAGTCTTACTAGAACAGTATAGTGTGTGTGTTTATACATCCTAAGAGTTCACATGACAGACCAACCTCTATTAAAGTGTGCTGTCAGTTCCTGCTGTGTCCAGTTGCATGACACAATCACAAAATGGCCTCCAGTTGCAAGGAGTTGTGACACAACTTCAAGGTAGCACCTGCGTTTCTTTTGTGGATTGTCTGGACAGAGGCTGATAGCATCATACGTTCCTGCAAGACAAGCACCAAAACATTAGAAACATTTTATACGCCACTTACTGCATAGGTTTCTGACAGGCCACACAGATAGATGACTAGTACATTTCGAAAATGAGCTCATCCACTTGGTGAAACATGTTCCAAGTATAAAACACACATATATGTGAGCATGTCTATAGCCTTTAATTTAGCTTAACAGTTCTCTTAAGTGTTCAATCATATTGCACTGCAGATATGGCTCTTGCAATCAATGGACAAAAGTATGTGTTCTGTTCATGTTTATATCATCTAAAAAGCATGCAATGAGGAACCTTTTTCAATGCTTATTTGTGGAGCCTTCCCATGCAGCCAAATTCAGATGCATTGCCACAGTGGCGCACCGACGGGGGGGGATTCGGGGGTTGTAACCCCCCCCTGAGGCCGACTTAACCCCCCCTTTTGTTTAACCCCTTTTCTTTCCTTACGCATTTGAGTACTGCAACTAAGATGAAAGACGCGCAATCGTCTGCACACTCGCAAAAAGCGCATTTTTTGCCAATTTACCGTGAAGCAATCGAAATTATTGCTGTTTAGATGGTATTGGCAAACTGTCAACCCCCCCTGGCAGAGATCCTGGGTGCGCTAATGCATTGCCATGTGGAAACTAAATTGCGATACTGACACGTGTACTTTGTTTGTCTTTTGACTAAGCTTCACGACAGCAGGAGGGCTAGGTTGTTTCCTACAGGTGCAAATCCTTCACGTAGCAGACAAAAAATGCTTACCTTTGTCCAAGACGAAGTCGTATTTCCTTGAAAAACTGGGACACGGCAGGTCCTGCTCAAGAATGTCGCCCACCTTGGAACACCACCGATGAGAAAGCTTAGCAAAGTCTCGATGTTACAGAGTTACCATGTTCATAAATCAAGTGCTTCCTGTCAGGCAAATGTGCTGATGAAGTCGTAATAAGTATAATTGGGACAACTTGTCACCATTGGCCAATACCCCAGTGCTACTGAGGCTTTGGAAGAAAAATGCATAGGAATTGACAAAATCAAATTATTAAACAATCTTATCAACTGCTCACATCAACTGTACCACCAAGAGCAGAATGATTTTCTACAGCAGTTGGCAATACTAACAGCAGCCCTTTGCATCTTGCACACAAGGAATGCATCCCTGAGACACGATCTCAAGAACAGTGCTGGAAATGTGCCAGTTATTTCACCTTTAATAACAAACATGTCAACAGCGCCCCATAACGGATAGGTGTTCACTGTGTCTTGCAAATCATAGTGTGTAGCCAAATCATATGGAAGCCTCATAGTAGTACTACTATAATTGAAATTCAGCTTTGCATCACATGATCACATCTATAACACATGAAAGCACGGTGCAAAGCTTCCTCCTGCTTGCACAGCAAGTTTGTGACCCTGGCTGCAATGCGTTTATCAAGCTCCAAGCAGCTGTTACCAAGAAAACTGTGTTGTGAATCCTGAATTGCTTTCATACTTGTGCCAACATCAGAACAGAACCAATGTCACTTGTAAGTATTACCCAGTGCAAGTGTCATTCACGGAGAGGCAGATGGGGGCTTCAGGTGACACCTGCCGCAGATTTCTCTTGCCAATGAGTGCAGCAGAGCGACATGCAGGATATGCAGCATGCAATAAAGAGGATGATTACCATCACGCTTCTTCAGTGCTTCAAGCATAAGGGGAAGTGCAGGTAGAGGCGGTAGCCTTCACACAATTGCTATCATGGCTGTGCTAGTTATAAAACAACAGAAATTAGTGCCAGGCAACCATTCTGAAGTGCAACGTGCACTACACCACCACATTGTTTGTTAGCAATATGCTTCTTTTCCAAATTTGTAAAGTCTGATCACCAATGACTAGACTTAAGCAAATGTATTTTTCTTTGTTGTATACCCAATAGTGCCAACTTGACTCAAAGAACAAATTGGGACATTTTCATAGGTTTATGCAGCACAAAACCACAACTAATAAGTATTGCACTATAAATCTACAGCAATGTCACAGCAACAAAATCGAGCCTCTATACTTAACAAACTAGAAGATAATAAATAATTTAAGAGTGCCTTGATAGTGCCTGTATATGCCTATTTCAGATGTTGCTGCTTAAAAGTGTCCACTACTAAAACCTATGCCGAAAAATGTGCCTTGCTACACACCTGGCAGCACCTAATTTTACACTGACCGGCGCGCATGCATTCGACCATTATTGCTTGTGTCAAGGACTGTCTGCGTGTGGTGGTTGTTCTCATGCTAGTACACAGGTCATTTAATGTGCTCACTGCAGCCCTTCACAGCGTAACTTTGGGCGGTGAATCCATGTCCAGTCTGTTCTCACACTAGAGAGAAGTGCACAGCCCTAATGGGCAGTCTACCATTACTAGTCACCTTTTAACACAAGCAGATATTTGCAATGTGCCCTTTAGAAGTTTGCACACTTCAGAAAGAGATCCTCCTGCCAAATATGAGAGAGGTTTTTTATAAACCATTGCCCTGTATGTAGAGAACTTGCCCATAGCTGTGGGCAAAACAATATTTATAAAGCAACTTATTGATTGCAGGGATTTCATAGGAGGCACAGGAAACAGTAAACACAAAATACCGGAAACTTGAGCCCATATTTACTGCAGTGTTTGTTCGCAGAGAAGCAATTACAGTTAAACCTGGATATAAAGAAATTGACAAATTCCCGAAAAACTTCGTTATAAAGAGGATTTTATTATATGCAAGTTCGGCACGAAAATTCGAAAAAGAAACGCTTACCGTATTTACTCGATTCTTACCGCCGATGGCGTCGTAGCGTCGTATAAGGCCCGTTTATAGTCCGATGTTATCGGTGCGCGGGCCAGCGTCGTTTGCGGCCAGTCACGCTACGCCGGTTGCACTAACGCCATCTCCTCTATACTCCGACGCGCCGTCGGCTGTTATCTTCAGAGCATGTGCAGAATGATCCCAAGCCCGCGCGCCGCTTTGAACAGCTGTCTGCGACCGTCGGCGAAGCGGCGTGGGCGCCTTTACTTCTTCGCGTGAAATGGCATTGTGGGTCGGCGCAGTTGGCGCGACCAACGCGCGAATGGGTCACTAGCCAATTCGGCGCCGGGCCTGTCGGGGCGCGTCGGAAGCCACCGGTTACGTTGGTCGTTTTCGCCAACGTGATGTAGCATGCGCACTCCGCGTTACGTCGGAATATAAACTAAAGTGACTTTACTATAACGTGTCAGGTTAGTGAAGTGAAGCGCAGACTTGCACAGTAACCAAAGAGTGGCGCTGCCAGCACGATGAAAAAAAAAATAGAGTTTTTTTTTTTTCTTCGGCAACATCAACGGAAAAGGAGAGTGCCGCCTTGGTGGGCTAGGCCAGCTGCAGCAAGCGGCGGGATCAGGTTTGAATGAAGGGAGGGGGAAAGGTCACGTCCGCGGCGGCAAGATTGCCAGGTCGAGGGATGCAGGCCCGCCTCGCGCATGTGCGCTCGCTCTAGCCTCACAGTCGCCGTTAATTCTAGCGCGACAAGCGCTACGCCGCCGCTTTGGATTCCGTCACGGCAGAGAAGATGCTTCCGGCTGCTGCTCGTGCAAAAATGACAAAATTTGGGGCAAAATCTCTAGGTTGTCGGCGGGGAACATTCGTTATTTCGAGGGGGTCTCCCGCTGCCACTTCGTTACGTAGAGGTCTCAAATACATGTGCTTCTATGGAGTAACGGCGGGGAATTGAAAAACTTCGTTATATCCAGGAATACGTTATATGGAGGTTCGTTATAAGCAGGTTTAACTGTAGTTTCAAATAAAATTATGGGAATTAACGTCCCAAAACAACACATGGGATATGACTTGCGCCATAGTGGAGTGCACCCAATTAATTTTGGCCATTCCTAAATCTAAGCACATGAGTGTTCTTGCATTTTGTGTCCATTAAAATGTACCTAGTCACCATGGCTGAGAATCGAACCCACGTCATCATGTTCAGCAAAATGACACGTCCCCTGCAGCAGGCGAGGCGATTATTTTGCAAGTGCAAATTTTTCTAGAACAGCTATAAATGGTCAAACTGATTCCTGTTCTTCTTCTTTCTGGGGTTTTACGTGCCAAAACCAGATCTGATTATGAGGCACGCTGTAGTGGAGGGCTCCTGATTAATTTTGACCACCTGGGGTTCTTTAACGTGCACTACAACGCAAGCACACGGGCGTTTTTGCATTTCGCCTCTATCGCAATGCGGCCGCCGCGGCCGGGATTGGATCCCGCAATCTCGTGCTCAGCAGCGCAACGCCTTAGCTGACTGAGCCACCGCAGTGGGTGAATTTATCACTGCGTAGGCTGATGTAATCACCACACCCGCTTTCTGTAAAAATATGCTCCAGAAATGCTCCGATATTTCAGTTCTGCTGCACATCTGACCTTGACAAACGAGAAGTGCGACCCTGGTGAAACAAGTGTTTCTCCACAAAATGGGCTTACCTCAAAGAGGACAGAAACTGCTTCCTTGGCTGCCAATTCCTTTGCAAGGATCACCGCATTCTCAACGTAGTCAACTCCCGTCAGATTGTTGAAACCTTCTTTGGCCTAAGAAAGGTACAGTTATATGAGGTGCATATTATGATTCCTGAATGGCAGTAGAAGACATTTGTTTATTAATTCATCCATTACTGAAAATTCAGGCAAAACCAAACCTTTGTAGACCTGTAATGTCCCGGGAAACAATCACATGTGACAACAGTATACATACTCTTCCTCCTTCAGTCTTCTCAGCTCCTCTCTGCCCGCTGCAATTCCAAATCTCTCACACATTGCAACCATAGCACTCAATTTCAGTTTGCATACCAAGCCTTACTCGCATTGCTTGAAACTCTTCTGGGAAAGGCCATGTGCAGAAATAAATGATGCACTCAAGTCTGCATGCCTTATGTACCTTCTGTTATGTCACACCTGGCACATGCCAAGTGCCATAAAAAATTACCATTATTATTAACATTATCAGTACCATCAATTAATTTTATAAAAGTGTGAATAAAAAGTTGGTACCAAAAAAAAAGTACCATAAAATTTTTATCAACAATTATGACTCTTTTTATTACCCACTTGGCACGCCATGAACTATGACAATACACAAAGCCAGGAAAAGATGACTC
Source organism: Dermacentor silvarum (assembly GCF_013339745.2). Classification (NCBI taxonomy): domain Eukaryota; kingdom Metazoa; phylum Arthropoda; class Arachnida; order Ixodida; family Ixodidae; genus Dermacentor; species Dermacentor silvarum. The sequence continues at coordinate 5,293,376 of NC_051163.1, read as the reverse complement.
TCCATTTAACATGCCAAGTATTTTCTGGCCTGACAGCTTACGTGACAAGAGTAAGAGTTTAATTTTGCACCATTTGGTTGGTCCAAGAGAAAACTATTTCTTCTTCATTCTGATTTGTGTTACGTTCAGTCATAAGTATGAAAACTAGAGTTGTGGAAACTATTTTTATTTTTCAGCTTCTTTCCAGCCACACTGACAAGGAAAAGGACTGAATGACAGAAGAAAGCACATCTTATTCTGGGCCATGCAGGCACTGGAGGCTTGAGTATGACAAACACTTGTCACAAATTATTAGTACACAAATTATTGTACTCCTCTCATGTGCTCCAACAACATGGCAGTCAAAGCTTCATATGGTATCCATGCAATTGTGCGACATTGTTTAAAGCTGTTGTGACGTCAGCCCACACGCGGCTATCACAGATTATCTGGTGGCCATCACTTTCGCCTCCCCGTGTGCCCTTTCCCTTGCCCTGCGATCTCGGGGCATATAAACAACGCCCAAGACAATAAAGCTCGCTTTTTCCTTGTTGGTTCCACGAGTGCCGGCGTCTGGTCATTTCAGTGGCGACGAGGATGGGATGACGGACAAACACCACCAGGAAAACGGAATGGCCAGCTATACAGGCCCACCACCGTTCGACGAGGCCACCGATGAATGGCCAGCGTATCAAGTTCGTCTAGAGGCATTCTTCGAGGGCCATGGCGTTACGGAAGAGAAGAAGAAACGGGCTTTGCTCGTTGCAGCGCTGAGCACCAACACGGTGGGCGTGATTGCCGGACGCTGCGCGCCAGCCAAGGTGAACGAACTTTCATACACCGAGGTCGTGGCCCTTCTGCAACAATATTTTTCGCCGGAGCCTAACGAGATAGCCCAGTCGTACAAGTTCTTCACGCGTAACCAATCGCCAGGTGAGCCGGTCAAAGAATTTCTTCTGGCCATCTGTCAGATTGCTAACACATGCAATTTCGGAGACAGTCTGGACAGAATGCTGCGGGATAGAATTGTATGCGGCTTGCAAAGCTCCAGTGTACGTCGGCAACTGTTAGCGAAAACAGGCCTGACCAGAAGCGAGGCCGAAGAAATAGCGCTGGCAGCCGAGCTGGCAGTTGAGAACGAAAGAGGGATAGGCGCGGCCAAGTCAGACGAAAATGTGTATGCGGTAACAGAGAAAGGCGCACCGAGGGAGGGACGCCGAATGTCATGCTTCAGATGCGGAGGTCAAGGGCACAGCGCAGAAACATGCCGGTTCCGCTCAGCTATATGCTACAAGTGCCGTCAACGTGGGCACCTGGCGAGGGTGTGCTCCCGTCGCGCAGATAAATTACCTACCGCGCCGAGAGTGTCACATCAGGACGTCAGTATGCTAGAGCCGAAGGATGACGACGCTGAGGCTGATGGCCTATTTATGCTGGGGGCTGCGGAAGACCACGTCGGGTCCCTCGGAACAGTCAAGCCGCTGGTTCATACGTTGGAGTGGGGCGGAGTGCCGGTTACCATGCAGCTAGACACGGGTTCACCCGTTTCACTCATCACATGGCCAACGTATATAAAACATCGGGCGGCCTGGCCTAAACTCCAAGACTCCGCATTGAACTTAACTTGTTTCCTCGGGAAACTTCCGGTGAGCGGACAGTTGAAGCTTAACGTTTCTACAGGAGGGCGTTCCGTGGCAGGCACCTTGACCGTCCTGGGATGCAAAGGGCCCAACCTGTGCGGCCGAGACCTCATCCAAACGTTCGACCTACTTAATGTACCGGTTTGCAGCGTATCAGCCAAGGGTGAGCCCATCACAGATCCAGTAGAAAAGGTCGATGTCCAAGATCTGTTAAAAGAATTCCCGGACGTGTTTAAACCAGGTCTGGGCCTTATCAAGGGTCCTCCTGCCCACCTGCGCCTAAAAGAAACCGCCGTTGCAAGGTTTTGCAAAGCTCGTCAAGTGCCGTACGCGTTACGTTCCAAAGTAGCCGCGGAAATTGATCGACTTGTTGAAAATGGCATACTCAAACCAGTGCCACACTCCGAATGGGCGGCGCCCGTAGTTCCAGTAGTGAAACGTAACGGCAGCATAAGGCTTTGCGGGGATTTCAAGGTCACAGTGAACCAAGCCTGTCTTACAGCGCAGTATCCTCTTCCCCGCGTCGATGATATACTAGCCACGTTAAACGGAGGGGAGGTTTTTACTACGATTGACCTGCGCGACGCATACAACCAGCTTCCTTTGGATGAAGAATCCCAGCTACTTACAACCGTGAATACGCAAAAGGGGCTCTTCTGTTTCACTAGACTACCATTCGGGGTTTCATCGGCCCCTGCGTTGTTTCAGAGCCGCATGGAAGCAATACTGCAAGGTTTGCCAGGGGTTCAAGTCTATCTCGATGATGTCATTGTGGCAGAAAAAAAGAATGATTGCGCCACGCTTCGCAAAGTATTGGAGCGGTTCCAACAGTCGGGAGTGCGGTTGCATCCGGACAAGTCCAAATTTCGCCAACCGGAAGTTGACTTCTTGGGTCACAGAATAAGTGCTCATGGGGTGCAGCCGAAGACGGAAAACATTGACGCAATCCTCGAGGTCAAGGAGCCGCAAAGCGCAGCAGAACTGCGATCATTCTTGGGACTGGTCACTTATTACCACAAGTTCCTTAAGAACGCGTCCTCGGTAATGGCACCCCTGTACGAGCTTCTCCGCACAAATGTAAAGTGGCGATGGGGCTGCCCACAGCAGGTAGCTTTTGACGAGGTGAAGACGAGGCTCAAGGAAGCCGAGTGGTTAGCTCATTTTGACGGCGACAAGCCTCTAATTCTCGAGTGCGACGCGTCGCCAGTCGGAATCGGCGCGGTGCTATCCCACGATGTGGGTCAAGGTGTGTTACATCCGGTCGGCTTCCGCTCCCGCATACTCACCCAAGCAGAGCGTAACTATTCACAGTTAGAGCGGGAAGCCCTCGCATTGGTATTTGGTGTGCTTAAATTTCGTGCCTATTTGCTCGGCAGAGTTTTCACCTTGATAACCGACCACAAACCACTCGTAGGCCTCTTCCATCCAGACAAGTCTGTACCTGCCATGGCTGCGGGCCGGATCCAGCGCTGGGCCCTTATCTTGAGCGCCTACAGCTACAATATCCAGCACAAGGATGGCAAGGCCAACGTTCCCGCGGACGCGCTCAGCAGGATTCCAGTATCCTCATCGACAGTTCCCGAGGAATCCGAAGATTGCGATGGTTGTGAGTACGTTCTTCTCACAAACAGCCTCAACGATGGGGTGATTTCGGCCAAACAGCTAGCGGCCTTGACTTCAAAGGATAGAGAGTTAACCAAGGTACGGAAGTGGGTACAGGAAGGTTGGCCACGACGCCTGGCTCGACAGGACGAGCTTTTGAAGGTATTCTTCAACAGGAAGGACGAGTTGACTGTCAGTCAGGGACTCGTGTACTGGGGCCATCGTGTGGTGGTGCCCATCGAGGCAAGATCTGCGATGCTACATCTGTTGCACGACACGCACCAAGGAATCGGTGCGATGAAAGCACTGGCACGCTCACTGTTTTGGTACCCGCGGATTGATGCGGACATAGAGCGGCTCGTAAAAAGCTGCCAGGTTTGCGTGCAAGCGGCTCCTATGCCGCCTAGACAGGAGGCGGTGCCCTGGCCGGAAACGGGACGACGTTGGTCGAGGCTACACATAGATTTTGCTGGTCCTGTTGAAGGGTACATGTTGATGATATTGGTAGATGCTCATACCAAGTGGATTGAGGTTGTGCCCATGAAAAGCGCCACAGCGTGCTCAACCATCGAGGCCTTGCGCACCACGTTCAGCAGATTTGGTATACCGGAAACCATTGTGTCAGATAACGGCCCACAGTTCACGGGGAAAGAGTTCGCCGATTTCATGCGGCGCAATAACGTCCTACACTTGCGCACCGCACCGTATCACCCGCAGTCAAACGGACTGGCAGAACGGGCTGTGCGAACCGTGAAGGAGAAATTGAAGACAAACCGACAAGGGTCGTTACAAACCCGTTTGGCGAGGATCCTGCATAGTTACCGAAGGACCCCGTTGGCCTGCGGGGAAACACCTGCAATGCGGCTGTTGGGGTTCGAGCCGCGTTCTAGATTAGACAACGCTGTGGTGCCTCTTGCTCCGGTTGAACGTAGCCCCTGCGAGACTGATGTGCCCGGCTTCTTGCAGACAGGCGATCCAGTGTGGGTACGCAACTTCGGACAAGGAGAGCCCTGGACGCGGGCCACGATCCGGGAAACGCAGGGCGCCCGGATGGTAACGGCGGATGGGGCTACGGGCGAGATCATACGCCGTCACTTGGACCAAGTCAAGGTGCGACTGCCGGACAGCTCATTGGCCAATTCACCAGTCCCGTGTCCCACTGACGTAAGGCCAGAAAGCAACACGGGCCGTCCAGAACCAGAGGACCCACCTGCAGCGGGATCGCCTGCATCAACAGACCTACGGCCCCTCGAGGCTACCCCAACCCTGAGGAGGTCCACTCGGATCCGAAGACCCCCCGAACGGTTTTCCCCTTAGAAAAAAAAAAGGGGGGGGGGGGGGGAAGAAGATTGTTGTGACGTCAGCCCACACGCGGCTATCACAGATTATCTGGTGGCCATCACTTTCGCCTCCCCGTGTGCCCTTTCCCTTGCCCTGCGATCTCGGGGCATATAAACAACGCCCAAGACAATAAAGCTCGCTTTTTCCTTGTTGGTTCCACGAGTGCCGGCGTCTGGTCATTTCAAAAGCCTCAACTACAGTGTGAGGGAGCCATCTGTGGCACACACATGAATCCTATGCAAGCTGCAGTGCACAGTCAGTCGCATGTGAAATGAACCAAAGGCTTTAGTAACATGGCATGCCACTGTGACGTGCTGCTGCTACTTGCAGAATATATATCACTTTGCTACTCCCCGAGTGAGACAACATCCAGACAGCTGAGGTTTGCACATGATATTTGTAGCAAATGAAGTTTGTAGCAGTTTCCGATGTGGCCTAACTAGGCCATGCAACCTGTAAGCAACTGCATGGAGAAAGTGAACGTGTCCGAGTACAGCTGCACACTTAACTGTCAATCGACTTTCTTTTCACAGAGTTTGGCTTACCTTACAAGTGTAAAGCAAAAAAAAAAAAAATTATATGCAAGAGAAAATGCAAGACAAATGCAAGAAAATAATCTCTTCACTAATTTAAAAGCTTAAAGAGCATCATAACTGTGCCCATTACCTGCAAAAGAACCTGTTCACACAGGAGGCCGGTAGAAATTCATGCCTGCCTGATACTTCCAATAAATTCAACAAATTATGCTTATTCATGCAGTTCATCCCTTCATTTTAGCCTTTGACTTCATGGCGTAACTTTAAAATGGAGAACAGAACACACACCATCGAAACAAGAAAGGAAGACGGAGCTGTTGACGGAGAGATGTTTTAATGTTGATTTTGTTTCTATACCAAATGATGGCTCAACAACAAGCTATCCTGCATACTATGCAAAGATAAACCATAGGCCAAAGCTACAGGTATCAAAACAAACGAGCAGAACAAGGAGCATTTATTTTTGGTTACCTAGTTGCAACCGAGTTTACACGGTGGGTGCTACAGAAAGCACTTTGTGTAAATATATACTTACTAAATTACTCTTTTGCATTGTATTAAATAAATTTTTAAACATTGCAGTGAAAAAGTGTGGCACCAAAGAAATTTACACGCCAACTCAACCTTGCCATTGCTCATGAGGTCCTCAAGTGATTAAATAGAGAACTATAAATGGAGAGTAACAAACCAAGTGTACAAGAAGGTGCCCATTTCCACAACCGATGTCCAGAATATGGCTCGTTTTATCAGCATGCTGCAGCAGCCATCGGACAACACGACATTCATTCTTGCTGCCAAACCTGAAGAAAGCATTCAGAAATATTTTAAGGAAACATAAAGGACAGCATGTAGACAGATTTAGCAAGTTTGGATGACTAAAATGTGTGGGCTGCTATCAATGATATCAAAACTTGGAATTGCTTTAGGGTGATATCATTGTGATTGATAATTTCTGGCAAGTCACTATGTGCACATTGCATGAGTGGAGCTGTTTGGATGTAAACTATGTGGGATCTGTAGTGGCTGGCAAAACTTCCGATTTGAGCAGGAAATTGCCCCTGCAATAAAGATCGAAAAGGTGGACGCAACAGTGCCATGTATTGGGTGCACCTAGGCTCTTTAGTGCTGCTCACAAGTTAGAACATGAACCAACTGGGCCAAACTGCCATTTTGCTACAGTCACAATGCCACAAGGTACCACTACGTAGGACATAGTTCGTGCGTGAGGGAGTCAGTAAATAATATGAATTCATTACTTTCAACTTTAGAGAATTTTAAATTAGGGGATGAAGTGGCTTACATGCACAAGATCCCAAACTCTACGCAAGCAGAATTTAAGCTGTTTGCATCCCGTAGTCTAAAACTCCTTAATAAAGTCACTCTATATGACTGAAAATTTGCACACTGTGGAGCGAAACGCTGTCAAACAGCGATCATCATCATTCTCTGCAAAATACGATGTCTGTGGCACAAAAGGTTAGGAAAGAAAATAAGAAACGGACAGAGAGAGCGCTCTTTCTGTCTCTTTCTTCTTTCCTTTCCTAATCTTTTGTGCCACAAGCATTGTCAGCAATCATCATTCTCACAGGCATTTCCTTTATCTAAGAGCATGTGCTCAATAGTTTCTTAACATGAATCTGCTTCCAGACAAAAAATCACCAGGCACACATTTTAGACACGATGCACTGAAATGAACTGCTATAATTATTGCTGTGAAATTACTTACACCTTAAAGGGTGTAACATCTGCAAGAGGAGCTAACCAGAGAGGTAACACTTACCACACTTCACCCACATCACCATGGTTCGTGAAGTTACTCAGCTCATTTTGATATGCCTCTTCCCAGCTGAAATATATGTATGGAAAGGTTTTATATGCATTACTACCTGATCTTCTGTGGCAGTGTATGCATTCAGAGAACGGAGCAACTATGCACAAATTGTGGGCTGCATGGCTTGTAGCAAAAACTGTGGCAGCAATTGCATAAAAGAATGAAGCAAAGCAACAAAGCACTTACACAGGCACAACAGACAGACAACCTGACCAGATGCATGCAAATAGAGGCTACAGCCCTTGAAGCAACACACATACACTAATGTGGCATTTCGAAAGTTTCATTAGCCTTGGAAAGCCCTCGTTCAACCAAGGGCTCTCATCCACAGAATGAGTTGGGCACTTATTTTTTAAAGCAAACAGGGCATCTGTCCTTAATGGACTTCTTTATCTTCTTCGTTCTTTGGAAAGTCACTGCCTGTTTCTGGAGGTGCACGGCAGGGATCTCCTTTTAATGATGAGGGAAGCCCATGTCATTTGAAGGGTCAGTGTGGAATAACTTGAAGAACAAGGAAACCTGTTTCAGGACTAGTACTTGGAAAAGAAAGGGTGCTAATAATGATTTTGAACTCGCACTTTCTCAACTGCTTCAAGCATTGCGGTGAATAAACAATAGGCACTTTGAGCCAGTCTGGACCGCTGGCGGGTCTAGAGAGGTGGCCCTGGAGCCCGGCCACCTACTCCTTAGCCCCCACCTTATTTGCCCTTTCCCTAAAATCACTACATACGTCTACAAGGGTAGGCTCCCCCTTCCTTTTTGATTTTACCCTGGATCCGCCCCAGTTCTTGACGAAAGTCTTCGGTTGAAAGAGAGCTCAACGTAGCGTGCCTTCCGAGCCCTTCAGTTATCAACTTCAGCGATTTCTTTCTATTGAGAACCGGTTAATTTGGAAGGGCATCCGTGACAAAGCGCAGCCGCAGGAGACCTATAATGGGCGCAGCCGCATGCCGGCGTCGATAGCGTCGCACCAAGTGAAACGTTTAAAAAGGTCAAAAGTCCTGAGTAGATTTCGGGCAGTATTAAAGCAGACCCCTAGAACTTCCGAAGTGTGTGCAATGTACGAGTTGCTCGTATTAGCATTACATAAGCGAAGGTTTAATACCGGTGTCACACGGCGCACTTTCGATCGCGATCAAACCCGATCGGGATCGAATTGCTCGGTCGCGATTGGCTCTCTTGAGCAGCGCCTCCTCTATTATAGAGGAGGCGCTGAGCGTCTTGAGCAAGCTGTGGGATCCGGATCGGGCCAACACCACCTAGACTTTTTTTAAAAAGTCTAGGTGGTGTTGATCGGGCTCGGCCGCAATCGAAAGTGGCCCTGTGACAGTCAGTATCTTCAATACAAGCAAGAACAAGATAGCGCATAACTGTGAAATAAAATTGGGGAACAACGGCTACATGAAGTAAAATAATAGCTAGTGACGTTACTAAGTTTTCGTCCCAAGTTCTGACGGATTGAGCTCGCCACACGCAACTTCTGAAGAGAGCGCCATGTTTTCAAAGAGCAGTGGTGATGATGATAGTATAAAAGGTTCCGAACCCAATACGACTTGTTTTCGGCTTAAGCAGCAATAGCATAGCCGAGGCAGATTCGCATTCTAAATTTAGAGGTCGCCATACTATGAGGCGTGGATTTGGACACCACGACCGGGCAACGTTACTAGATTACCTATTAATCTAGTAACGGTGACGACCGGGTGCGTCAACCAATGTTCTTAGACGTCGGCGCTAACGGGCTAACGGTATCGGCCTGCTGTTCCTGGCAGCTTTCCACATTCCATCCTTTCCATGTCCGCAACATTGTACGACTCGCAAGCTTCGGCTAGAGTTCTACTTGGGCAGGTGTGTGCACTGTCTTGTGTAATGTTGATACTCGGGACAGGTGGTGCGAAGCGTGTTTTCAGCAAACGCTGCACGCAATGTTGACCGATTGGCCGTGCTAAGGTGGCTACATGACGGGGTTCGAAGGACGTCAAAGGTAACGCGCGACAAATGTTTCCCGCGCCGAGCGGAAGAGGCGTTGAGACTCAAGCAAGAACGTGATCCGGAATAGCAACACGGGCCGGCGCAAGCTTCCGGATTATCAAAAAGAAAAACAGCCTGCGTTATCTTTGACCTCTGCTCACGCATCTCCGACGCACGGTGCCGAAGCCGAAAACAACGACATGGGTTAAGCCATTTGTCACTGCGAAGCAGAGCCTTACGCTGTCTTTCCGTCCGCTACGAAGCATTTCCTCTCGACTATGGCTCTGTTGCACAGGGTTCAGCGGGCTGCTTGCGGCGTCCTACTGCTCTCCAGGCGCCGTGCGCTGCTGCACTTTTATAAGTTTAATCCGGGAGGCCTCATGATCGGCCTGTTTCTGGTGGCGTTATGGTTGAGCGCGCTGCGGTGCCCGACGTGGCTGAGCGGCGACCACGTAGTGTTCTCCGAAGCTGACATCGAACGCGACCCCAGCGAGTGTCCGTGGACCCCTCGCGAAGGCTACCAGCTGTCTTGGCAGAACGTCGACTTGCGCACAAAGTGTCCCCTGCATCCGTCGATGATTGCCGCCGGTACTGTTGTCGTACAGAGGAGCGTGAACCGAACGCTTCTGAAGGAACTGGAGACCAAATGGGGCCTGCTTCCAGGCGGCCGCTGGTCGCCGCCGTTCTGCAACTCGCCACACTTTGTTGCCATCGTCATCCCATACCGAGACCGGAGCGAGCACCTGGACTTATTCCTGCAGCACATGCACCCGTTTCTGCAGCGGCAGCAGCTACAGTACGGCGTGTTTGTAGTCGAGCAAAGTGAGCGGCGCGCATTCAATCGGGCTAAATTGTTCAATATTGGTTTCACCGAAGCCCTAGCTCGGGACAGCTACTGCTGCTTCGTCTTCCACGACGTCGACCTCCTGCCTATCGACGCGAGAAACATGTACCGCTGCGAGCGGTTCCCCCGCCACCTGAGTTCTGCGATCGACGTCTTCCGTTTTGTGCTGCCGTATCCGGATCTCTTTGGCGGTGCCGTCGCAGTAAGGGCGGATCAGTTTCGTGAGCTTAACGGTTTCTCCAACGAGTTCTTCGGTTGGGGAGGCGAGGACGACGACCTCCAACGACGCATCCGGGCGCGGGGGCTGTCCGTCATACGATGGCCGGCCTCCGTGTCGCGCTACACCATGCTGGCCCACGCCAAGGCGAAGCCCAGCTTGCAGAGGCAGGAGCTTCTCAGGAGTGCAGAGTCGAGGTACGAAATGGACGGTCTCAACAATCTCCGTTACCAGGTCCTCGCCCTTGAGGAGAAGCCTTTGTATACTAGGATTCTGGTGGATGTCGATCCACCTGCCCAGCCGGAAGGCAAGAGCGTTCCAGGTCTGGTAGACATGCAGCGCATGAAAGGAAAGCGCACAGCTGCTGACTTAGGCATTGTCTGATTTGTGCTGCAGATGAATAATGTTGCACGTTGATGCTCAATCTGAGCCTCGAAACATGCATACAGTTAAGTTGAAAAAGTTGCCTAAGTTATGCCATGAATGATAACTGCTCAGAGCTTACATGCAGTTGTGGGAGTTGTCAGGCGAAACGAAAGGCGCTGCTTTGCTTTCTGCAGTGGCAGCACTAACAACAGTGGTTGGTCTGTCGCTCTAAAGTTTGCGTGTGATAGAAACAACAGCCATATAATTATATGTTGCCTGTGCACACTTTGTTTTGTCAAAACCTTGGCAGTCAAAATAGGGGAAGAAAGGTGTTGCTTGTGTATGATGCAAGAGCAGCTGGTGGAAACATGCCTGTGACCTTGCATTCAGTATCATTCAGGGAGCTGTATCAGGTGGTGCCAACAACAGAATGACAGCACAGTGACCCATGTGCAGGAATGTCTGAGTGAGGCAGCTTGTAGTTTTATTTGTGCAGCTGTGTGTTGAAACTAGGAAAAGAGCCAATTTATATATTTTTCTCTTATTTTATTATTGGCCCTCTGAGAATGTCCCCAAGGACTAGGTAGCTGAAAGCATAGTGTCTGTTGCAGACTTCAATGCTGAGGAAACATGCTTTGCCCCAGATCCATGTGTTGTAGCTCCATAGGGTGCTGCAACATTGAGCACTAGTTGTGTTCATGTCACGGTGCTAGCTAATGCATCATAATTTTTTCAAAACACCTATAGAAGAATCAGTGTGACAAGCTTTTGAACAATATTTAGATTCAGGCAGTGTGACCCACCCAGTGCCAATACAGTGCATGTCTGAGAGCTGTTTGTGTTCAGCTGCAACAATGTTTTTGACCACACAAGAAGCATATTATCAGATATTGTAGGTGTAGAGCAGCCTGCGTGCAAAATTTTATACTTTAAATACAAGAGGATGCGGCACAAAAAGCTAGCAAATGTCTTTAATACAGAAATTGGAAAGAATGCTGCCATTAATGTTCACCAGAAATGATGCATGGCTCAGAACCAGTGTGGCTCATTGGCATGACTTGCAAGATTAGGCAGTGCATGTTAGAAATCTTGGAGGCGACATGCTGGTATTTACACCACATGCGCTAACCAACAGAAGTACACATTGTCTGCTTAGGTGCTATTTAAAGGCTGTTAACATGAAAACTAGACAACCTGTAGCTTTGCCAAGATTACCTCAACTGTGTATACTACTCACTTATAAGCACTTTAGCGAAAGTAAAATTTAGTTGCAGCTGGTCAATGAGGTAGCAGAAACACTAAAGTTGGCTTCAACTTGCAGAAGGTGTTGAGAATTCATCCTGATCACCAGTTGCGGGTTGTCCTAAGCACACGCTCATAATAGAAACTGATTGCAGCACAACTCATCCGCATCTTTGTGCTGGCACTGTTTGAACATAGAAAACATTGAAAGGCATTTTCGTAGTTCTTGTTAAATAAGAAAAGCGCGAGAGACAGAGATAAACGAAGAAAGGCACACAAACGAAGAAAGACACACTTGGCGCTGTGTGTGTGGCTTTCTTCATTTGTCCCTGTCTCTCGTACTGTTCTTATTTTAATATAAAATATGCTAAGGATGACCCAAGGATGCTTAGGGGCCAGATACTGCCTTGATGGTTGCACCTGTTGGCTGATCCTGTTTCCTGATGTGTGAACTGGAACTGGGCCACCTTCTGCTTTATTTTTATTCTGTGCTTTTGTTTGTTATGAATCCTATCTGGTACTAACACTCTTCTCTAAGTCATTGAAATAGAACATCCAGAAACTTCTCATACAGAAGGGTGCGTGTTGCACTAGAATCATTACAAAAGGAAAGTCATGTTTTTATGGCATACTAAATATTGCTGTTTATACAAGTACATCATAGCGTTTTTAGGTCCTAACTAAATTTGTTAGTGCCACACAGTAAACTGACACCCGCTTGCCTCGCACGTCTGCTAGCTGGAAATGCTTCACTGCTGCAGTGTAATTATTCTAGAGAGTTGAGAATAGAGGCAGGAGCAAGAGTCTATGGACCACTGTGCTGTACATGAAAGTGCATCACTGCACCACTTGCAGCAAATGATGCACATTGCCACATTAACAAATGCCATAATGGATCTTGGGATTTCATGGTAGCATAACTGTCAAACCTTGCCTGCTTTCATGGTGCTTATGCTGAAGTTCAGACACTTTCTTTCACTTTTCTGCAGTGCCATTTACAAACTTTAAGGTATATGCAGTTCTTTTTTCAGCTAGAGGGAAACAGTGCAAAAAAATATGACAAGAAGACAAGAAGGGAGACATACACCAGCACTGGTGTCTTCTTGTGTTTTTTTGCGCTGTTTCCCTCTCGAGTATGTACCGACTAGCCCAAGCCTTTACGGTCTTGCAATTTTTTTCAGCTAAATTAACTCATTTGTTTTTTTGGGGGAGAGGGGTGGCCATAGAAGGACTTTTATCATATCATACTTTCATGTTCACGGTCCTGTCTTGCTACCTCTTCAGTTGATTTGCCTTTATATTAGTAATTGTCATAGAATAAGTAAAATGAGTAAAATCCTACCAAAATTGGGGTAGCAGCAAACAAATTAATTTCTTCTGACCGAAACTTGACAGGGAGTGTTGAAGCACACAGATCATGAAAGCCATGGAGGAAAGAAACAAAACAGGAGACGCCCTGACGTCACATTTTTGAAGCCGGAAGTGCAGCCATGTTGGTGTGCCATCTACCTTTACGCCTCCAATCAGGGGTTCTGCAGCTTGCCGGAGCAGATGGGCGCGAACTTTGAACTTGCATTGTTACTTGCCGCCGGAAGTGTGCGCTTCTGACGCGCGTCAAAACAAAGCCTACGAAACTTCTCCAGCATTTTTAGTGAAGCAGACATGCTCCTGTGCTTTTCCGTGGTACGTGGAAGAAGACGACGAAGACCAACTCCGTGATTGCTTGAGTGTATCTGTTGCTGGCTGACACTCACACTCACAAACCCAAAACACAACTTTCAAGCTTACACACCACACTCCAAAGTTAGTTTTCGAACAAAAGGTGCTGTGAGAAAGACACCGGCGGAAAAATGTTATCTTACTTTTAAGAGACCGAGAGCAGCAGCGAGAGCTTCAGGAGTGCGGTTGCTATGGCAACGTTGACATTTGGGGTACCCGTCCCAGTAATCCTTTGCGAAAAGCAGCACGTGACTTCCGCCACACTTTTTCCAATACGTCCCTGCTGGCCGGGGCCTCTCCTGGGTTTCCTTCCTCCGTGATGAAAGCAAATGAGGTCCACCATTCACTGGAGTGCCATGGCTGCTAAAGATACTAATGTGCCCCAGCCTTACTGTACATGCTGTCAGGGGAAGCAGAGTTTCACATTTGTTTTTGCAAACACCACTCACGTTTCCACCTTCTGAGCAGTGTCACACAGTCCAAAAAGTAACTATACATCGTGGGGAAGCTGCTGCTAAAGCACTGATAAAACAAAGTCACCAATAACAGTGCCATTGGAATGCCACAGTAAGACTTTTGAAGTCGCATGTCCATGCCACTGCTACTGAAATTAGTTTGTCTTCCTTTATTTTGTTTAGTGCAAAACCCTGATAAGCACTTTTTTCTTGCGTCTTAATTTTGCTAATTGGCATGTGTTTTGGCAGATAGGTGAATGGAATGATGTTAGAATACACTTCAGCACATGGGAATCGTAGATGTCTATTCATCGCAAAAAATTGAGTGTCTACGGTTTCTCAGATGTGTTTAGTTTGCTTTCTCTTGGCCTCAAATGTCTCAGATAAAGCTGGTAGACCACTCATCCACTACTATTGTTATGTTGAGTATTGCTTCGTCGAGCATGATTGAGTGGCTTTCCCTCACAACCGTGGTTCACTTCATGCTCGAGATGATGCAGCTGTGTGCAACTGTGCTCCCTTTGGAAGCTTACACAGTAACTAAAAACAGTGGCTGCCAGAAGCTTGATGCGGGCAAAACAAGGTGCACATGTGCCAAGTACTGGTCTGGAGCCACAGCAGTGGGTGGCCTGGGGAGGAATTTTGCTGGGTGTTCCCACAAGCATATATTTTATTTTGATTGCCTGGAGAGAGAATACTTTGCACAGATGCATAATTCATCTATGCATCTGATAAGAGGTCCTCAGTGCAGGTATCCTGGGTATTACCTAGAGGGAAAAAGGGCACATGGTGGTGCAATGCCAGCAAGCTTCGTTGTGGCATGTTTGTCCAAAAGCCAGGATGGCGTTCAGTCTTCTTATTAGAGCACTGAGGAAGAACTTGAACTGCACAGGACAAGCACTGACTCATAATGTTGATAACTAAGTAGCCCTATCACTATTGGCGTTCCATCTGTCACAGTGTATCTACTACACCAGTGTGGAAAATGCTGTTTCTTTCTATTAATATGTAAGAATGGCTTTAAAGCATAATCATTGGTGCTAGGTATGCAGTTATATTGAACACCCACCACGGTAGCTCAGTGGCTATGGTGCTGTGCCGTGGGCATGATCTCGGCCGCAGTGGCCACATTCCGAAGGGGGTGACATGCAATAAAATGCTCCTGCACTGTTATGTATGGTTGCACATTATAAAGAAGCCCAGTTGGTCAAAATTTATGTGGAGTTTTCCACAATGGCATGCCTCATAAACCATAGATCGTGGTTTTGGCGCATACAAACTCCGGAGTTTAATTTCATTTAGTTATATTGAATGTGAACAGAACCAGCTAGTTAATAAGAGTGGAGGAAAGGTGAGAAGGTCAGCGCTCACTATGCATCAGTTTCAACTTCTGTATACAAGTAAACATTAATGCAACATGTAATATGGAAGGAACGAGACTTTTCTTGAATACTGAATTCCAAGAAAGCTTTATTATAAGTGCAGGCACCATGTTTTAGGCAGAGCCACCTTCATGACAAGCCAAAATGGCCGCATCTTAGCATTCCAATGTTGTCACAGCTTCATTCAAGAAACTTGCATAGACGGTGGTGCCAGATTTCCCCCTGGATATCTCTTTGGGCCCATGAGTGACTGTCTTTCATTCCCTCCTGTATGTAATTGAACTAGTGGCACCTGCTGCTGTCATCTGGGTACAGCACCAGAGTTCTGTTATAGACCTGCCATACTTTTGCAGGTAGCTTTCACCTTTTTATGCTTGTCAATGTGGCAGGCCGCTTCCTTATTGTCACCTGTCTAGAATCTCTGTACTAGCCCAACGCAGTATGAGAATGTTGTATTTGTGCAAGATTTACGGTCTTTTTATGGTGGGTGAATGCACAGGAAAATGGCAACTAAGGAAGCCTAAATGCAAGAGGGTCAGCACAGAAATGGGAGGCTGTGTGTGCTTTCACTAATGTTGCTGCTGTTAGTTGCAGAACAAGTTGTGTAGCAGTGGACTGGCCAGACTACATATAACCTTTTGAAGTCCACATTACATTTTTCATCTTTGTATGATATGGTTCACATAGATTTTTTTTTGTAGACGGTGTGCCAGCTAATGTGAGCCAGGTTTCTCAATACAGTCGATTCAACCTTGAATGTTTAAGCACTGACATGTTATATTCAACTTCTAATCTCCTTGCATTAAATGAAGGTCCTACACCTCGAAATTCTAGGAAAAATACTGGCATGCCTCACAACGCCGTAAACGATGTACTATAATATCTTTTCTATGGCGAACTTAAGTTTTGTTTCCCAGGACGTGTACGTGTTGTGACGTCATGGCACAGAGGGTAGTCACGTGGGAGCAGAACATCATCATGTTTCAGCACTCGCTCGGGGTTGCTCAATTGTCCATACTCATTGTGAGGCATTGCACGATGTAGCAGCATAGTGGACAACTGAGCAACCTCGAGCGAGTGCTGAAACGTGATGATGTTCTGCTCCCACGTGACTACCCTCTGTGCCATGACGTCACAACACGTACACGTCCTGGGAAATAAAACTTAAGCTCGCCATAGAAAAGATATTATAGTAAATTATTTAAGGCGTTGTGAGGCACACCAGTACTTTTCCTAGAATTTCAAGGTCTAGGCCTAATTTAACGGGAGAAAATTAAAAGTTGAAAATATCATGTCAGTGCTCCTCCAGTGGAATCCTTGCAAGAAATGAAGGCAACACTGCCTTTAGAGTGTGTTTTGCCACTGTGTAGCAGCATACACTTTGGACTTCCATCATTATGGTGGAAAACCGGCTGTCAGGAATGTAGTGGCTGCCATTGTTAACAGAAGCTCTTTTGCATTCTTATAGCCTGTGGATAATACACAGGATCAATCACTGGCAGTATGGTGGTGGTGCACAAGCCGGCCACCATGGTGTAATCTTCTTGCTTCTGTGCACTTGCTGTTTAACATGAGCAAAAAAAGGGTTACATACAATATTGGAAAGTATAGTTGGTAAGTAGCCATTCAAATTAAGAGCAGTGTACACAAATAGTTCACACGTGTATCCTTTCTTCGTCCAATTCATAAGTGCTGCTTTTTGTTTTGATCACTACATGATACTGCGGTACAAGCACTTTGATTCAATGTTTTGCACATTGCTCAAAAATATTTAGAAAGATTACGAACATTGCTTGAGGAAGGTTACCAACATTATATACCACCAGGGTAGTATACAAATTTTGGCAAGTTGCACAAGATGATTCCAAAAATCATTTTCGGTCAAGCCACGTCAGTTGCAAGGTTTTTTTACAGTGAAGCTGTCAGTGCAAATAGAAGTGCTCAAAAACATTATATGCCGGTTTTCACAGTTTTCTGAAAAAGGGTAGATAACTCATGAAGTTTATATCTTGAGAAAGCATGGTAATTCTTAGGTGGTATATGCAAGCGAATTTTTAGGTGTGTGTGTTAATTTGGGGCTAAATGAAGGTTGCTAAACCTTCGCTTCTGACCTGTTTAGAAGCATTATATGAAACGCTTACAGAATTTCCCTTCTGCTCTGGGAGGACCAAATATGGCAGTGATTTCATATTTAGAGAAAATGGAGGCCATGTCATAAGTGACGTATACTGAACGTCTGAAGTGTTGCTCAATTATCTACTTTGAAAATAATTACTGAATACTCATTTTATCCAAATTTTAATGCGTTATACAAGGCATGCGAATGGTTTTCCCAGTCTCAGTGAACTATGCAACGTACGTTCATGCTTCATTGAAGTAGGAAGCATGTTGTGGGCGATGTACAATAAATGTTTAATCTCTGTACATTAATTGCAGCCCTTGTAAAAAATTACTTATTCATGTGATCTGTAGTGTCATACTACCGTTATCTGCAGTGTTTCCCAGAGTCCTAAAAGAAGTATACATGGTTCAAGCTAAGTGGAAACGGGGGGGCATGTTAAGTGTAATGTGCAGGGAAACTTAAACATTTCTGGCTTGATTAAAAGCATTGAAAATAATTACTAAACCGGTGTTTTTTTATCCATTTTCATGCATTATATGGAGTTCATTTCCTCGGTGTCCTTGGTGAACTAAACAAGGTACTGCATTTATATTTGGTGAAAATAAGGGGCACATTATGCGTGATGTGCAGGCAAAGTTCGAACAGGGGTAGAGTAATTGCAGTCTTTCCAGTAAATTATGTATGCAAGCTCTGCAGAGCATTTCGAGTCTGTCTTACAAGAGGCAAAGCTTTTAGCCTGTTTTCCTCGCAAAACTACAAAGCCACTGAGATTAAATTTAGTGAAAATGGGGACAGACATTGTGGCAAATCAGTGAGCAGAATTAAACGTGTGTGGATCAAATCCTTCAGCCTTTCTAAAGAAATCCTTGAGCAGAAGCACGAAAGTGTTATGCAGTCATTTCATGGTTTTTCCCAGTGTCTAAAAAAAAAAAAAAAACCTCTACATTACACCAGGCTTACATTTGGTGGAAATAGGGATACCTTAATGGTGTGGCAAAACATTGAACGTTCCTGGCTTAATGAGAAGCATCACAAATAATGACTGAATCCTCTTGTTCTCCCTATATTCATGTGTTATACGAGGTTGGTAGTAGCTTTTCCCAGTGTCATCGGTGAAATAAATAAGGCACATTGTTTGTATTTGGTGAAAATAAGGTGTATACGTTATGCAAGATACGTAGGCAGAGTTCAAAGTGTGTCGGTTAGTGCCTTTGCAATAAATTATGTATGCAGGTACTTCGGAGCGCAAGCATTATAACTGTGTTTTACAAACAACGCAGAATTTAACCCGCTACCTGGGAGGAAAAATAAACGCATCAAGATCAAATTCAATCAAAATAGGGGGAACATTATGGCCAATGTTCTCGCAAAGTAAAATCTGTGTGGCCTTTGTAAAAAATTACGTAGCAAGTGCTAGAAAGTGTTATAAGGTTTTAAATGGGTGAGTCATATATGGGCAACATTTTAAAGTATGTGGTTTAATGACAGGAAACTGGCATTCTTATTGTGACTGCTCAAATGAATCAGCTTTGGCGAAAATTGGATTGCGATTCTTTAAGGTCACGCAAGGCTGCTGTCTTTTTCTTAATTCCTGGCTCACGTTGGCTTGGCCACAACATGTATATCCAATATGCAAAATTACACCATGGCTACCCTAGGCTTGGAAGCACGCACTGTGCAAGGCGTTTGCAGATAAAAGTTGCTAGTTTCAAAATATTGAGCATTTTATACACATAGCACAAAGTATTTTTCTCTACTTTTGACACCTTTATCATTATTGCGGCACATCTTTTTGCAAAGTGAGATATCTTACTGTTGTCTTGCATCTAGTTGGCTTTGAAAGGCAAGCTTTTTTCAATTGTCATAATGCCATAGCAATTATTATTTGAAGATTTTGTTACTTGGAAAATAGAAGGAACTGTTTCTATAATTTAAAAATTTTTCATGTAATTTATTAGTTTATGTTATGCAAGAGTCGTAGTGCCTGCACTAAGTGTGTGTGCATAATTTAACCTAACAGGCTATCTCTGATGTCGCAAAATTTTACAAATGCCAACCATGTTGATGCATTTGGTAGCTCAAGTACTAGTCATTGTGTTAATCTGTAAATGGATCAATGAACAAGCTGGACACTTTTAATCAAAGTAGGACATTGTATTAGTCTACAGTAAGTTGTGTGTATTGCGGCGCAAGACTCAGGTTTCCTGCTTGCTGCACATTTGTTAAAAGGATTTTGTGTGTGCAGTGCTCCAGGCTGGCAGCTACTTGCCTACATTTTGTTTTAATTTCGCTTATGCAATAATTAGGAAATTTTAGAAATAGTGGCTCCAAGTGGGTTAGCATACTTGGAAAGCCAAGACCCTCGCATTCTTTTGTTATTGCTCCTTTTGCATTCTTTTGTATGCCTGGCCTATAGCGTCCTTGAACTTTGGGTCCCCTATTTTGAAAACTCCTTGTTATCATAAAAAAAAATTTGGACAACATTATAAAATCTGCAGTAGCAAGTAAAATCAGGCAGGATCTCTGCTTATTGTTAACGTTGGTCAGCTGCGTGCTTTTTTTTTTTACTTTCATGCCTAGAAGAAATAAGCTATATATGGGTGCTTTGTTTTGTGTATCATGAAGGGGCTGTGAGCTTTTAAAAAAGTTAATTTCCTTGGCAACAGGCAGCACAAGAAAGCCTGTAGCAGCTGTAGCATGTTAGAATGCTGCAGCAACATTCTTAATGGTGTGCATCTCTGAAATGTAAATTTATCAGTTTACTAGGGCAACATCTCCTGGCAGTTCCAAAAGCAAGATTGCCTCTCATTACTTGCTGTCAGTGCACAGCCTTGGATTTTCACATTGCTTGGTCTTCCCTTTAAACATTTGATATTTTGTCCCGTTGGCAACTAGCATGCACAGATTTTAGCTAAATTTTATTATCATTCACAGCATCTTGCATTGAAGTTTGTACGAATCGCAAGAGTCATCTTGGTGTCTTTCAGTGCTGTGCTGTGTACTTGCATCAGATGTGAATGTTCTCGACACAGTGGCACAATTGTGCGTTGCCTTAGACATGCATTTTTCACATTTTCTGCTAGCTTTGTCTTCTTTCAGGGTCTCCACTAGTCACCTAGGCACACTGCCTGCCTGTTTGCACTCTTTCATGATGGAATTGTACATGAGAACAGAGCCTATTTTTGAAAATACAGAAGCTGAGAACAAACTTGGACTGCACTGTGTTGTTTCTGCAGAGTGGCCTTGAGTCTCCTGCGCTGGATTTTTGAAAGGGGCGTGGCGCCACCCGCTGGCCTGAGGCGTAGAATCGAGTAGTATACGCAGTCCGGCACTCTGGATCAGTTGGCTGCGATCGAACACGAAGCACCTGTTTCATTTGTTCCTGGCGCGTGTTGCTTGTTGTTTTTTTTTTTCTTCTTTTTTTTTGCGTCTCTAGCACTTATAAGAACTAACAACTTGTCTTCCTTGGTCAGAGACGCTACAAACCGTCCTAGAAAAAGTCGCAGTTTCGCCCAAAACGCGAAGCATCGATTGCCATAGCAGACTAGTGGACAGCTATACGAAGTAAGCTATAAGTTTGGAAACATTCGCTTACTAACTGCTGTCACGCGTGCACAAGCAAACATGAACACATCTCACTCGATGACTGCGGAAACTCGCTGTCAAAACGCCTCCCCCCCCCCCCCCCCCCCCCCTGGTGCCTTGCGCTCGACGGAAGCGGGCGCACTTCCTCCCTTGCGCGCGCGATTGAGCCACCATCGTAGCGCACACCCTCGCACATACGGCGCGCGGCGACGATGTTATCGCCCTTGGACTTTCTGCGGAACATTACGCCGACGACGACGGCAGAAATGCGCCTGGAGTGCCCATATAATTGCTATCGCAAGAATTGTTGATCGCCTATATTCGCCATACCCATGCAGAAAGCGGGCGCTGCCGCGCCGTTCCCTGCGACACAACGTCATCACCACAAGGTTCCGTTTTACCACTTTGCACCCTGTTCGTACGAAGCAGAGAGACGATCAGATGGCGGGCCGTTCAACGCACGGGGAAAGCGAAGCTACGTGAACCCTGCGACGGCTGCTCGCATAGCAGAGTGACAACAGAAGAATCTGCAGCCACAACTTCGTTTTTAAAGAAAAAATGTTCACCGACGATTACGATACTCCCTAATGCGAAATTTGAGCTCAGCTCTATACGTGTTTTCAATTCGCGATATATTGGCTGGCGCGGGCAATCGGTCTCGTGCGGCACGTTGCAAACGGAGCTAAGTGTGCTAATCCGGAGATCGCTAGAGCCAGCGCGTGAGGCCAGCGCGTGGGTGATGCGTAGGCGCGATTCACAGAAGCCTCCGCCGACAGACCTCCCAGACGACTCCATAGACGACGCGCGCTACTCTGGCGCCATCTAAAGTCCCTTGATATTTTGAAAGTACTGCCTAGAGTGTACTAGACAATGGTCTTTCTAGTGCACTCTAGTACTGCCTACAGTGTACTGCCACTCTGAACCACGGCCGCTCGATGAAACAGCGGCCGTGTCTGAACTCTGCCGCCGCCCGCCGCCGCGCGACCTCCTCGCCCCTTGCGCGTCCATTCTGCTGTACCGGTTTTGCTCCCGTTTTTCTGCATTGGTCTCCCTGCCGTCGCCCTTGGAAACGCGCGGATCTTGCGTTTTGCTTGTGTTTTTCTTTTTCGTTGGCGCCATTTTTCTCCTTAGCTCAGCTGGCTCGGCGCAGCGAACGTTGCACGCTGTTTCCTGCGGTGTTGTGCTAGCGCTATGCCGTGCTGTAGCAGCAACAAGCCTGAAGATGGTTTTACAGTTCTTATGATACCACAAGGAAAGCGTGACGGCTTTCGCAAAAGCAGTGGCTGCACAACATTGGCCGACAAAGAACAGTGCTTGCGAGGTGAGGCGCCTTTTTTATTGCTCACACCAAAGCATCCCCTAATGCTGCATTTTTTTTTTTTTCATTCTTCCGGGCCCGCTCATCAGCGCTTTTACTGCGACAATTTGTACGTTGCATAAAAATAGGGTTGTCCTTAGTATGCTGAATATTATGTTGGGACTCCATCACCTCGCACGTCGTCCACCGACTGAAATGCAGCATTATAGGTTTTTCTTTCGGCCGTGAACAGTTGATGTGCGAAGATACAGCCTCTCGATCGGACTTTTCGTGATTGTTAAGATCCGTTTCCTGTTTTACTGAAAATCGAAATAGCGGCTTGTAGAGGAGCTTTTTTTTTTTTTTTCGGCTTCGATGTGTGCGTCAGTCACTTAAGATACAATGAATGCAGGTCCTGAAAGAAAATTAATGGCAAGTACAGTATGCCCGTGGTATTGCGGGTGATGAGCGCTAATAATAGTCCACATTGCGTTCTTTCAGTACTTCAATTCGCTTTGAATTGGGCTGCCACGCGTGCATGAATTGACGATTGTTATTTGGTTTTCTCACGGATATAGGCTACGTGCAGGGGGGGGGGGGGGTGCAAATGATCGCGCACGCTTGCTCGCACTGAAATTGCGCAGAAACCACAGCGCAAAAGCTACTTTCACACTTACAAACACGAATGGACGATGCACTCGCGACTAATTCATTATAAGAAGGCATGCTGAATATAATACCTGCTGTGCACATGTGCGCACTGGCAAGAAAAAAGAAGCCAAACAGGGGGATGTGCCACAAGCAATACTAGATCAGATGCACAAAGTAAAGCATCTTATGTGGCAGAAAAAATGCCTGGGTATAGAACTCTCCTCAAAGCTTTTTCATCGGTATCCCCATTCATACGACTTTAAGAAACCAACCTCTTCACGAATGTTACTTTCATTCTCGATGCTGTTATCACCATTTTTCAAAATTTTCTAACCACTGGGGCGCGCAACTCGCCCAAAATCATTAAAGCCCCTGAAAAAAAAAAACGATAGTAGCGCCATTCGTGTTAGTGTACAGGCTCTCTCATGCGTTTTGTAGTTTAGTCGAGGTGCAAAGCCCGTGGAGCCGGAAAGATGGGCTTGTGCAATTATCCCGCTAGGGCACACCAGGGTGATGTGGTTCGAAGCGGTCATCTTACACCATGGGAGCGGTGTAGTGGGAGAGGTCAAAGAGAAGGAAAAATGCGAAAAGGTAACGTTGAGTACGACAATGGAATGTATGTAGAAGCACGGGCGTGATTTGTGTCGTGCCTGAAAGTAAAAATATGCGGCATTCGACCAGTCAAAAATGTCGCAGCTTCGCCCGAAAAGCGAAGCATCAATTGCGATAGCAAATTAGAGAGCTATTCGGAGCGGGGATAGTAGTTTTATCGGCTGCATAAACTTGGACACATTCGCTTACTAACTGAGTTAACACGCGCGGTGTCAGCGCGCACAAGCAAACATGAATAGATCACACTGAATGACCGCAGACAACGACTGTCAAAACGCTGGCAGCAAGCGCAGCCGCCGCAGCGGGCGAAGGTTCGTGCGGTCTATCGCTTCAACGGAAACTGAGCGGCGAATGCACGGCACATACCAAGGTCAGAGCCGTGTGGAGATGGCTTTTAAGTGACGGTGCGGGCGACCGCCACAGCGGGGCAAAGTACAAACGCAGTTGTTGGCAGAGTAGAAGCTGCCGCCCCCCCCCCTCCCTCCCGCGCTGCCTTCCCGCTTTCTTGCTTTCGCGTGGGAGATTGAGTGGCCAGTTCCCCTTGCGGCTTGTTGCATGATAAGCATTTGGTGCCGCTTTAGGTGCCGCAGCACAGCGTCGCCTCGCCGCACTCCCTCCCAAACCCCTACGGCCTTTCGCGCGACGGTTGCGTTTGCTTTCCGCCGTGCGTTCGCTCTCCGTGATAGTGCGCTTTCACTCGCGCATACGGCGCGCGGCGACGATTTTATCGCCCTTGGACTTTATACGGAACCTCACGGCGACGCCGACGGCAGAAATCTGGTTGAAGTGTCCATATAATTGCTATCGTCTATAATAAAGGCCAACCCCCATGCAGCGAACTTTCGCGACGAATTTCATGTGACGAAAAATCCAGCGCGAAGCGCCGCCTCGTATTTGTCACACCACGCAACCCCTAGAGCGGGCGAACGCCGCCGACCATGCGGTTATATGCGGTCGACGCAGCCCGCGAGGAGTCATTGTGACCAGACGAGCAAAGCTACGAAAGCGACGTTGGCGAATGAAAGCAGAAGGCAAAAATGCGCCTAAGCCAATGCGTTTACTCGTAAAATAAGGCAACGGATCTGAAAAAGTGCGCACATAATTGTTCGCTGTTAGCCGGAACCTATTTAGGTTGCAGGTTTTTGTTTTGTTTTGTTTTACTCGACACGTCGGTATTTCGCCGGGACTATCCCTCGTCTGTGGCCGTGTTTGTGTACGGCTCGCTCGGCTCCGCAACAGCTGAGTTTTTCTCTCGTCAGCTTCCGCTTTCGAGCCTGCCTTACAGTCGAGGAAACACGGAAAGCCATTATGTGACGACGAACATGGCAATCGTCCGTCAAAACCGTCTTCTCCAGTTGAAAGAGAAGTAACTGCCTTGATGATGATGATGAAATAAACTTTAATT
This sequence comes from Dermacentor silvarum, assembly GCF_013339745.2. Lineage (NCBI taxonomy): Eukaryota > Metazoa > Arthropoda > Arachnida > Ixodida > Ixodidae > Dermacentor > Dermacentor silvarum. The sequence continues at coordinate 5,268,582 of NC_051163.1, read as the reverse complement.
TTCGAGACGGTGTTCCCGAGCGTTTGAGCTGTGAATCACTCTAGGTGGGAGGGTCCCTCATTCCAGGAATCCTCTGGCCGCGATAGCATCCCGGGCTCTGGCGACAAGACGTCGTTGTTCGTCCAGGGCCGGGGTGGAGATCTTGGCCTCCCACGTCTCGGCGAGGAGGTTCACGTCTTCGGACGTTGTATGTTTGGTAACGGCATCTTCGGGGCGCCACGGGCACTCGAGTAGCAAATGAGCCAGAGTGTCTGGCACGGCGCAGATCGGGCAGTTGTAGGTGTGTAGTGTCGGGTGGATGCGATGCATGAGGATCCCATGGGTGTACGTATTGCTCTGCAGTCTTCGGAATGCGGTACTTTCCTCTTTGGTCAGTTTTGGATGAGGTGGCGGGTACACCTTGCGTCCCAGTCGGTAGTGTTGCAGGATGGCGTTATACGTGGGGGGTATTGTCTCCGTTTCCGCTGCGTCACCAGGCGGTCGGGGGTCTCGCGAGGCGGCGAGGCCCGGTTGACGTGATCGCGGGCCGCGGCGTGTGCCGCTTCGTTTCCCTCGAGCCCCTCGTGCCCTGGTACCCACGTGACGCAGGTGTAAGGGAGCGGAGTGCTTCTTTTCTGCAGAATTTTGACTGCTTCCACCGATATTTGGCCTCTCGTGTAATTGCGTACTGCGGATTGGGAGTCCGTGAAGACTGCGACCGCGTTCGTGCTTGTGGTGGTGGCGAGGGCGATCGCCGCTTCTTCCGCTGTCTCCGAGTTCCGCACCCTGGCTGTGGCGGATGCCAATTCTTTGCCTCTCGAGTCAACCACACTCAGGGCGTAAGCGGTTTTTCCCGGGTATTTGGACGCATCTACGTAGCGAGCATCTGGATCGTGCTTGTGGCGTCTTCGGATGGCGTCGACTCGAGCAAGCCGGCATCCCCGATGATGCTCGGGATGCATGTTGTGCGGTAGTTTGTCGATGCTCAAGGATTCTCTTAAGCATGGCGGTATCTTGACCTTGCGGTCCGCGTCGGAGATGTAGCGTTCTCCGTAGCCGAGGCGCGCAAGGACCGATCTGCCCGTCGGCGTGAGCTTCAGCCTCTCGAGTTGGTTGATTTTCTGGGCTTCCACCAGCTCTTGCCAGGTGTTATGAGCACCCATTTTGAGAAGTCGGGTGGTAGATGCCACGGGTGGTAGACCCATGGCGAGCTTCGTAGCTTTGCGGATGATGACATTGAGCTTGTCAACTTTGCAATTCTTGAAAGCCAGGTACGGGGTTGCGTACGTTATTCTGCTGGTCAGTAGAGCTTGAACGACTCTCAGGGTGTCTTGCTCCTTGAGGCCACTGCGTCGATTGGCTACTCTCTTTACGAGGTGTGTGAGTTGGGAGATTGTGCGTTGGAGCCGTGGGAGCGTGGCGACTCCTGATCCATCTCGGTGCAGGTGCAAGCCTAGTACTCAAAGCGAGGCGACCTTCGGTATTTGGATCCCGTTGAGCGTGACGCATGGGTCTGGAGCTTCGCAGGTGGGAGGTCTACCCCTCGTGCGTGCCTTGAGTACGAGTAGCTCCGATTTCTCAGGTGCGCAGTGTAGGCCGCAGCTATCGAGGTAGTGCTCGATAACATCAACCGCTTCTTGAAGGCAACGTTCTTGCTCTCCGGTGCTCGTTCCTCGCGTCCAGAGCGTGATGTCGTCCTCGTAGAAGGCGTGACGCAGGCCTGGGATGTTTTCGAGAAGCCGGGGGAGCTTGAGGAGTGCCACGTTGAGTAGGAGGGGCGACACGACGGAGCCTTGCGGCGTTCCCCTGTTCGGCAGCTTGAATTCCTTACTGCGTAAGTTGGATATCCCCACCGTGGCCGTCCGACCGGTGAGGAAGTTACGGACATAGCCGTAGGCCTTTGAACCGCAGGCGGTCTCCTCGAGGGTTTGTAGTATCGCTTTGTGGCTGACATTGTCAAATGCGCCCTTCACGTCGATGGCAAGGACGCACGACTTGGTATTCTTGCTGAGGTGGTCAATGAGGTCATCCTTTAGAAGAAGAAAGACGTCTTGCGTAGAAAGAAGCTGGCGGAAGCCGGACATGGTGTCTGGATAGTGCCCATTGTCTTCGAGGTGCGATGTGAGCCGGTCGTGGACCATATGCTCAAACAGCTTACCAACGCACGAAGTGAGAGAGATTGGTCTCAGGTTCTCGAGAGCTGTGGGCTTGTTGGGCTTTGGTATCATGAACACTTCCGAGTGCTTCCACGCGGCCGGCAGCTCTCCTTTGTCCCAGCACTCGTAATACCGGAGGAGAGCCGTCAAGGCCTGTTGGGGCAGCTGTCGTAGGTGCTTGTTCACTATCCTGTCCTTGCCTGGGCTCGTGTTTCTCGTGAGCTTGGAGATGGCTGCTTGGAACTCTGCTGGTGTGAAGGGCCGGTCCAAGTCAGCGTTGGGTCTGCCTTCATATTCTTTGAGTGGCGGGGTTGTCGCTGGTTGGGAGGGACCGCGGAGCTTGTTGCATAGTTCGCGGAGTAGGTCTTCCTCCGAGCCGTCGTAGTTGTGTGCTAATCGACGGATGTGTTGCCGTTGCTGCCTTAAAAAAAAAGCAACAAGAGAAGTGGCGATGTGTCGATAGCGGCCATAGCCGTCACTACAACAGTTGTAGTCAACCGACTTTTCCAGAAAAAAAAGATTCCAACAAACCCGGCAACCACCACCTGAAGGTCACCCCTGCTGTCGCGCCGTAATTGTCGCCACGTGCGGAAGAGGTTTAGTCCCTTCGCGAGGTGCCACACAGTAACTATTGTCGTTCCGCTGCGTCGCGAGAGCTGGGCAAATGGTATACAAAAGGGGGTCTCGTACGTAACTTGCGAGAAGGCTCGCTTTTGTCTCAAAGTAGCGAGCCACCCATATGCCGCACTTTTCGCGTTTTTCTGGGATGTGCCAGTGATCTACACCCTGCAAACGTCAACCAAAGGTCTTTACAAAACACAGCGGTACGCAAGACATCATGTTGCGGGTATGCATGGCAAGAGCATCATCAGGAAGCGAAGCCTCTAACTACATAGAGTAAACAAAACAAGCAGTGACCACATATTATTTACTAGAACATTGAGGCAGAACAACAGACAAGGAGGAGAAACGGCGCTGGAAAACAAGCGTTTGAAGCGAAGGTAGGAAACAGCCCAACAGTAGCCAAGCGTTAACAACCAAAACTCTCGCCAACGGGCGACCGACGGAAGCCAACCTCTGTGCTGTGGTCCGATTGGTCCACGCTCTCCGCCGCGCCATACGACTTCCGATGGCGGCGGTTCGTTGGGCGGCGAATATCTGGAGGGAGTGGATCGGCGGCGGACAACCAGTTTTTTGACGTCGGGCGGCCTCCGCCGAAAGTTCGTCGCTTTTACAGCGTAAGCTGTTATGGGCTCATTCCAATAGCCGTTTCGGGTCGCGATGATGCCGCCGCCGCCCCCGCCGCGTAACCACTATCGCTGGAAATGAGAAAAAAAGTGCCCGGTCTTCGCCAGAATCGATCCTAGGACCGCTGCGCGCGAGTCGGTTATTTTACCACTGAGCCACGCAAGCGCTTGTGACAGGGATAAAAAACCCTACAAACGCAGACGATCCGAGCCTCCGCCAGTATGGTGGCGCCATCTAGTTAAGGCGCAGACGACGAGATGCCACTCAAACGAGGCGCGCAAAAAAAAAAAAAACGCGATCCCCAGTCTCCTCAAGTATGGTGGCGCCATCTAGTTAACGTGCCTACAAACGTATCATGCGCAGCTCGCCATTGACGCCCGGCGGACAGTTCAGATCTTTCTCCTCAAAACGAGGCGAAGTGATTCGCGAAGACCCTGGTGTGCGTGGTGCCGAAATTGGAGCTACTCTTGAGCCGCTCCACCAGCTTACGCTGTGACTGTACTGCGTGTGCCGCGCAGGCCTGTGACCTTTTTCGCTCCATGGAGGTTGGCCTTAAACGCAGTTTCGCCCGAAAGGCGAAGCATCGATTGCGATAGCAAATTAGTAGAGAGCTATATGAAGCAAGGATAGTAGTTTAATGAGCCGTATAGAGTTGTAAACATTCGCTTACTAACTAAATAGACAAGCCCGGTGTCACGCGCGCGCCGCGGGTAAATAGATGTCGCTCGATGACCCGGAAACTCGCTGTGAAAACGCCGAAGTGAGAAAGCGCGCCAGCAGCAGCGGGCAAATTGACCTTTGCGCTGTCTCCCGTCTCGCTTCAACGCGAACTAAACGTCGAAAGCACAGCGCATAATGCTCTGTTCCTCCCTTCCTATCGGCACTCGGCGCACGCACTTTGTCCCCATCGCAGATCGCTTTCAATATACGGTGCCCGCGCGCCCGCGCTGTGAGCAGCAGCCGGCGGAACAGAACGTACCCCCCCTCCCTTTCCGTCGCCTCGCCCCCGTTCCTCGCGCGCGAGAGAAGACCGGTCGCTTCCGGTTTGCTTACTCGATTGCCGGCTCACCCTCGTACGCTTTCAGTCGCACACGCAAGCGTACGGCGCGCGGCGACGATTTTATCACCGATGGACTCCATACAGAAGCGCGCGTCCCTCGCGCCCTTTCACTCGCACATACAGTGTCCGGAGCGCGGCGACGATTTCATCGCCGTTGACGTCATACGGAACCTCACGGCGACGGCGACGCCGACGGCAGAAATCTGCTTTGGAGTGTCCATATAATTGCTATCGCAATAAAACCAATTACACCATGACATCTTAATAGTCATAATTGGAAATACATAATTCCCACCATAGTACATCTTCGCTGGTCTTCCATCTCCACCCCAATGGAAGGGCTGACAGTTTTTAAATTGTTTTCGATCATAGGATTAGTGTTATACTGTACAGTGCTACTCCTCCCACTCTTTGTACTTATCATTCTGCCTCCGTTCTTATAGACAGTCCCCCCGTTGTTCGTATTTGGCAATTGTAGCGTCGCACCCGAGCAGGCTGACGGGGAAGGCCTAGCGTCCTGGAGGACGACACAGTGATGTGAGGCGGAGACGCTTCTTTCTGGTGAAAAGGTCTGGCCCAACGTGGCGTTTATTCAACTTATATACCATTTCACAGACAGATTGCTTCATGCTATTGGCTGATACAAAGGTGCCGTGATCGACCTTATTGGCCCAATACATACATACAAACGCACAGACATGAAGGTCGTGGCTCCATCATGCGGACATAGCAGATAACAAGGGTATACGAGTGCTACGCTATGACACCAGAGGACAGCACGACACAACAGCAATGATCGCGATCATCATCACCATCAACGCGATCCAAGCGTCGCGAGACCATGCTGAGTACACAGAAGGAGAAAGAAGTGCACGCAGTGCGGATCGGCCACTCTCGAAGGCAAGCAAGCAAGCGGATCGGCCTGCGGTTCAAAGAGCAGCGTTACAGCTTCCCACGATTGTGTATACCCTGCCAGTTTTCGGCTGCGCAATGCCCACGCTACCGCCGCTTGAGAACTGTGCGCCGGCGAATCGCGAAGTTTCGGGGGCCGGCAATTCTGCGAAAGGTTCCAAACCACCCGCGGAATCCCGCAAGAACGAGGTTTTCTCCAGGAAGAGCTCGCCACTGAAAGCCGGTTCAGAAAACAGCGAGGCTTCGCAACCTACCTCTGCGAAAGGTTCCTCACCATCGAATCGCGATATGCAGCCGGTGGAAGCTTCTCCAAGAGGTTACGCCTCGCCTCGTTCTTCCCTTGGCACAAAGAAGCACCACCGTCCACCCACCATTCACTCTGCGAAAGAAGCCAGGGGCTCCGTTGGTCTCGCTTGCCATTTCTTCGCCAAAGGCGCATCTCTACAAGGAAGCTCCATGCAACTTGAAGGCCCAGTTTTTTTTAGCGAGAATCTAGGAGACAGCTCGCTGTCGCCTGGTGAGCACGCATCGAGGAACACTAGCAATCGTGATTCCGACCAGTTGTCGTCACGCGTGGTCTCCGTACTGGCACATGATCGTTCGCCGACAGCGACGAGCCCTTCGTCCCGGGGTGTTCTTTGCGCGGAGGTTCCCGGTCCACAGCGCACGGACGGCTTGATGATTCCGCCTTCTGTGAGATCCAAACCGATTTTGGATTCTGGCGTTCCGGAGGAAGGAAAGCACAGTAAGCCGCATGTACGATACGCTGTCTCTCAGTTGTTTCTTATAGCAGCATAGGCGACTGGAAACGCGTGTCATGTGTTTCTTATTTGTTCTCTAGTTTCGGTTTCATTACTTGAAAAAATGAAATAAGTATACTCCGGATTGAGGTGGTTGCAAACAACTTCTACAATACACTGCCATTTCGCTTGCTCTTCCTTTTTTTCCCCTCCTCTCATAGTATGTCACTGTACGTATTGTTAGGTGTATCGCGAGTGTTGCATCAGATCTTCGGTTTAAAGGAGTCCTCACATGAGATCGATGGCGGATTCAGCCACTGATTTTAGTGGGTGTGGTTGCTCGAATTGAGACCGGGCGGTGGGAGTCGACTCTTTTTGTTTTATGGAGCCAATGTTGTCACAAGACACTGTTGTAACAGTGCCTTCTTGTTACTGTTGTAAAAAGAATTTTCGTTTACAGTCATCCCACTCATTTGTTCTAATCGGTTTCCCCGCTCGCAAAGAATTCTGGGAATTAACACTTTACGGGCAACCACGATTCAGATATCTCCATAATTTACTGCGCTAGGTCTCTAAATCGCGATTATTGGTTCTCGACGTATTATGGGGAAAACAAACACAATGTCATTGTCTGCATGAGTACTCAACATTGATGCCTTAATAGATGCGATTTATACTGCTACTTGCGCTACATTATTTTATAAATGAAGTACACGCAATTTCATTCAAATCATCATTATTCTACGCTCACTGTAAAATATAAGAAATTCGTCGGCCCTTCCACTCCGTGAAGATGGTTAACCAGCGAAGCTGACACGTGCGGCCCCGGTGTTTATCACTGGCTTAATCCCGAGGGTTCATTAAAGTATTTCTCATGGAGGTTACACACACGTTCGGCTGCGACGGAGAGATGATGATACACTTTGTTAAATAAAAAGTAAGAGCAGCAGTTGTGGAGAGGGTCCCTCAGTCCAGGGTCCCGCCGGGCACGTCTTTCATCGCTTCAGCGATGAAGGTTGCCATGTACGAAGAGAACGACGTCACTGACGGTATGCGCGCAGTCGGCCTTTGTCGCTTGCGTTCGATGTCTCGAGTTTGCTCGGCGGCGTGGTTAGCAGCATTCGCCCGCCATTGCCGCTTGCGATTCTTCGAAATTAAATTGCTTCAAAATTAAATCTGTCCGCCACGTAAGACAATGAATGGCTCATACCCACCCCCGTAAACGCGGCCTCCGCATTACGACGACAGAAGTGAAATTCTACGCTTCAATGATGAGCGGCAACGCAGCCAGCTGCGGAAGATCGAAGACGACGAACGCGAGAGCAGTGGCACGAGCGCGTGCCGGGCACGAGCGCAACCCGAGGGGCGCCAACGAGCCAGCTGCGGAAGAAGACGACGACGCTCGAGCCAATCTTGATGATGATAGTTTTCCGCGTACACTGACCCCGACACAAGTCAGCCAATAAATATCCTGTGCCATTCCACTCTGTGAAGGTGGATGACCAGCGAAGCTGTGTATGTGGTGATTGACCGTTGCTCCGGTGAAAGGTTACAAGTTTGCGGGATCGGGGCCACATGAACGGTTCGCATTTCTTTCCGCCTCGCGGTCCTGGCGGGCAGCACGCGTATACGCTTGGCGTCCGCGGCCCGCTCGTCGGTGGTCTCCTTCCGCCGCCGCCGCGCCCGTACCCTTTTCTGTTCACGCCGTCGTTCTTAGTAGGCACGCTGTTCTTCGTCAGACCTTACAACACGCGGACTACCCATTTCACGGTCAGAGCAGAACTGAGGAAAGGAACCTTCGTAGAGCGTGACGTCAGGAGACAGAAGACACTCAGATTGGTAGGCACTTCTTTGAATACGCGGGATGGCGTACAAGTGTATGGTGCGAACGTAGACATGGCCGACGCTGGTCAGCTTAATATCTGATACGGGTTGTATTTGAACCCAAGATAATAAACTTATTTTTGCAAGTTGGCGGAGTGCTTAAGATGGCGGTCCCACTCCGGCGACAGGAGCCCCCCGTTTTCAGTACATTTAGAGCAACCGTGGCGGCTCTTCTACTTAGGATATAAAGTTGACGTATATACCACAAAAAAGCTTAATTCTTGTAGATTCCAACTATATATAATATAAAGAAATTGATTAATGTGATTTAGAAATAAATGTTCAAGAGCAAGCATGAGATACATGGTTTTTGCGAACTCTGTCTCACTTGTGACCATATTTAGAAGAAACTGCCGCATTTACTGCATTGCGGCTTGTTCTGTAGCTTTAGGACATATTTATCTATTTACTAGACGCAGCAAAATAATGTTGAATTTTAACTTTTTGTATAATTTGCTTTTACCCGCCGTGGTAGCTCAGTGGCTATAGTGTTGGGCTGCTGAGCACGAGGTCGCGGGATCGAAACCCGGCCACGGCGGCCGCATTTCGATGGAGGCGAAATGCGAAAACACCAGTGTACTTAGATTTAGGCGCACGTTAAAGAACCCCAGGTGGCCCAAATTTCTGGAATCCCCCACTACGGCGTGCCTCATAATCAGATCGTGGTTTTGGCTCGTAAAACCCCATATTTGTTTTTTCAATTTTCTTTTGAAGATTTCCAAATATCGCAAACTTCTGTTGTAAACAGCCCGGCAACTACACGCTCAAGGAAGCTAAATTTTGGATAAGTTAGAGTTCAAGGAATTTTCATTTAGGACGCAAAATTTCAATCATGTACCTTTATTAGTTTTCTTAATAATGCGACCGAAATTAAGCAATATTTAGAATTCTCGTCCTACTTTTGCCCATTTTTGCGGGAAGATACTAAAGCTACGAAGCTGCGGTTTAAAACTAATAAAGGTACATGAATGAAATTTTGTGCCTTAAATGGAAATTTAATGCCGCCAGTGGGACTCACCTCCGCCGCGGGTCGGCCTAGTATTGCACTATCTTCGGGACCGGCCCATGTTTTTGGTCTACGGATATCGATCTGCTGGAAATTAGCTATATACAGCTTCGCTGTAAAAACACAGTCTGCTGATAGCATACGCTGCTGTGAATATTTGAGCCAAATTTTGCAGTCGTGCGCGAAATCACCTTTCTCTCAAACGCGCTGTTTTCAACATAAGCCTGCTCCTTACTCTTTTCTGGGCGCTTTATTTTGTAATATAGCGGATTCCCATACGTGGCTGCTATTGGCCAATAGCGGACATCAATCAAGAAGGGTGTTTGGTTCAGTGCGCTTCTTCCTACTGTTACTGTGTATATTTATTGACGCAGTTTAATAAACAGGCTGAAGTTAGCGAAAATATGCTTCCCAATTTCGATAATATTACGTACTTCCGGAAACGCTCGGCCGCCCACGTAGGAATTAAACTTTGGCCGCTCTGCTTATCGGTGTCGTAATTTCGACTGGTATTGAACACTCAACTAACCTCGACCTCAAACCACGCGAAAATTCGTAATGAGAGCGCTTCAAAATGCGCATGTTGAATGCGGCTTCTATCCCTCGGTCAAGCTGGTGCAGGACAAAGCACCTCGTAGCACACATAGCCAGACAGGAGCCATATCAGCACGAGCGCGCACTCTAGCCATGGCGTGCACAAAGCAAACGCCGATGTTTCATGTAGCTTGCGGAATGCTATAGGTAGCGTAGATACCGCGGCCGCCGCGACTAGTCCACTGGCTGAGCGGCTCGCTGAGGACAACCGCGTTGGCATGGAGCGTCGCAGGCGCCAAAATCGGCAATATAGTGGCGTCTACGTGAACACCCAAAATCAAATGTGAGCTGGCCGCCATGGTGACATTCGGCAGGCGGAGCGGTGTAGGCAGGCCCCGCTCCGCCGTAGCCTTCGCAGTGCAAGTCATTAAAGGAGCAGAAGCACGGCGAAGGGGGTGTTTGATTGCCAGTAAGCCCGCTTCTACTGAAAGCACTGAAGTACTTTTCGCGCCAAAGTGTTTCTTAAATAGCCTAATTTAACTTGAAACGCATTTCCCCACTTCGATAAAAGGCGCTAGAATTTTAGACTCTTAGGCGCCCGTCCCTGTGGCGAGCTCTAACTGGAAGGAACTACGGAGTTTGTGTAAGGTTCCTGTAAGCTATGATACGTGGTTTACAGTCACGCTGAGAGCTGAAAGAATCCACAAGCGTTTCCCCGCGCGAGCAACCGAAAATGCTCTTTACGTTTACAGCGGAACGCTCCCTCGTCGTGGGTTGTTCGGGCTCGTCCCAGTGGGCCTCCATCAGAGGATCGCAAGTGGGCCCGAATCGCGGCCAGCCTCTGTTCGCGGCAGCCCAGCCTAGTGGCAGCCGACCGCACGGGCCCGAGAAAGCCACGGGTGCAACGGCCAGCTGGAAGAACGCCACCCTCCGAGCCAGGCGGCCGCGCGACGTGATCACGCCGCCCAGGTGGGTTGGTCGACTGGCGGAGTCCTGTTCGTACAGATCGCATTCGGGCGCATGTGCCGATGCAGCAGACATGACTAACGGGATGTTATCGCAGTAACATGGTCGCGACTGAGCGAGGTATACCGCCCGTTCATTTCACCACTTCTCTCAGAAGTTCATGTATCGGATCCGTGCGAGCCAAGTCGGTCAGGGCGCTCCCGTCGGAATGCATCGTGGATGTACCAAGCTGCTTTCATGAACACGCGCGTCGAGACAGAGAGCGTGCGTCGGCACCATCTTTCACCGCTCGTCACGCGATCCGACTGCCGAGGTGGACTCCCGCTGCAGAAAACCCGTCTTGGGCTTGCAAACACAGCCAGGACTTTTAGAACCACCGCTTGGCAACGTACAGGCGCGAAACAGATCTATGCACAAGCAAATGACGGATAACTAAAGCTACGGCAAACGCACTTAAAATGAGGTTTGTGTGCAATGTCCCTCTCGATGCTATATCAAGTGAATGCGCCTCTCGTCAGTTCACCGAAGGGCACTCCTTGTCTGGAAAGCTCCGCCCTGTGAGAAGCAGGATACTCCCTGGGCTCCTCACTTTATTTCACTGCCTGCTTTTCTTTCTGCTTCCAGTCGCGCCTCCAAGCGGAAGAGGGACAGACGCTCACATCGTGCCAACTGAGCGTGGCAGCTGCGGGAACCACACAACCCGTTACTAAAGCTATCTGATCGTTATTTTCTTTTTAGCAGTTTATTCGTTGTTCGTGGCATTTGACGTAAACGCAAACCAGTTCACTCACTCGGAAAGGTTTGTTTGCTGCGAGAATAGCAAATGGCAAGGGAAACACACGGGCGCTGCCAACGCCTCCTAGATAACAGGCCTGTGCACTCCGCTTATGACGTCATGCTACTTGGGCCAAAATTTCCACTGCCAAACCCGGCGTGACGAACGCGCTGACGACCAAATCACCGCTGCTTATGCCCATTAGATTCTATAGCATTCGGGCAAGGTAGCATGACCTCATGGATCGAAGTACACAGGCCTTGTGCTATCTATGGGCATCTTGCGCTGGAGTTTGAGGTTAGTAACGGCGCCTGGTGGCGGCAAAAAACATCATCTGGGTAGTACCAGCTTGGGTAGTACTGAGCCCTCGCTGTGGCGAAGCACGTTTCGAGCCCGAGTTTTGCGTCGATTCGCACTTTTTTCTGCCCTGTTTCGAATGCGAAAAGGCTCGTCACTTCTCACAGACCACGCCGACTACGCTGCGAGCTGGCCGCAACCTATAGTTTAAAGGGACACTAAAGAGAAACAGGAAGTTCAGCTGGAATAAAAGAGGGACCTTCAGGAATGCATGCAGTTTTTGTTGGGTGCAAAAATATGAGTTATTAGCGGAGAAATTCGTAAACAAACACCAAATATCTCTTCCTCAATTTCTCTCACCCCAGATTTGGCGCTGAAGCAGTGTCGTCACAGATTTCATTGCTCTCGGCGAATCAGAATGCGCCATGATACGTCACCGCTTGCCTAAACGGCCGAGGCACTGGATGCATCATGGCTGCATGCATGGTCGCTGCGTTTGCGTTCGCCGCGATGGATACCGTTGCTGCAGCTGAACCTTGCAACGAAGAGCTCGCCAGGGAAGCAGGACTGCATTTCAGCGATATTCAGTGAAACTGAGCGCGAAATTATCATCCGTGCTCGAGCGGTAGGTGTTTCCGCGTGCGATGGCGGTGAACCGCAGGCCGCGCCGGCGGAGAGCTTCGTTTTCGTCGACGGAAGGCGAAGCGTCCGGTCCGCCAGGCGACGATGTTCCCGACAGAACAAGCGTAGAAAGTTGCGTACGTACTCGGTATGGTTATTTCGTGGCTTTATTTAATGACATTCAGCACTCACCGAGCCGCCAGTTTGCTGCTGCAGGGGCACCGGAAGGGGGTTTGATGAAGGCCGCATTGAGGGAACAGCATGCTCGAGAAAGGACTGGCCTCTGGGGCACGCCAAGATACTTTCCGAGGGCAGAATTATACACATAATCCGAGGGCGAGAAATGCAGAGAGCACACCATCGGTTTCTCTGGCTCTTTTGCCGTTTCATTATCGGCAGAGCACTGAGCCATTGCGAACGCCGGGGAGCCGGGGCTCACCGCGGGACACCACATGAAAGGACACAATCGAGTCAACACTGCCGCTGCCCCTCAGCAAGCGCCTTGGGCCATTTATACAGCCCTCAACACTACACACACGAGGCATTTTCTGGCTGTTTCCCGCGAAGTCAACGTTTTTCGAGCCACGCAACACGCAACCAAACACCGTAGAGCGTAACAGGCGCGCGCGACGATGCATTGACCAAAAACGAAACTACGAAACTATCACGGCCGCATGTATCGCCATGCCATTTTTTCTTATTTAATTTTGTGCTAAACTTGTACTTCCTCGCTTGAAACGGTTTAAAAAGTTGGCGAATGCTGTTTATGTACGTTTAAGGTGTATTTAATTTTGCGTTTTATTAACAGCTCTACATCGCTCTCGACCAATCGCGACCGGCCTGCATTTGTAATCTCCGACGTCAGAACGTGTAGTGCGGGAAATTCGAAGGGGCGTCAGCACCTATCCTTCAGTTTTTCGCTATTTTCTCGCCTATTAAACATCTGTTTGCAGTAAGGATGGTATGGCTGTGATCGTGAAAGGATAATGTACCATTTAAGCTCAACTTCCTGTTTCTCTTTAGTGTCCCTTAGTTTAACGAAAGCGGACTGTCCGTGTCCCGTGGGACATAATGCTGGAAGCAGAAGGAATCGGCGACGCCGATCAGGAGAGACCTAGCTGAGCCTCGAAAAAGCGTCACCGTCGTTACTGCTGCGTCGTGAGCTGCCACGAGCAAGAAGGCCTGAATCCCAACATCATATTCTACCGTTTTCCTTCAAGGCCTCACGAAGCGGAGCGTCGGGCGCGCTGGATAACTTCACTACCCCACTACGAGCAGCACAGCTTTGAGAGTTAAATGCGCTCATCCTTGACCTCAAGCCAGCACGTTGAGGCAGCGCAGCAAGGTAGTATTGATTACAGCACATCGATGTTCCAGCGCTGTCATTAAAAGCTACATCAAGCGAGCAGCGCCCGAGCTCGCGCTGCAGCGCGATTCGCACGTACGTTACGGCGAGCTCATTTCATTGCATCAGTTATTTAGCAATTGCTAAAGGGACAGATGGCCGCTACTACAGTGCAGGCATAATTACTTGTCTAGCGGCATGCAGTCAACAAAGATTGCAGGAGGCCCGCCGTTTCGCGGCATGTCAAATGACCGCTGCCGTCGCGGCGCGTAGTAATAGTAGAAAACATTTATTGTAAAAAATATAGGACGAGCGGTCTTCAGGTTGGTCGGGGCCCCTATTCTAGGGCTCCGCTGGCGTGTGCTCTGCGGCTGGCCTGGAGTGTGGCAGCTCTCTGGGCCGCCTCCTCCGAGCTGGAGAGCAGGGCCTCCCATCCCTCGCGTTGTGGTTTCGTGAATGTTGTCTTGAGGAGCCTTGGCGCATTCCCACGTGATGTGGTCCAGCGTGGGCTCGGCCCCGCACCACGGGCACTCATCTGGATACCTCTGTTTATCTATTTTGTGTAGGAGATGCAGGTGCGGGTAAGTTTTAGTTTGCAACCTTCTCCAAGTGACTTGTTCCGTTTTGCTTAGTTTCCGTTGGGGTGGGGCGAATTTCATTCGAGCTCTCCTGTAATATTCGAGGATTGCCGATCGGCTCCAGTCTACCGGTTCGGGTTTGATGCTCGCCTCACTGTCGCGGTGGCACTGGTAAGTTGCGTGCGCAGTGGCCACCATGTGGGCGAGTTCATTTCCCCCTATGCCAGTATGACCTGGTATCCAGATGAGTTTGATTGCGCCAAGGTCCTTGTGTTCATTTATTATCTTGGCGGCTGCCACGCAGACCCTACCGTTTCGGTAGTTTCTACACGCCTGCATGGAGTCCGTCAAGATGTGGCCTACCTCGTTTGTGTTTGCGTGCGCTGCAATAGCCATAGCGATGGCTATCTCCTCGGCCTCGCAGATATTGTGGGCCCGCGCTGTGGTACTCGTGACTTCTTTGTAACTGCTATCTATCACTGTGGCTGCAAACCATGGTGTACGTGTTCTGTGTACTGTGGCGTCAGTGTAGTATGTGTTATTCCGGCCCTCATATGTTTTCTTGTAGTGCTTAGCCCTAGCTTCTCTGCGTCCCGGGTTTAGGACAGGGTCCATCCCTTGTGGGACTGGAGAAACCGTGATTTTTTCTCTCTGGGCGGTTGTGAGGTCCGTCTGTCTGTTATGGAGTTTCGTGCAGTCTCGGAAGCCCAGTCTGCGCAGGGTGTCTCGTCCCGTTGCTGTCTGGGTGAGCCTTAACTTTTGTACATTGAGCTGTGCCTCCATGAGTTCGTCGAAGGTATTCGAGACCCCAAGGGCCATAAGGAGTTCCGTTGAGGTCGTTTGGGAAAGCTGCAGGGCCGTTTTGTAAGCTCCCCGCAGACAGGTTTCTATGGAGTGTATCTCAGTCTTTAGCAAGTTGTAGTAAGGAAGACTGTATAGCATTCTACTTTCGATAAGACTTTTGACGAGACGAATTGTGTCGTTTTCTCTCATGCCAACCTTTGTACTAGTGACCCTTCTGATCATTCTAGACACCTGTTTTACGGATGTCTGAATGCGGTGGAGGTTCACGGTGCATCTTTGGTTTGACTGAACCCACATGCCCAGGATGCGGATGGTGGTTTTCTCCTCTATCTTTTTCCCAGCCAAGTGTACCTCTAATTTGTGTTGCATATCCGCTGGGACCGATTGGTTGCCCTTGCCTTTCCATATTCTAATTAACTCTGATTTTTGTGGGGCGCATTGCATGCCGCGTTCCACTACGTATGCCTCGATGATGCTTGCGGCTTCCTGCAGTCTCTCTTCCTTTTGCCCCAGCGAGCCTGTGGTAGTCCAGACCGTGATGTCGTCCGCATACATAGCGGACCGTATATGCGGCTGGTCCTGGAGTGTCCTAGCTAGGCCTAGCATGGCTACATTGAAGAGGGTTGGAGAGATTACTGCTCCTTGTGGTGTTCCGCGATGTGGCACTTGTATTAGTCGCGATTGTAGGGTGCCGATCTTGATTTCAGCCGTGCGATTACTTAGAAAGGCCCTAACGTATTTGTAGATTCTTTCCCCGCATTTTGTGTCGGTGAGGCCGTCCAGGATCCCCTGATGGCTCACGTTGTCAAAGGCGCCTTTTATGTCGACAGCCATAACTACGTGCTCGCATCCTGCTGCGGGTTGTATCAGCACCTCCTCTTTCAGCTGGAGCAGGACGTCCTGAGCTGAGAGGTGGGGCCTGAAGCCAAAGACGTTGTGCGGCATTAGGTCATTGTTTTCGAGATGGTCCTGCAGCCGTTTGTTTATCACCCTCTCATACAATTTGCCTAGGCATGACGTGAGGGAGATGGGGCGCAGGTTTGCTACTTCCAATTTCTTACCGGGCTTTGGGATTAGAATTACCTGGGCATGTTTCCACTGTTGCGGTATGGTGCCAAGTGCCCAGTGCTCGTTAATGAATTTTGTAAAGGCCGTGATCGAGCAGTCGCTCATATTTCTGATCATTGCGTTGGTGATTTTGTCCGCTCCCGCTGCCGTATTCTTTGTCATGCACCCGATGGCTGCGCGGACCTCGAATTCGCTAATGGGGGCGTCCAACGCATGGTTGGGCTTTCCTTGATATTCTGCGTCGTAGGGGCGCGGGGCCATGTCTCCTCCAAAACATTTCTCCTCCACCTCGGCCAGGAATTTCTCCTCCGTGCCTGCGTACGTATGGAGCAGGCGTTGCGCGTACGATCGTGCGCTCGAGCAGTTCGTACATCGCGGCATGCTGAAAGACCGCTGCCGTCGCGGCGCGTACCGTCGTGAGCTCGAGCAGTTCCGTACACGTGATGTCTGCTTATCGCTGCTGTGAATTCATTTATAGCAAGCATTTCCTCGCGTTTGTGCGCCTGAATCTAGCAGTGTGAAAACCTTACCTGAAGTTCAACTTCGTACATGACTCGCTTCACTTGCGATTGACACCGCGCTATAAAACTTCGCCGCTTATTTCTTGAACGGCGTACACGTATTCGGCGTTGCATAATTTCCTGCCCTTATGCAGCGTGTCACCCCTGAAAAAATCTTCGGCGCCCGATATTCGCTGCAAGCCGTGATACAACACAACGGAAAGTGGCGGGTCCATATTGTAAACGTGCTTTCCGAAGCAGACGACCGAGCTTGGTACTACCCAGTTTCGGATTGAGGGCGCTTTTAGCACCATTTTTGCAGCGCCCCCTGGGCAACGCAGGAGCCGTTGCGCAGCTCGTCACCCTAGGAAGCCTATGTCACCCTCTTGCGCTTGCTTTTATGGCGAGAGCAATTCTATTAGCACTCCAGGCGCGTTTCTGCCGTGGCCGTGAGGTTGCGTATAAAGTCCAAGGGCGATAACATCATCGCCGCGCGCCGTATGCTGTATGTGCGAGAAAAAGCGTGCGAAGGTGTGCGGACAATGGCGGCTCAATCTCGCCGGCGCAAGGAGGGAAAGGGGGGAGGAAGCGCGCCGTCTTCCGTCGCGCACCAGGCTCCGGGGGGAGGGGAGGGATGGTAGGGAGGGGGGTGGCGTTTTACACCGGCGGCTGCCGCGGCCGCGTGGTCTGCCCTATCTTGAAAACCATCCGCGACAGGGACAGAGTCTGCCGTGCGCTGTTTCCGCGGCTTTGTTCGCGTTGAAGCGAGAGGCAACACGAAGGCCAATTCGCTTGCTGCTGAGCGGCGCTTTCTCACTCCGGCGTTTTGACAGCGAGTATGCGCGGTCATCGAGTGAGATATTTCACGTTTGCTTCTGCGCGCGTGACACCATGCTTGTTAATTTAGTTAGTAATTAAGCCTATGCTTACAAGTTTATACGGTCGATAAAACTGCTATCCTTACTTCGTATAGATGTGTACTAATTTGCTGTCGCAATCGATGCTTCGCTTTTCGGGCGAAACTGTGACTTGTTTTATACTTGAGCTGCGTGCCGAAATACGTTTGACATATGCACCAGTGATCTGGCCCGAAAATGGGGCACAGTGTACAACATCTTTGGCCCGCCGGCAATGATTACGTGCAAGCTGATTGAATTTCTGCACCCGGCCTCCATGTAAGATGGCGACGACCTTAAATTAAGTTCTGGGGTTTTACGTGCCAAAACCACGAGATGTATATGAGTCCCGCCGTAGGGGGGGGGGGGGGGGGGGCATGGAGTGACCACCTGGGGTTCTTTAACGTCCATCCATTGAGCGGTATATATGGGCGTTTTTGCGTTTCGCCCCCATCGAAATGCGGCCGGGATTTGATCCCGCGCCCTCGGGCTTAGCAGCGCAACGCATTTGGAGCGCGGCAGTTCAATGAACTCAGCTTGTGACGTCGTTCCTTGAATGCCACGGAACTAGCTGCGTGCGTGTGCGAGGCGGCCTTCACCTCATTCAACATCAGTGTGCAGAAAAGCGCGCTTCTATTTCATACATCTGAGGTGCAACGCTGTGGAAGCTACGCAAGAAGTGCGCTCATTAAAATCTATCACTCCGCGCGTTCCGTGTATGCTTCGCTGCGCGCCAGCGGCGTTTGCTCGCGTGAGCTTGCACGTGAGGCTGCGGCGACGGGCTGAAAAAAAAAAAAAAAAAACTAAAAGCAAATTGATCTAAAGCACCGTGTTAGCAGCCGTATGAGTACATGGTTTGTTTGTTTCTAAGGGTAAATTCATTTTTTCGTTCAGGACTGAGAGTATATAGAAAACATTATTACAAAAATTGGTCAACAAAACCAAACTACTACTGGTAGTTGCAATAACAACTACCAAGTTGTTATTGCGAACAGCAATAAGTACATCTAGCCTCCATAGCGTTACACCTGATGCATGAAACGGAGTATATATATATATAGGGGGTCAGGAAAAAAAATTGTCGCATATTTGTTGGAACAACTAACCGTGTAGTGACAGATGAAAGCAGAGTTATTTACTTTAACGGGATCGGCCGCTGGCCCCACGGTTTCCGTCCTCTCTCCTTTGCTCCCACTTCTTCCCAGTTAAGCCATAGTACCAGCTTTACGCTAATAAACGTTGTGTTCTCTCATTCAATGCGATTAGCACTTTAGGCACTTCGAATCTATCTATCTATCTATCTATCTATCTATCTATCTATCTATCTATCTATCTATCTATCTATCTATCTATCTATCTATCTATCTTCTTACACCGTCGTGGTCTTTCCTTATTTATGACATATGGCATGAATGACATGGCGACAGGGCATGGCAAGAATGGCATGCACGACATGACACGAATGACGTAACACGAATATGACATGCATGACAAGAATGACATGCCATGACATCAACATCGTCTTCGAAGCATAAGAGAGGCGCCCGGATTGCATACACACATTATACAGTCATACATAAAGCGTTGGCAACATGGTGTGTAGCTACATTGCTGCAATGCTCATCGCGTAACGTCGACATCCTTCGTGATATGGGTTCTGGTTGAATTTCTTTTTTCTGCAATATAAACATTTCGCGTATAGAGGCCCACCATTGCAAACATTAAGATTTTCCCGCGCTTCATTAGCAGCATATGCAGTTACGTAATAACCGATATCGAAATTTTGTAATACAGTTAAACTTAAATATAACGAAGTTCTCGATATAACGAAGTATTTAATTTTTCATAACCTCTTGTCCATAGAGCACCATGTATATATAAGCTCAATATAACGAAGCGTGTTTATACGCGGTTTCAATATAACGAAATTTGACTGCCATCGCAAAGGAATACCGAGACAATGAATGGAAACTTCCGCGGACGCAGATAATCAAATGATAGAATTGCAAGCGGTTGCTTGCGAACGCACCTCTCGCGCCCCGCGTGACCGCCGAATTGGAGCAGCCTCATGTTCCGCATAAAGTTCAAGTGCGATAAGATCTTAGGTGCTTTAGGTGCGAGTGAAAGCGTGCGAGGGTGAGACGAGAAAGATGATTGCTTCACGCGTGCCGCCTACGCGCGAGCGAGAGGAAGAGGCGGGGGAGAGCGAGCTAGCGGTAACCTAGGAGGATATATATATATATATATATATATATATATATATATATATATATATATATTGCTATGGCTGTAAGCGCGGCTGAGCGCATACCCTGCTTTAGAGGTATAGTCTGCCGCGTGTGCAAAAAGTGGGCGTACGCCAAGACGGCGTGGCATATCATGTAAGGTGTCATCACACTTATTGGATGTTGGGTAATCTCGAGTTTCGGAGACTCGTTGAAGCGAGAGGCAGACGAAGCATTCGCTCTCCGCTGCTTTGCGTGATAGCGTCGTCCCACTGCGGGCGACGCTATCAGCAGCGGGGGCGAGTGGACGCGAAAGCGTGGCTGGCTTCGCTTAATTCGTACCGCCGATGTGAACATATCGTCGATGTGGCATGAAACCGTATCATGCGTCGCCGACTCCCAAATTGAACAAAATGAAATGTTTTCTCATTCAAATTTGCTTTTTTTTCGACTGCCCGATAATTCGGAAAATATTGCGGCTCCATGCAAGAAAAAATTGATCGGCGACTGTACTTATTTGCATAAAAGGTCGAATTTCAATACAACGAAATTTTGATATAACGAAGTCAATTGCCGATTTTGCCGACTTCGTTATATCGAGGTTTAACTGTAAATACTGTACTGAGTTACAGAATGGATACCAAGGGAAGCGCAGTCGAGGACGGCAGAAAACTAGGTGGAGTGATGAAGTTAGGAAATTCGCAGGCGCAAGTTGGAATCGGCTAGCTCAAGGCAGGGAGGGGGGGGGGGGGGGTAATTGAGGCCTTCTTCCTGCATAGGCTGATGATGATGATTCGAGCGCAAGGGTATTCGGTGTAGCCCGGTGGCTATGGCGATGCACTGATGAGGTCGCGGGTTCGATGCAGGCAGCCGATGGGGCGATATGCAAAAACGCTCGCGTAGCGCACGTTAACGAAACGCGAGTGTTCAAAATTAATCCAGAGTCCCTCACATACGGCGTGCCTCATAATTAGATCGTGGTTCTATCACTTATAAATACCCCCTCATTTAAAACTTATTCACTTTAATTATTGTTTGTCTCGAGCAATTATTAGTACTGTCGTCTTGTGTTGCGTGCAACAACGCAATTAAATATTCACGAATTATTTTGCATTTAAGATAGAATCATACGCACTATCGCTGATGCACTGAACAATGCTCGTAATTACCCCTTTGAAAAGCACGGTATACACAAACAAATTTATACAAACAAATCTAGTTGCGCAGCTATTACCTTTGTTTTAAATTCACAGACTGAAATCGCAAATTTATAAGGCATACCTATGTAAAGAATAATAACGCCTTTTCAATAGAAGTGAAAATAAAACAGGGTGTTCCTTTGGGCTCCATACTTGGACCACTATTATTTATCATCTTTATAAATGATATTGTTTCTATCCCTGGTACCCCTGAAGTCATCGTGTGTGCAGATGGCACAACTGTATGTTTTTCCTCCTATAACCTTGCACACTTGAACGCGACGCAAACGCATATCTTGTTCATCTATCCAGATGACTAAAACGGAACAATAGATGACTAAAACGGAACAAGCTGACATTAAATGCTTCCAAAAGCGCATACATGATAGTTCGTCCTACAAACAAACCATTATACAGAAATATTACGGTAAAATCTGAAGAAAGCCTTATTAAGCAAGTTGAAAAAATTTCTCGGGGTATGGTCTCAGGACAAACTAATTTGGACTACACATATAAATTACCTCATTTCAGAGTTAGTACGTGCCGTTGGATGTTTATACAGGATAACGCACCTTATACCACGTTGGCTAAAGCGAACTCTTCATTATTCCCTTTTCTATCTCAAGCTTACATATGGTTTACTAGCCTGGGGTACCACTACAAAAACAAATTACAACAAGCTTGTTATACTTCAAAAGAAACTTTTGCGGTCTTTTGAAGATTATTATGGTAAAGCGCTAAGAACGGCTCCATTATTTATTTAACATGGTATGCTGCGGGCAGGCCAGTTATATTATTTCTAGCTATTGCAATTAACACAAAAAACTACACAAAAGATGAAATAATTCCTGGCTGTTGTCCTAAGACTCCCGAAACGACGCACTACCAAAATACGGACTGAATATGGCCGGACGACAGAAAATGGCATATCAGGTACCTTATGTATTAAATAAATTGGAAGAATATTTTAATTTCAGTACCACTACAACTATTTTCAATAATGACATTAAAATTTAATAATCATTTCTGAATTAAAATACGCTCATCAATAACGTTTGCTTTGGTTTTTATCCACTTACTTTTGATCTATTGGGTGCGTATAAATATATGAACGCGTGCAATATGTATGTGTGTATACAAATAACTTGGTGTGTTGTATGAATATGTCTGCATGAGAAAAACACGGACGTGTAACGGATGTTTAGTGCATATATGGGGCCGTATTCTGAAACGTTCCCCTAGGCGAAATTTCTTTTTTCGCTTTCAGGCGTGCGCTGATTGGCTGTTTTAGCAAAATTGGATGAGCTGATTGGGTGGTTGAGCCCGACGTCATTCAATTTTGCTCAACCAGCCAATCAGCGCGCACGCCTGAAAGCGAAAAAAGAAATTTCGCTAGGGGGAACGTTTCAGAATACGGCCCTTGTAGTCTATGCAGTATGTCAATGATATGTAGACATGCATAGACAGTGATACTGTTTTTGATATGTGTAAAAGTGTGAGATGATAAAGTTTTCTGTATTTTTCATGTGATGAAAGCATGACTGCAGTGCATACTCTTGTTTTGCTTAAACCGCTTACCACACTCAGAGGCCTTTGTCAGGCATTTTAAGCTTTTAGCCTCTGCCCCTCTAGCAGTAAAGGTGAAATTCAAATTCAATTACAACACACGTACACCTCAGCATTGGCACGTGCTATCGCGGACAAAAGTGGCCAAATTTTAGACCGAATTGCATCGCTGCGCCATCTGCCGGGATCAGCCGTGATATCATCTGCGCTACAGAGACCGCCGAAAAAAAAAAAACCGCATACGCAACCGGTAGGTTCAAGAAAGAAAGCTGCCTCGAATGGCACCTCATTGTTCACGCAGTAGCAGCACGTAAAGCTTCGAAGACCGAATGGTCATAAAATTCATTGGTCGTTTCTCTCTCTCTCTCCCCCTCTCCCCCCCCCCCCCTACACACACACAGTAAATCGTCAAAGTACATATCCTACCGCAAAATATTTTGGAGTACAGAATTCGCGAAAGAAAAATGTATTTCCTGGGGACCCCTGCATTCAGTTTCGAATTCGGGTTAGCGATGTGATGGTCGTACGTGGAACTATATTGGTAGCACATTTCGATACCCGAAGGTGTATGAATTGGCTGCAGATTTTTTTTTAATGCGTTAGCATTAGTACTGTCAAAGTGCAATGGCGTGGCACCAAACGCCGCTTTCTGTTTGATAAGCACGTAAGCCACGTGACAACTACGTCATCGGTTTGCGGTATATATAACCTGAGGCGGAATAAAAGCTATTAATCAGTTGCTGATCGTGGGGCTTCCTTTCTGAAAAAAGTGCATGTGTGTGAAGTTTGGGAAGCCGGTCACGTGGTAGAGGCAGAGGGGAGATGGGACAGCTTAGAAGAAAGTGTGTTGTGTGTCTGACGGTGGTCACATACACATGTACAAATCAAGGTGGTATATAGTGCAACTGAACTGACGGTCGTCTGCTCGTACTACGGTCAGTTGCACTTCGCTCCTCGAAGAGGCAGGACGTGTGTCCCTGAACAACACTTTGCAATGTGGCGAACGCGGTTTAAATAATCTATGCGGGGCCTCAAAGTGGTGCGATGCTAAGGAATTTGTCTAGCATTTACTGTTAAATCGCCAGTAATTCGATGGTGCTCCAAAATGTGTTGGGGGTTGAAGGTACAATGCGCAACACGTTCACTGCATGTTCTCTTCGAAGGTTCACTTTTGGCGTTGATTGGCGATGGTTCTGTTGTTGTGTTCTCTTCTTTCTTTACCTTAGCGTAAACGCTTTTCATCGCAGCGCAGTACAGCGGTTCGGTTTTCGTGGGGCCAGTGGCGTACCAACTATTTCTCGAGTGGGGGGGGGGGGGGGGGGGGAGGTGAACCACAAACGGTCTCTCTCTCTCTCTCTGTGTGTGTGTGTGTGTGTGTGTGTGTGTGTTTGTGTGTGTGTGCGTGCGTGCGTGCGTGCATATATATACATACATGACATAAATACACTGAGAGAGAGAGAGAGAGGGAGGTCAGTTCGTTGATGGTGCAGGGGCAAAAGGCAACGAGTGCCTTGCAATATTCACAGGGGAAAAAAAGCAGATATGTGCGACTTTGTAGAATTACAACCGAATTTCCTGCGACGCTGTTTCTTTCAAACAGTTGCAATAAATAATTCACTTTCTTGCAATTATGTTGCATACTTTAAAGAATCCGAGGACACCTAAACACTTATTATGTGTTGTGAATGCCGCTGAGCGGTCCTTCGAGTTTTTGAGATGCGAGTAATGTTTTCGAGTTTTGCTGCGGGGTATGTTATCGAGTTTTGCAGATCCGCTTCTGTATCACTGCGTCGAATCGACGCATCTGCACTTCGCGTGTCTGTGCTCACAACGTTCCTCGGGGGTCGTCGTCGACACTCGACGCCGCTCGCTTCGCGTTTCCGAGCCACACTTCGCTGTATGTCGAAGACGTTCTGCGTCGCCGTATCTGCTACTTCGAGGCGCGCTGGCGTCGCGGCGATGCCCTCTCCCCTCACGCAACACCTGGCGCGCTAACATCGCAGTGGGTGTTCCGATTCGCCCGCTCTGCTCCGTCGAGGCGCACTCGTGACGTGGCGTCGCAGCCAATGTCAATTTAGGTGTCGTTTCGCTGCTACAGAAGCCACCGACTTTTTCGCTCATTTGGCCATTCAGTGCTTTCGAATCAAAAGTTGCCCGTATATGACTGGTCTGTTTTGAAACCTTGCCGGCATGTCATGCTTTGGAGCACTTCTTGTTGGGAATTTTCGAAAAGCCAGTAATTCATAAACACGCATGTTACTTCGCCGTAACATTTGGCCTCCTTCCTCCCTCCCTTCCGCCCCTCCCCTACTTAATTTTCGCTAGATTTGATATCGGTTGATTTCACAGTTCTCCCAGGGCAGCGGGATAAATTCTGCTTTGTTTGTATACAACACATTCATAAAGCTCCGGATCACATGCATGCGTAATTTATTGCAAATGTCATAATTGGTTCCCTGTCTGAAGTTTACCTACTTATTGCCCATAACGCGCCTTTTATTTTCGCCAAATATAAACAAGTGTCTTGTTCAGTTCACCGAGGACATCGCTGAAACCAAATAGGAACTTCTTATGACGCATGAAAATTAGGAGAAAAGAACGACGGCTCAGTAATTATTTGCAACGCTTTTAACTGGACAAGGAACGTAAAACATTTTGTCCCAAATTGCACGTACCGTGACCTCCCTCCCCTTTCCACGAAATATAAACCTGTTGTAACCTACAGCTATGTCGGGACACTGGAAAGCATAACTGATGGCTGCGATATCACAGGCTCTAACACTTTAATATTTTTTTTACCAAGGCTGGTGCTTGATTCGAACGCATTTAACTTCGCACAGTAAGTTTCCATAGCCTACCACCAATTATCGCTAAATTTGGTCTCGATGGCATTCATAGTACTGCCAGGGCAGCGGGCTCAATTCTTCCCCGCTCGTTAGACACGCTCATAACACTCTAAGTGCAGTTCAAGTTTGCGGTGGACGTCACCAAAAATTGGCCCTCATTTCTTCAAAGTACGAAATGTCTTCTGTTCTTGCTCCTGCCGGGAAACAAGTAATAGTGTAACCCTTATTACTTAGAAACAGCCTGAAAATTAAATCGACAAGGTCAGAAGTGGGACATGCCTTTAGAAAAACTTCAAGTCAGTGTTCCATTGGTATATTGAAATGGCTCTGTACGTTCGAACAAGGTCATTTTCACGAACATATCTACGATAAATCGTGATTACACAATGAAATTCGACAGTTATACCCGAAAGAAATTTGATTAGATTTTTGATGGTGATAAGATACTGAGACTGCAACCCTATGTAGGCTATATCTGGACGGAGATTCAATAGTTCCAGCATTTGATAATCCAACGATTTCATGCTGTAAGGCGCAGCAATCGTTGGGCTCGGCTGACTATAATACTTTATACTGACCTCCCCCTCGCCTGCACGTTAAATATAGCAATCTTATTGTGTTTTCAAACGCGAATATATCAGTCCCAAAAACTGGGTGATGCAAGTAGCGCAAGCTGACATTCGTAGGGCGGGAACTGCGCCTGTCCGCAACGCGAGCGTGTCTGGCGAATCTCGCGCGTCGTCCGCTACAGCGCGTCCCAAGGAGTCCTCGCTGCCCAAGCAGGGGATACGTAGTAAAGCATTACCTACGTGGCCACTCTATTACGCAAGAAAATTTAGCTTAAGGTGCAATCTTGTTGGACGTTCCAGCGTGCAGTCGAAAGCGCCCACTTTCAAAGGTGTGTGTGTGTGTGTGTTGGGGGAGGAGGCGCTCAAATGGCATGTTTTAGCCCCCCCCCCCCCCCCCCCCCTGTAAGTACGCCTGTGCGTGGGGCTGTGAACTCAACGCAGTATTGTGTGGTACTGGCCGGTTTTACGTTAAGAAGCGCTACTGCTGCGTGCCTGTGGCTTACAATACCCAGATAACGCGCTCTACGTAGATCAGCACGATAGACATGTTTCAGTATAAAATATCGGAAACAGATGGCGCTACAGTTCGTAGCACGGTGACGTATACCGTGCATGCACATGCAGGGACACCTTCCGTGGGTGTCGTAGCGCTGATGTAACTAGAACTACACCTTGCAAATTGTATAGACAATCGGTGACACTATCAAATTAAAATAAAGTTTTGTGCTCCTGCACAACATTAAAAATATGCCGTGGTTGAACGCGGTTAAATGTCGAGCTACAGCACGGTTTTGCTTGCTTTGTGAAAGGACACAGACGCTGCTCGGCGCCGTCAGTAACTACCGTATCTACACCACAAGACAACACACAGACGCTGTTCGGCGCGGCAGCAACAGCGAGCGAATTGACCTTCGTGCTGCGTCTCGCTTCAACGCGAACTAAGCGTCGAAAGCACAGCGCATACGGAGCTACCAGCACTCGCGATGCACTTTGTCCACGTCGCAGAGCGCTTTCAAGATATGGGCGCCCACGCGGCGTACGCAGCAGCCGCCGGTAGTGGCAGGCTAAGTCCCAGTTTGAAATTTGAAGGTCAGATTTACGGAACCAGGCGTTTTCTGGGTTTGTACCTGAAGTAGCAGAGCTATCGCTCTAAAAATAAAAATAAAAAATTCTATTATACGCAAGTAGCGACGTCCTTCCTGATATTATTTATGTGACGTCATCAGAGAATCAAGTATTAGAGATCGCAGGGAAGAGGTTTTCGCCACGCGCGTTAGACGTAAATTTCTTGATTAATGTGCTTATTTTGTAATTGACATGCGATTAGTGTACGACTGTGCATTTTACAGGGAAATAAGTAACGATGACGATAAATATATCTTGCAGACTGACTTGAATGACATTAGAACCTGGTGCAATAAATGGCTCATGAATTTAAATCCTAACAAATGCAAACTAATGAGTGTTTCCTGGTAGCGCCAAATATTTTCAACGTATAAACTAGGTGACGTGGAACTAGAGCATGTCCATCATACCCATAGTTGGGCGTTACTAATCTAACACGGAATACTCGCGTTGATACGACCAGTAACAGCGCTGATCGTACATTGGGATACTTACGACGTAACTTTCGCACAGCCCCACCCTCACTGAAATTGCTTCTCTGCAAAGATCTTGTGCGCCCAAATACGCCACCGCAATCTGGATCCTCATCACGCAAATCCAATTATAGGGCTATTAATTAATTCAAAATAGCGCCACTCGTTTCGTTCTATCCAATTACCAATGCGCATCGAGTATAACAGCAATGAAATGCAGTCATTACCAAGCCTGCGCCGTCAGTGTTACCGCTTTTGCCTTTTAATGCGTAAGCATTCTATGGCGAGCACCCCGGCGAAACCGTGTCTGTCCCGTAACGCCTTTTAACTGGGAAATAAGTACGTCATTGGTCAAGTGAAGACATTCAATCGTTATAATAGTGTAACTGCAGATGATTGGTAGCGTTAGAATCGATTAAAAAAAAACTGGTCACGTCGCCATCGTCTCGGCATTGCCATTTGATGCAATCAAAAAAGTATAAAATGATATGAATAACTTGTTGGTAGATGTGGCTTAGCAAAAAAAAAAAAAAAAAGAGAGAGAGAGAAAAAAAAAACTCGTTTTGTGGTAGCGGTTAGGACGATGCCGTGAAGGGGTCGGATGTGCCGAGACGAGCTCTTGCAAAGAAACGGAAAAGCGCCGCAGGAACGACAATGGGAATATTGTAGTCGGCAGAAGGTACAGCGATAGGAACTAGGAGATCCAGGCGAATTAAGGTGGCGGTCCCACTCCGGCGGCACGAGTTTTCAGTACTTTTGGAGAAACCGCGGCGGCTCTTCTACTTGGGACATAAAGTAGTGGCATATACCATGAAAAAGCCTAATTCTTGCAGATTCCAACTATATATTATATAAAGAAATTTATGAATGTGATCTAGAAATAAATGTTCAAGAACAAGCATGAGATACATAGTTTTTGCGAACTGTGTCTCAGTTGTGGCCATATGTAGAAGTAACTACCGCATTTACTGCATTGCGGCTTGCTGTGTAGCTTTAGGACCTATTTATCTATTTCCTAGACGGGGCAAAATAATTTTGAATTTTTACTTTTTGGATAATTTGCTTTTGAAGATTGCCAAATACCGCAAACTTCTCTTGCAAACAGCCCGGCAACTACACGCTCAAGCAAGCAAAATTTTGGAAACGTTAGAGTTCAAGGAATTTCCATCTAGTACGCAAAATTTTATTTATGTACCTTTATTAGTTTCCCTAATAATGCGGCCGAAATTAAGCAATATTTAGAATTTTGGTTTTACCTTTGCCCATTTTTGCGGGAAGGTACTAAAGCTACGAAGCTGCGGTTTAAAACTAATGAAGGTACATGAATGAAACTTTGCGCCCTAAATGGACATTCCTTGAATTCAAATTTATCCAAAATTTAGCTTCCTTGAGCGTGTAGTTGCCGGGCTGCTTACAACAGAAGTTTGCGATATTTGGCAATCTTCAAAAGCAAATTATCCAAAAAGTAAAAATTCAAAATTATTTTGCTGCGTCTAGGAAACAGATAAATATGTTTTAAAGCTATAGTGCAAGCCGCAATGCAGTACATGCGGTAGTTTCTCCTAAATATGGTCACAACTGAGACACAGTTCGCAAAAACCATGTATCTCATGCTTGTTTTTGAACATTTATTTCTAGATCACATTCATAAATTTCTTTATACTATATATAGCTGGAATGTACAAGAATTAAGCTTTTTTATGCTATATACGACAACTTTATATCCTAAATAGAAGAGCCGCCACGGTTGCTCCAGAAGTACTGAAAACGGTGGGCTCGTGCCGCCGGAGTGGCGCCGCCACCTATATTAAGGAACAACCGAGCCAAAGAATGCTTACGCATTAGTAAACAAATCTGAGAATTTCTGGGGCATTTATTTTCACAGTCTACCACCATTCGGCCATTGCGTATCGAGCTTGTCATGCCTCCGACTTATCGCTCATCTCGGAGTGATCATCAACGCAAAGTTTAATGCACTTTCTGCAACACAAAGACTTTTTATTATTCCTTCATACCGTACACACCTAACGATTAGAACCAACTTGCCGTCGACACTGTATCTATTTCTGATCACACCATTTATTGTCGTTCTTGATTAAAGCACCTTCACTGGGACAATCCTGCGTGGTCATTTGTAGTGTCCCCCCCACCTTTCTTTCTATACGTGTTGCGATGTCTGCAGTTTGTTCGATATTTGTTTTGTATTTTCTGATTTGCCGCGTCTCATTCTGTTGTTGGTCCTTTTTATATTATGTAACCCACTCCCCTCTACAATGCCTCGGCGCTTGAGGGTAATAAATAAATAAATAAATAAATAAATAAATAAATAAATAAATAAATAAATAAATAAATAAATAAATAAATAAATAAATAAATAAATAAATAAATAAATAAATAAATAAATAAATAAATAAATAAATAAATAAATAAATAAATAAATAAATATGTTCGTGTCAAAAATCAATTTTTGTACGAAATGGCTACCGGCAGACAATGTCCAAACTTATATTTGTAATAATTCCACAGCTATTCGGGAAAGCTTATAATGTTGGAGCAGTAAAGTGCTTAGGCTGCCTTGTGCCGCAGCTGAAGGCGTTGCTGTCCACGGTGGGTTCCGGCATTTTTACCTATTCGCTACTAGTGTCCACATTTGTGGACTCTCTTTTTAAAGCCGGTTACGTGTCAGTGAGAAGCTCCGATACATTCAAATCAAGCGAATTTGTCAGCCTGCATCATGGCTTTACCTTATAATGATGATGGTGATGATTTAAGAGTATCCCCTTTGAAACGGGGTGGTGACAAATAGTCATGTAGCCTGCTTGATTTAATCAGGCATGCTATACATGTTTTTTATCTAGCATTTTTGTATGCATATCCTTAATTTTTTCCCTTCAAAATATGTCTTGCACCGCTACCTATGACTGTAACAGATACGGTAATATCAATCTCTTTCAGTGGCGTAGTCAGGGGGGGGGGGGTGGAGTTGGAGGGTTCAACCCCCCCCCCCCCCCCCCACTTACCCACCCTTTGTTCTCGTCGCTTCGCGCTGACATAATTCATGAAACCGGTGCTATTATCACAATTTCATTCCTGGGCGCTTCCGTTTGGGTTGGTAATTTACAGCGAATCATGTCTGCATATGGAAAAAACTGTCACGGTGTTTGTCAAGGCTTTGACACTCTGTGAAGTCTTGGGCGAGAATGTGGCGGCCGCATTCTGAACCAACAAATGCGCAGCAAATGAAGCAACAAATGCGGCAGCCGCATTTTAGATGATGGCGAAAACGCTCGAGGCCCGTTCGAAATCTCCGGTATACATTTCCGCCGCTTCCCTTCAGGTGCCGGTTAGGCCGCGCTCGCGCAGAATCTAGTTTGCGCGAGAAACGTCTCTTGTTTGCGATTGCGCCCCTACGGAAGGCTGGTAATTACTGTTGTGTTGCTGAATCCCAAACCAGCAATTACGGAAGGCTGGTAGCTGCTGTTTTGTTGTAGAATCCCAAACCAGCAATGTACACACGAAGGGGTTGATGACAGCAGTGAAATTCCACTGACTCGCAACAGAATGCTCGAAACAGACAGCCGACAAGCATGAATTACTGCTGTGCGCAGTACAGCGTAAGTAAACTCTTGTTGCAGGCGCTGAGAGTTCTCGTCGGAATTCACGCGTCCTGAGAAATTGATTATGTGCACTATGCACTGAACAAGACCGGAGTTCATTCCTGCATCACTAGTACACCAATCAGTCGACATTCTGTGAGGTACAAGGCCGCTTCCTGTTTGCACTGGCGTAAGTGAAGCAGAAATGAGTTGCACGCACTACTTAAAATGCGTACACATGCCATATCTATGCTGTGCGGTGAAATATTCTGTACAATTCTGAATCTGTTGACGTAAAGGCAAATGACGGCTGCACGCTCGCACACAGCGGAAGACACAGCGGCCCATGCACTTGCCGCAGGAAATGCAACCCTCTCGTATGAGGGAGCAGGGCGACGAAAGCTTCGGAAAAAAAAAAAGCCTTACGCGTTTTTGCGCGTACTTTAAGTTTTCTAGCGCAAAGACGCAGCGAACAAGCTATTGCTATGGGAGTAGGTACAGCCTGGTCACACGTGCATTTTCACGCGTATAGCCGTCCTTGACTTGTCAAACGCACTTCGCCCCGACGAGGACGACGCCACCTATGCTTCGATCGCACGGGTCGTCTCAATGATGCGTTTTCGAAGACTGGTCCATTCAGTGGCGCGATGAGAGACCATTGCTCCAAACGCCCACTGTACCTGTCGTACTTAATGTATTTACTGAGCTTACTTTACTTTTTACTTAATTACTTCACAAGCACACCCACACGCGAGCGGGGAGGGGGGGGGGGGGCGGTCCCATGTCTTTGATATACATGTATAGAGTCTGCGTAAACTACCGATAAGTATTATCGATCACGTAACGTAGAGGAAAGCAGAAGCTTGCCCCCCCCCCCCCCCCCCCCCGAAAAAAATTTCTGGCTACGCCCCTGATCTCTTTCATATTCAAAACTAATTTTTCTCTGCACTTCTCTGACTTCCAAAGAGGCCCAACCCATGTCACCTTGCACTGCCTCATTTGTAAGTTTTACCGTAGGCTCCCAAAGCCAACCGGCCTACAATATTTCGTTAACTTCCAAGCCCGACAGGATATCCGATTTTAAGCAACGAACGCTAGCGCTGGTACCATTACCCATTTCCAGATTCCACGCACCGCCTCATACTTATTGTGGGCCCACAATGATCTATGTTTAACCCGCCCTGGTTGCTTAGTGGCTATGGTGTTGGGCTGCTAAGTACCAGGTCGCGGGATCGAATCCCGGCCACGACGGCCGCATTTCGATGGGGGCGAAATTCGAAAACACCCGTGTACTTTAATTTAGGTGCACGGTAAAGAACCCCAGATGGTAACTTTTCCGGAGTCTCCCACTACGGCCTGCTTCATAGTCAGATCGTATATTGGCTCGTAAAACCCCATAATGTTTGTGCTCTATGTTTCATTATTGCTGCATTCCGCTTCCACTTTATTTTCAGGTGATCTTAGTGGGTGCTTGATTAAGTCTTTCCTCCGTTTATGTATACGCCGATATAATTACATTGCTTGACTATGGGTATGACTTGCTGTTGAATTGACACAACGTGATTACTCGTCTCTCTATTAAAAATCATAATGCCCGATTTCTCTGTGCTAAACTTAAGGCCTAGATTTGTCGGCGCGTTGCCACAGATATTCGCAAGTATCTAGTGTCTATAACTCTTGGATTCTCCTTTAGTAGCACTATGTCGTCCGCATACATCAGTCCAGGGACATTCTGTCGCACCATTTGTCCATTACGCATGTAGGATAAATCGAACCCTAATTCGCTGTTTTCCAGTCGTCTTTTTATGCCCCGAACATAAAGCGTGAACAACAATGGAGACAGAGGACACCCTTGCTTGAATCCTTGGTGAATTCCCACCGCTTCATTACCTTTTCGACCTTCCCATACAACTTTTAGTCGGTTGTCTCTATATGTTTCCCTCAGCAGCTCCACGAAATTGTCATCGCGCTTAAGATTATCATAGGCTCCTTTAATATCTAGAAATGCTGTCGATAAACGTCTATTCTTGGCTACTGAAATATCTATGCAATGAGTTAATACAAACATATTATCATCTAAGCATCTGCCTGGTCTGAATTCATTCTGTAGTTCCCCCAGTACATCATTTTTTTCCACGCACTTCGACACTTATAATTTTATGGCTTGCATTGTCATTCTGCATATCACCGACGTTACTGTAACTGGCCTTTATGAGTTCGTCTTATCCTCATAACCTTTGCCTTTGTAGATGAGGTTCATCTTGCTTTCACGCCATCCAAGCGAAATTTTCTTCGTTCTAATCACTTGCTCTATGGCATTAGTCAGCAGTGTCTTGCTCTTTGGACAGAGGTTTTTAACTAGCTGTATTGGGATTTCATCGGGCCCTGCTGCCGTGTTATTAGGCACATTTTCTTCTGATTTTTGACAATAAATGCTTTCTGTCCTATATTTTGATCTCTCAGGCTTCTCTGTTCTTCCTGGATCTGTTTGAGTCTAAACAACGCTTCCTTTTGTGCCGAAGGTATCCCTAATAACGTCTGTGATGTCTTCCGCCTTCATCTCTTATAGTCGTTTGTGAATTTTTAGTTGGAGCTCCGAGTGCTCTTATATGGTTCCAGAATCTTCTTGGGGCGCCTTTGTCTCCTTAATGTTATGCACCCAAAGTTCATTTCCGCATTTAATTTACTCTTGCACGAGCTCACTCGCCACCCTTTTCTTTTCTCGGTGTAATCCTCTTCGTGTAATCCCAAGTTTTCGGCTCCTCGATGATCACTAGACGTCTGCTTACGCTCTGCTATAGCTTGCTTTATTTCCTTGTTCCACCACTTACGCCGTTTCCTCTTTCCAATCCAACAATTTTTTAACGGCGGAGCTGTTTAATCCGGCCGTAATGTGTGCCGCCTGCCACTGCGTTGCCTAGCAACCACCTCGCGCAGCGTCGCGCGCTATGCTCGGGAGAGAGAAAGAGAAAACGAGAGCGAGAGAGAGAAACAAATTGTAGCAGCACCAACGAGGCAACGCGCATAGGTGCTGCCGACGCCATCCGCACTTGTCCGTTTCCCCGCATTAGCGCCGAACGCTCGCGGTGTCCGTGACTTAGGGTGCCTCGATGCCAGCGCTGGGCATCGAGGCACCCTACCGTGACTGCAGCAGGCGCCTCTGGCGGCGGCTCGGCCGAGCTCCCAGCAGCTGCGCGCTACTGCGCACGCGCCGTGACATCATCCTGGCGTGTTGTCGGCTGCGCGCCTGCCCGTACACTGTGCATAGCTACCGCAGCATAGCTTTCGCCCCACTTCCCCTACGTGTGCTCGGACTGCAAGTGCTTCGCGAGGCGTTCCCCGATGCCACGGACCACGGGGAAATGCTTATACATTTCGTATAACTTAGCATCACGTGGCATTACTTCGTATAACTTAGCATCACTTCTGTGAGTGAACCTCAAGGTCCGTCGGCTACCACGCTGTCTTGATTAAACAGAAACGGCACATCTGAAGCGCGTTGGTTTCATGCCCTCGAGCAAGCGCAGCTCGTGCGGCGTAAAACGATGATGATGAACGATCGTCTGCTAGACGTATAAAGACGAAGTTCCAACAAGTTCCAGCGCCCAGCAGAGGGCGTTATTCAATTTCCAATGGGTAGAGTAGTTGAACAGGGCGTCTGACTTCGGATCCGCCCGGCAAACTTAGTGAACAAGAGCGGACCTTTCCATCACGTCCGTTATGTAGTTCCCCTATTCTTGTCATCACCCAAACTTGCCGAGGACGTTTTTTGTCGCCGATGAGAACTAAATTTCCTTCCTTCAGCAAGTCGGTGCGTTTCGCTTTGTTAACGGCAAAGTTTCTCAATTCACCTAGGTATTCTTTCTGCCAGCGATCCCAAAAGGTTTTCAGGTCTTCTCGTTTTTCATCAGTCTGTTCAGCTGGACGTCGCTATTAGTATCCACCGATACTTCGTAATGTGGTAGAGATGTAATTATTCGACCTACTAGGAAACTTGCTGGGCAAAGTGGATGAGGCTCATCGACGTAATTATAGACGAAGGTTAAAGGATGTGAATTCAGCACGGCCTCTACTTCGGTTAAAAGCTTACTAAGCTCAGTATAGCCCACGAGTCTTCTTCCGAGCATTTTTCGCAAGCAGTTTTTCACAGGGCGTACTAGTCTCTCGTAGAAACCTCCCCACCAAGGAGCGCTTGGGCACAGAAACTTCCACTGAATTTCTGATGCTGGAAAAATGAGATTATGTCTGGGTTTCTAATAGTTTTCCAAAACTCCCCCAATATTTTGGACGACTTCACAAAAGTGATGGCATTGTCGCTGTACACGATCTTGCATATTCCTCTTCGTGAAATGAATATCCTTAAAGCAAATAGGCACTTTTCGGCAGTCATGTCTTCGACCAACTCTAAATGTATGGCCCGAGTGACAGCGCAAGTAAATAGTGCAATATAAGCACGTTGATGACCACTTTCGTTGACGTATAATGGTCCAGCAAAGTCAACCCCTGTGACCAAGAAAGGTTGTGCTTTTGTAAATCTCTCTTCTGGTAAAGGAGGTGTTTCTTGCTGTACTGGCTTTTCTTGCAGCCGCTGACATACCAGACATCGACATGTGGTTTTCTTGACTAGCTGTCTGGCCTGTGGAATTTAAATCAGGGTATCTCGTACGCCACCATGGAGAAACTTCATATGTATGACGTAATAGTTCAGCGGAAATCCGCTAGGTGCTTTAAACTTCATATGTGCTTTTCGGATAGTCAGCGTTGTAAAGTGAGTGTTTTCGGCAAAAGAATAAAATTATGAGTTTTTGCTGTGCGCACGACTTTGTACACGAATTAATCTGTCCTTGTCGAAGAAAAGTCGTGCATGCTTAATCTGGCTCAGCAAGGAAATAGGCTTGTTTTCCGGAAGCCACGTCAGTTCGTCGCTGAAATGTGTCCTTCGCTCGATACGTATCAGGTAGAATTCTGCCTCTTGAAGTTCTTCAGGCATCCTAATGGCATCTCCTGTTGTGTCAGCTCCAATCAGAAGGTCGTCCATCTACATGGATTTCTGAAGCAGTAGAGCTGTCGTTCTGTAGCTAACGTCGGCGCACCGACAATGATGTTGCAACGCGACCATCAAAAGGAAAGGACTTGAAGTGGCTCCAAATGACACTCTGGTCATCCTCCAGATTCTTTGTTCTGGAAAAGATTGGTTTATCCGAGGAGGCGTTGTAAACCAGATGAATCGCACTGAATCTCTGTCCTCCTCATGCAGGCCGATTTGAAGGAAGGCCTTTTCAACATCTGCTGTCATAGCGACTTTGTATCGCCGGAAACGCAGAAGAAATGCGGCTACGTCTGGGTTTGAGCTCGGCCCGGATTCCGAATTTACGATTAATGACTTCGCTCCACGTTCATGCGAGGATGCGTCGAAAACGATGCGAATCTTTGTTGTAGTCCGGTCTTCCTTGATCACCGCTCGATGTGGCCATGTAGTAAATTCGAAATTTCCCCGTGCAACTTGAATAGGAAACTTTTTCAGCTGATACTTCTTCCAGATATCCCCGAATGGTCTTGTCGTACCTTTCCAATAGGCTGCGGTCCTTGCTGAGTTTGCGCATAAAATTGCCAAGGTGTTTAGTGGCCACGGAGAAATTGTCTGCCAAGTCCACCGTTTCCTTCCAAGGAAGTCGAACTTGAAAACGACCGTCCCTTTTAGTTATATTTTTCTCGAACTCTTGTATCATCAGTTCACTATCGAACAGGCTTTCCTCATCAGCTGTGACACCTAGACTATCCAGGTCCCAAAATCGTGAGATAACCTACGAGACAGTGTCCTCTTCTACGCAGGTTCAGAGCACAATGACGCTGGAACAGTGAACAATGCTGCCTGGCAAAGGAAGTGACCCTTGCACAGTCCATCCAAATTTAGTGTGTACAGCTTTTAGATCCTTCCATTATTTCCACACGCTTTTTACGCCGCCAGTCACAAGTTGCGGGTAGTAGTCTGAACCTATAAGTATAGCTACAGAATTTCCGTTGTCTCCACCTAAAGAGAGGGTCGTGTATCCAATCCAGTTTCTTCCATCTTCTTTATAACTTCTTCATCTGGGATGTGAATGTGCTCGCTACAGATGTCCTCCACTTCTAAGGCTTCGATTTCAATTGGTTTATCTGTCTTTTCTGGGAAGACGATCACACAGACTGTTCTCATTGTTTTCCGAGTCTTCCGTCCTCCGAAAACTCCTGCATTCACCGTTTCCTCTTGTAGAAACTGACAGCCGAGTGTGCGTGATGCCTCTACGGTAATAAAGCTGCACTGGCTTCCGGCGTCGAAGAGAATACTGTAATGCTTTGAAGTTGCCGTGCCCGCCACTCTCGCCGTCAAGCACTACAATAATATAACGGGGCTCGCTTGTTGAGAAAGACGGTTACACATCGAAGTGACATGACGTCGAGAACATCGATCACATCTTCGTCTTCCTCTACAGTCCCTTGCCCTATGACCTTGTTTTAGACATCGAAAACATCGCCCGGCCTTGGTGAGAATCTGTTTCTTGTATGTCAGACTCACTTCTTTATTGTCGCAGACTTCAGCACTATGCCTAGATCATTTGGAAAACAGGCACAGGTCACGCGTCTCCAACACATTTTGTAGAGCCGCTGTTGATGACACGTTGCGATGCTAAACAGTTCGCGATGTCTCTGTTTTTTTTTTTTTTTTTTCTTTTTTGGACGACTTCTGGCATTTTCGCAGAAGTGTATCACAGCTTCTCGGCACTGAAGTTGATCATCGAAGTAGTGTAGAAGACTTTGTAACTCTTTCTCTGCTTTCCTCATCCGGTGCTCTGAGTCAACTTCCGCTTCATTAGTTGATACCGCTGTGGACGCTTTCGTCGGCTCGTAAAGCTCATGAAATTTTAGCACTAAGTCTGATGGTAAGACTCGTAAAAGAATCTCCCGTAACATGGAACAGTACGTTGACGGGCTCGTTCCAAGATCTTTGAGGCTCCTTATATGCACCTGTACTTGGTCATAGAGATCTCGAAGTTGCGTGATGTTTGAAGACGACGAGATAGGTCTCAAATCTAAAAGGCTTCGAAGGTCCTCTTGAACGATTATACTTGCAATTCCGAAGCGTTTCTTGAGAATATCTATGGCGTCCTGATAGTACTCTTCAGTTGCCTGGAGTCCAGATATGGCTGAAGCGGCTGCTCTACTGAGTAGGGTGCTCAGGTAATTGAATTTGTCAGCAGTGCTGAGCTGTTATTTTTTGTGCACTTCCGTCGAAAATCATGTCCAAAAACGGTGCCATTGCTTTCGGTTACCATCGAATTTCATCAGTTCCAACTGCGGCAGTCTAGACTTGACGCTGACTGAAGCTGGGCTGCTCCTCTGGCGCGAAGCTTGGGACGTATGGCTGTTTTGAAGCTCGAAAAGAAGTTTTGATATCATTCTAACAACCTTGTCTCCATATTTGCACGCGCCTAACGAGTCAATCTCAATTAGATCGTCAGGCATCTCGTTTAGAATGTTATCTGTTTTCGCTATCTGCAAGTAGAGTGCGTCTATCCGGTCATGCAAAACGCTGACCTGTGATGCTGCTGGCTCTTGCTGTTCTCGTAGAATGCCTTCCGCTTCTTTGAGGATGTCGTCCAATTGCGAGCGTAGGCACTGGCGTGGTCGGAGTAGCCGTTCCATGAGTCAGTTGGCAGCCGGTAACTCTTCGCCAAATGCACAGGTATCGCAGCACGATACCGTGAATCGATGAGGTTGACGTCGTTCAGAAGATCCCAGGGCGTTTCGGCACCATTTTATTGGACCTCAAGGTCCGCCGGCCACCACGCTGTCTTGATGAAACAGAGATGGCACATCTTAAGCGCGTACTCTTCTTTTAGTGGAACAGCGAATTATGAAAATAGAATGGTTCCATGCCCTCGAGCGAGCGGAGCTCGTGAGGCGCAAAACGATGATGATGAACGATCGTCTGCCAGACGTATGAAAGACGAAGTTCTAACAACTTCGTATTGACCCTTTTCGCGGCGATCCCGTGGGCGCTGTCATGTTTGATCACGTGGTGACGCGTTCACTGCTTGCCTCAACTGCCTCCGTTGCCTCCTTGTTTACAATGGAAGTGTATGACGCCGGCGCGGCTTAGAAAACCTCTGTTTTGGGAGATATCGTAGACGGTGACTGGGTGAACGACACAAAGCTCTGATCACCGCTTCAGAGGACATGCAAAATCGCTTTCGGAGCTGATTAACCTATGTCCAAACGGCGCGAGCAGCGTGTATGGTGCTTGTCCTAATAGCGGGGTTAAATATGTATTCGAAGCTATCCAAACATTCCGCTCATGAATTGAATCAGGATTAGTGTGTTTTGTTCTTTGTACTTTATTTGGCAAATATTTTGAAGCAGCGGTTTGTCAATTTCTGACTCAGTAAAGTACCTCGGTGCGGCCACTATCTGATTATTTTCGCCCTAATCGCTCGCGGGTGTGCTCAGTTACGATAGATTTGTTCTTGCTGCGCACAAGGCTTGAAACGTAGGTGTTTTGTACATTGTAATCATCATCATCATCATCATCCTATTTTATGTCCACTGCAGGACGAAGGCCTCTCCCTGCGATCTCCAATTACCCCTGTCTTGCGCTAGCGTATTCGAACTTGCGCCTGCAAATTTTCTAACTTCATCATCCAATCTGGTTTTCTGCCGACCTCGACTGCGCTTCCCTTCTCTTGGTATCCATTCTGTAACCCTAATGGTCCACCGGTTATCCATCCTACGCATTACATGGCCTGCCCAGCTCCATTTCTTCCGCTTAATGTCAACTAGAATATCGGCTATCCCCGTTTGTTCTCTGATCCACACCGCTCTCTTCCCGTCTCTTAACGTTAGTCCCAAGATTTTTCGTTCCATCGCTCTTTGTGCGGTCCTTAACTTGTTCTCGAGCTTCTTTGTTTATCTCCAAGTTTCTGCCCCATATGTTAGCACCGGTAGAATGCAATGATTGCACACTTTTCTTTTCAACGACAGTGGTAAGCTCCCAGTTAGGATTTGGCAATGCCTGCCGTATGCACTCCAACCCAATTTTATTCTTCTGTAAATTTCTTTCTCGTGGTCAGGGTCCCCTGTGAGTAATTGACCTAGATAAACGTACTCCTTTACAGACTCTAGAGGCTGACTGGCGATCCTGAATTCTTGTTCCCTTGCCAGGCTATTGAACATTATCTTTCTCTTCTGCATATTAATCTTCAGCCCCACTTTTACACTTTCTCGCTTAAGGTTCTCAATCATTTGCTGTAATTCGTCTTCATTGTTGCTGAATAGGACAATGTCATAAGCAAATCGGAGGTTGCTGAGATATTCACCGTTGATCCTCGCTCCTAAGCTTTCCCAGTCTAAGAGCTTGAATACTTCTTCTAGGCATGCAGTGAATAGCATTGGAGAGATTGTGTCTCCTTGCCTGACCCCTTTCTTGATAGGTAACTTTCTACTTTTCTTGTGGAGAGCCAAGGTAGCTGTGGAATCCTTGTAGATATTAACGTATGCATCCTGTAATCCTTGGTTACGTAATGCCTCTATGACTGCTGGTATCTCTACTGAATCAAATGCCTTTTCATAATCTATGAAAGCCATATAGAGAGGTTGATTGTATTCCGCAGATTTCTCGATTACCTGATTGTTGACATGGATATGATCCATCGTAGAATATCCCTTCCTGAAGCCAGCCTGTTCTCTTGGTTGGTTGAAGTCAAGTGTTGCCCTGATTCTATTAGAAATTATCTTGGTGGATATTTTATATAGTTCTGAAAGCAAGCTAATGGGTCTATAATTCTTCAATTCTTTAACGTCTCCCTTCTTATGGATTAATATAATGTTCGCGTTTTTCCAGCTCTCTGGTACACTTGAAGTTGTGAGGCATTGCGTATAAAGGGCCGCAAGCTTTTCAAGCACGATATCTCCTCCATCCTTGATTAAATCGACTGTTATTCCATCTTCTCCAGCAGCTTTTCCCCTGGACATGTCTTCCACGGCCCTTCTAACTTCATCGCTAGTTATAGAAGGAGCCTTTGTATCCGGTTCATCACTATTTCGAATGAAAGTAGTTTGGCTGTTTTGGATACTGTACAGGTCAGTATAGAATTCTACCGCTGCTTTTACTATGTCATCGAAATTGCTGATGATATTATCCTGCTTATCTTTCAGTGCATACATCTTGCCTTGTCATATGCCAAGCTTTCTTCTTACTGATTTAATGCTGCGTCCATATTTTACGGCTTCCTCAATCTTCCCCACGTTATAATTTCGAATATCCCTTACTTTCTTCTTGTTGATCAGTTTTGACAGTTCAGCGAATTCTATCTCATCTCTTGAGTTGGACATTTTCATGTTTTGTCGTTTCTTTATTAGGTCCTTTGTTTCTTGGGAGAGCTTACCTACTGGTTGCCTTGGTGCCTTACCTCCCACTTCAATTGCTGCTTCTGAGATCAACCTAGTTACGATTTCATTCATTACCTCGATGTTGTCTTTATCTTCCTGTTCTAAGGTTGCATATTTGTTTGCGAGCACCAGCCTGAATTGGTCTGCTTTTACCCTTACTTCCTCTAGGCTGGCCTGTTTCCTCTTGACTAATTTTACTCTTTCTGTCTTCAAATTGAGAGAAATCCTGGACCTCACTAACCTGTGGTCACTGCACTTTACGTTACCCAACACTTCTACATCCTGCACTATGCTTGGATCGGCAGAGAGTATGAAATCTATTTTATTCCTTGTTTCTCCATTAGGGCTTTTCCAGGTGCACTTCCTGTTGCTGCACTTCCTGAAGAAGGTATTCGTTATTCGGAGCCTATTTCTTTCCGTGAATTCTACTAACATCTCTCCTCTAGAGTTCCTAGAATCGATGCCGTAGTTGCCAATTGCTTGCTTACCAACCTGCTTTTTCCCCACTTTTGCATTGAAGTCGCCCATGACTACAGTATACTGAGTTTGCACCTTTCTCATTGCTAATTCAACATCTTCATAAAACTGTTCAATTTCTTCATCATCGTGACTAGAGGTTGGGGCGTAGGCTTGTACTACCTTCATTTTGTACCTCCTATTCAGCTTTATTACGACGACTGCTACCCTCTCATTAATGCTGTAGAATTCATCAATGTTGCCCGCTATGTTGTTATGGACTAGAAATCCTACCCCGGATTCTCTCTTATCTGGAACACCTCTGTAGCAGAGGA
This sequence comes from Dermacentor silvarum, assembly GCF_013339745.2. Lineage (NCBI taxonomy): Eukaryota > Metazoa > Arthropoda > Arachnida > Ixodida > Ixodidae > Dermacentor > Dermacentor silvarum. The sequence goes on along the minus strand of NC_051163.1, from coordinate 5,226,398 downwards.
CGTGGCCGTTAGTCAGCACTGTGTAAGCCTCATAAGTTCTTCTAACCTCACTAAGGCCAATAATATCCTAGGCAATGCCTGACAATTCTTCAAATAGTCCTGCTAAGCTAGCCTCACTCGATAGGGTGCGCGTGTTGAGCGTTGCCAGGTTCAGTTTCCATTGGCGGCCTGTCCGGACCCAGAGATTCTTAGCACCCTCTGCCGCGTAGCAGGCCTGACCGCCGCCTTGGTCAGGTGCTCCGCAGCCACTGGGAACTGAGGGCCATGGGTTAATGGGCTCTTGCGTTGCCCAGAGGGCGCTGCAAAAATGGTGCTAAAAAGCGCCCTCAATCCGAAACTGGGTAGTACCAAGCTCGGTCGTCTGCTTCGGGAAGCACGTTTACAATATGGACCCGCCACTTTCGGTTGTGTTGTACCACGGCTTGCAGCGAATATCGGGTGCCGAAGATTTTTCCATGGGTGTCAGGCTGCGTAAAGGCAAGAAATTATGCAACGCCGAATGCGTGTACGCCGTTCAAGAAATAAGCGGCGAAGTTTTAGCGCGGTGTCAATCGCAAGTGAAGCGAGTCACGCACGCGCGAAGTTGAACTTCAGGTAAGATTTGCACGCTGCTAGATTCAGGCGCACAAACGCGAGGAAATGCTTTCTATAAATGCATTCACAGCAGCGATAAGCATACATGTGTACGGAACTGCTCGAGCGCACGACGGTACGCGCCGCGACGGCAGCAGTCTTTCAGCATGCCGCGGTGTACGAACTGCTCGAGCGCACGATCGTTCGCGCCGCGACGGCAGCGGTCTTTCGACATGCCGCGAAACGGCGGGTCTCCTGCAATCTTTGTTGACTGCATGCCGTGTAATTATGCCTGCGCTGTAGTAGCGGCCATCTGTCCCTTTAGCAATTGATAAATAACTGATGCAATGCATAAGCTCGCAGTAACGTACGTACGTGCGAATCGCGCTGCAGCGCGAGCTCGTGCGCTGCTCGCTTGGTGTAGCTTTTAATGACAGCGCTCGAACATCGATGTGCTGTAATCAATACTACGTTGCTGTGCTGCCTCAACGTGCTGGCTTGAGGTCAAGGATGAGCACATTCAACTCTCTAACCTGTGCTGCTCGTAGTGGGGTAGTGAATTGTCACCGAATCAGCCCGACCATTTGTGGTCATTTGCACACACCTGGTCACTTCACCACTTCGCACCGGTCGAATTGTTAATTATCGCTGTGGCCGGGTCTCGAATCGTGAATCACTAGCCACGCCTGCTGCTACGTCGGTCTTCCATTTCGCTTACCCAGCGCGACGAACTGCAGTTATCTAGCGCGCCCGACGCTCCACTTCGTGAGGCCTTGAAGGAAAACGGTAGAATCTGATGTTGGGATTCAGGCATTCTTGTTCATGGCAGCCCACGACGCAGCAGTAACGACGGTGACGCTTTTTCGAGGCTGAGCTAGGTCACTCCGGATCGGCGTCGCCGATGTCTTCTGCTTCCAGCATTACGTCCCACGGCACACGGAGAGTCCGTTTTCGTATAACTATAGGCTGCGGCCAGCTCGCAGCCTGGTCGCCATGGTCTGTGAGAAGTGACGAGCCTTTTTGCACTCGAAATAAGGCAGAAAAAAGTGCGAATCGACGCAAAACGCGGGCTAGAAACGTGCTTCGCCACAGCCAGGGCCCAATACTATCCAAGCTGGTACTACCCAGATGACGTTTTTCGCCGCCACCAGGCGCCGCTACTATACCTCAAACTCCAGCGCAAGACGCCCATTGTCGGAGTCATGAGGGAGGTAGTGGCCGAATACTGCACCAGGGAAGCCAATTTCTGTTCTGGTGAGGGAGTGACCTTTTGATGAAGCTTAGTGGGCCTTCCTAGTTTGCTTGTACCTGAACTAGTATAGCCCCACTAGCTCTCGGCAATTATTATTTTTTTTTTTTACTTGCCGGTGTCAGGCACCACTCCATGCCTGAAAATGTAGTGGACTGGAGTAGGATTCGAACTTACAGCCTTCAGATTTGAGGCCGGGTATTCTACCTCTACTCCACGCCACCACCTCATTGTAATACCTTGGAGCAAATATATATTACCTTTAGGTAACGCGCTTACTCTTGTGGACCGTCACGAAACCATTCGTCGACCATTCGTGCGCCATCGGTGCAGTCCGTCATTTATTGTGAGTATATAGTGCACATATATTCAAGTGTGCGCCCATTCACTTATTCTTGGTACGTCGGCGATAGAGTGGGTTTAAGATGTGTATAGATAACGTGCGCGAAACTTACTATGACAGGAAGCGGCACTAATCTCTTAATCTTGTAACTGCAGCGCGCACACGAGAAACGAGGACAAAAAGTGAAAGTGACAGACAAGCGCTGACTCGCAACTCAGTTTATTTTGGAGGGAAATTGCACAAATATATATATAAACCCAGTCTGACTAAAGTGAGCATGTGCAAGAGCATGCGGAAGAAAATAATAAAAAATAATAAAAAATAATAAAAAATATATATGGTAAGATAAGTAAAAGTTCTGTGTTAACATTTTTTCATATTGTTTTGATTATTTTTTTTATTATTTTCTTCCGCATGCTCTTGCACATGCTCACTTTAGTCAGACTGGGTTTATATATATGTGTGTGTGATTTCCCTCCAAAATAAACTGAGTTGCGAGTCAGCGCTTGTCTGTCACTTTCACTTTTTGTCCTCGTTTCTCGTGTGCGCGCTGCAGTTACAAGATGAATAGATACCAACTCGCCCAACTTTCAGTACTTTTACTAATCTCTTAGTCATTGTTTAACGAGTGGTACTCACACTTGCCGACGTTCCGGGGCTGAAGCCCTTTCTTTGAAGGTTAGCGATAAAGGCTGGCGGATGAGCAAATTTCTGTATCCTCGAGGAAAGTCGTACATCACGCTGCTGCAACTGTACGAACGCGTTACTGGCAAGTAACGCGTTCGTACAGTTGCAGCAGCGGTCCGCGAACTTGGCCACACAGATTCATTCCATTCCTTAACATGCCAGTCACTATTTTTGCAGCCAGCTACTGCACACGTCTTCAATCCACGTGATTCAATCTAGCATGATTGGAGCACAGTGCGTTAGCGAAAACTCAGTTGCATTTCCGACAGCTGATCGCAGAGAAACAAGGTAGAAGAGGTAATGGTTTCGTATTCGTGCGCGGTTGCTGAGGAGACGTATTCCGCGCCGCCGTAAGCGCCATCTCGTTTCTTTAAAACAAACTGCTCTGCGAAAAGGTTCAATTAGCCAGGACCAGCTAGGAACCGATCAGCTCCGCTGTGTCTTTAGCCTTGCGACACTAATGCAAGCTACCCCGCGGGCTTTTTTTTTTTTTTTTTTTTTTTTTTTTTGCCGTGTCCGTCTTATTTCCTGCTGCATAACGTCTAGCAGTTCCTTATATTTTCAGACTGTTGTAGGAAGCGCCTCCATTTTCTTCTTTATGTTTCTTGCGATCTCTGTTATTTGCTCTTCATTCATTTGTAGAAATTCTAATGCTATTGGTTCGTGTTCCGCGTTAGTATCTCTCCGAAACTTTAATGTCACGCAGAACCACTCAGCCTTCACTCAGATGTACATTTTTTCTTCCTTACTCGGAAATCTATAGGTCATCATCCATCTCGACTGCTGCCATCACTCTCTTAGTTGGCCTACTTTTGTGGTCACAAAAACGCAAAAACACAAAAGCAGGTGCGGGGCCCCTGCTGTTGTGTTTTTCAAATAAAGTAAACGTGCACAATGCCTCCGGTATGTGTAGGCACAATTTTTCTTAGAATGACACACAGCAGTGTGAGCAGGGTAAGGGTTCGTGGTATTAAAGGATAGGAACGTAAAACACCGACAATAATTGGAGGAACACCAGAGAAGAGATGGTGCCGTCTTTCTAATTGATTTTGTGTTTGTGCTGTCTACACGCCTGCCTTTTCAAAATAAGTGTAATTGTTAGGGTATTTTTAAGGCAAATAAGTTTACAAGATTGTGATTACCTGCAAAGGAAAGGAGAATCTTGTGGCTTCTGTGCAGTGACCTGTGTTTTCTCTGCACCAAATTAAAAAAGAAATGCATAAAACCAGCGATATTGCGCTTATTGCTGTTTTGTGCTTGCTATTATCTATTATCTATTATCGTCTATTATCGCTACCGAAGCTATTTTTCATGTTGGTCTATTATCATTTGGTTTAGTTGTTCGTAGACCATTTCTGAGACTAAGGCGTTTCCAAAGACCTGCTTTTAATTAAAGACCTGGTTCCAAAGAAGGGCGCCATATCTCGGCCGAGGCGGTCGCTGAAAAAAAAAAAAAAAAAAAAAAAAAACCAAGAAAGAAAGAAAATTGTGGTGAGCAGCTCAAGAGATTTTTTCACAACTTGTGTCCAGAATTGTGGACACGGCTTTTTTGCTTCAGAATGTTCTTTATGCAACCAATCTGTTCTTTTTTTCTGTGAGCACATGAAATATTGTGAAATGTGAAGTTTAAAAAAAAAAACAGTTACTCATTTCTTTGCTTACATTTTTATTTCCGGCAGTGAGGTGGTTAATGATGATGATGATGATTTAATGACATCCCCTTTGAAAGGGGGCGGTGACAAATAGCCGCCTGCCCTGCTTGATTTATACAGGTATGCTATATATGTTCTTTATCTAGAATTTTTGTATACATTTCATTAATCTTTTTTTCCTCAATATCTGCCTTGTACCTATGACTAAGAGTCAGGTCGTATAAATCTCTTCCCTGCTTTTTTTTCCACCAGCACTCTAAACGTCTCTTGCTTATCTCGACTGCCGACCGGTTGATGCTTCCGTCCATTTTAAACCCAAGCGCTTTTGGATGTTGTACGTTACCTACTGTTCTCACTGGGTTATTACCTTCACATTCCATTAGGATGTGTTGAGTGGTCTCTGGATCTTTACTGCAGCATACACATGCCTCATCTAGTTCCAAATATTTGCTTCAGTATGTCTTGGTCCTTAGGCAACCGGCTCGAGCCTCAAATAGCAATTGGGCACTGCCCTTAGTGCTATCGTACATATTTTCCCTTCTAATTTCTTCTCGTTCTTGTAAATATCCATTGTCCTTGTTGTTTCCATTTTTTGCATCCAATTCATTGTCTCTATTTCTCTCTCTTTCCGATGACTCCTGGTTGCCTATTTACAGTTTCAATTATCCTGTACTTGGTTGCCAACTTTCTTGACCTCTTCCTCCATTCTGTGTCCACGCTTTTCAAATACAGATGAATAAAAGAAATGCGTAGCTAAAGTGCACAAGTATATATATACTTGTGCACTTTAGCTACGCATTTCTTTTATTTATGTTCCTGGGTCTTTCTTCAAAACTAATTTTGCTCTGTGCTTCTCTGACTTCAAAACAGGCCCAACCCATGTCACCTTGCCCTGCCTCATTCGTGGTTTTACCGTGGGCTTCCAAAGTCAACCGGCCTACTGATCTGTGGTTAACTTCCAACCCCGGCAAGATATCCGATTTTAAGCATAGAATGGCGTTTGCGAACGTTAGCGCTGGCGCCATTACTACTTTCCAGATTCCACGCACCACCTCATACTTATTGTGGCCCCACACTGCTCTTCCCTTTCTTTTCACATTATCCTGGTGGATGCTTGAGTAAGTCTTTCCTTCGTTTCCCCGGGGTACTTACATTGCTTGACTATGGGTATGGCTTGCTGTTGAATTGACAGGTACCACCTGATTGCTCGTCTCTTCATTAAAGATCATAACTCCCGATTTCTCTGTGCTAAACATAAGGCTTAGATTTGTCGCTGCGTTGCCACAGATATTCGCAAGTGTCTGTAACTCTCTTGGATTGTCCTTTAGTAGCACTATGTCGTCCCCATACATCAGTCCAACCCGCCGTGGTTGCTCAGTGGCTATGGTGTTGGGCTGCTGAGCACGAGGTCGCGGGATCGAATCCCGGCCACGGCGGCCGCATTTCGATGGGGGCGAAATGCGAAAACACCCGTGTACTTAGATTTAGGTGCACGTTAAAGAACCCCAGGTGGTCAAAATTTCCGGAGTCCCCCACTACGGCGTGCCTCATAATCAGAACTGGTTTTGGCACGTAAAACCCCATAATTAAAAATTAAATACATCAGTCCTGAGATCTTCTGTCGCACCATTTGTCCATTACGCATGTAGGATAAATCAAACCCTAATTCGCTGTTTTCAAGTCGTCTTTCTATGCCCTTAACATAAAACGTGAACAACAATGGAGACAGAGGGCATCCTTGCTTCAGTCATTCGTGAATTCCCACCACTTCATTACCTGTGTGCAACCGTACTCGGTTGCACACGAGAAGCCAACTGAGCGCCTCTGCTGGGCCTCCTCTCTGCATACAATGTGAACATAGTGAGAGCACTCGCGTTCTGCTTCGTCACATGCAGGCGTCCAGGCAGCGTAGGCGGCATTCCCCGCACCTCGCGGTCAGCGCGGGGGCCCCAGCTTTCGGGCGCTCCTCGTGGTCGCCGCTCCCTCTCGGCACAGCACAAGGGAGCGTCGTCTGAGCAGGCGGTGAGTTCGTCACGCTTACTTCGTCTCTTTCGCTATAAATACAATGCGCACGAGAAGCACTCGGCAGAACGCTCGCGCTCACATCTAGTAGCCATGGAGCATCGGCGTGCCACGGCTACGATATTCTCGTAATACTATTCTGTGCTTTTTGCCGCCAAGAAACCTTGCGTGGCCAAGACAGGGAATTTTACAACAAACTCTTGTAGAACGCGGCTTCGCAGAGTGCTTCCCACGCGTCATGGTGTCGCGATAATTTAGGTAACGCTGGTAAAAACGAAAGGCATCCCGGCCGATAGTCGCTGCTAAAGTTCCTCCATGACGTCTTCCGCCAACCGTGGGCGCGTCGATCGAGGACCTTTAGTCACTGTTTGTCTTGCCTTCGCGTCTCATTTCTGATCCATTACTTTAAGTATAGAGGGAAATGAAACGCTCGAAACCCCTTAGATTTGGAAAATGAGATTCAACTTGGAAATAAGTATACTCTTTGAATTATTTGAAAAATTGGTGTTGAGGGCGACTTTTGAATATCCGCGGAGGAGCTACACTCTTCTTAAAATGCTCGTAGTAGTTACTACCCATTGTCTCATTATTTGCTACCTTCGTATAACTGCAGTTCGTAAAATTGAGTTAGTAACAGTACTGGCTAAACAACGCAGTCACTGTTACTAATGGGTCTCAGTTACCGATTTCGAAAGCAATTATCACTACGGGGTTCAACGTTTCTATTCTATCAAATATATTGGACCCACTCTGGAATACGCCACAGCTGGTCCGATATATGCAGCAGAGGCGAGACTACTTGTGTCAGATGGTGCTAACTGCATGCGTTTGGAATTGGCAGCTGAGACCCATTACGTAACAGTGGCTACCTTGTTTAGTTAGTATTGTAACTAACTCGATATTTACCAACTGCAGTTATACTAAGGTAGCGAATGTTGTAACACTAGGTAGTAACTACTACGATCTTTTTCTTTTACCCAGCCCTGGAGACTGTCTATCGGGACAGAATCCGAGATATGTTCTTTTGCGACCGTCGCTACATGATTGCGATTTCGCGTCTCCACGGCCACCAATGACAGGCCTAGACAAGGCCAGAACACGCGACCAAGCTGCGCCACCAATTTGCTGTTCCGCTAGTTGGTTCACACCGCAGTCATCACGGTTCTATTTCCGAGCCCTACAAGCTGTAGAAATACATGACGGAAAGTAAGTTTCTGCCATTTCGCTTTGACACTAAGGTTATCTTCGGTACCAAAGCCTGACACCATATTAGTCATCACCCCAGAAGGTGATTGACATCGTTACCAGGGGAAAGTAAACATTGAAAAGCCACCAGAAGAGCTTGAAGCCAAACTCCAACTCAACAGCGGTTTTTGCTGCAAGACATTGCAGCTAAGGATTCGATTTCACTCTTTTGCTGTCGTCTGCGAATAGGGTTCGTTCCTCCCACCCCTGTGGTTTTTCGCCTTCAGCAACCTTGAAATCCTTGAATGGACCTTGAATTTTGAGCCGTACGTTCTGTACGAACCCTGTGTTCCAACCCTGTTAGGGAAAACCTTTGCATGCAGGCTTCGTCGAGCGCGGCTTCTCCTCAACAGAGCGTTGCCAAGTCGATGAGCAGCCGTCTCTTCCTGGTGGTCGTGGCCATCGCCACGCTTCTGGCCTCCGTGGCGTGGCTCGCGACGACGCGGCCTGCGGCCGGCGCTCCACTGACGTCCTTCTGCCACACGAGCAGCTGCCGCTACTACGCCCGGCTGTTGGAGTCCTCCGCAAACGACGACGTGGACCCCTGCGAAGACTTCTACCAGCACGTCTGCGGCGGCTGGGACCAGGCGGGAAGGCACCCCGTGGCCAAGCTGATCTGGCACGAGTTCCTCAACAAGTCCATGACTCGCATTGCCGCCCGTCGCGTCGCCACGAGCAATGCCGACGCGGACAATGCCGCCCGCTACATCAAGGCGTGCATGGCACCGCTCGCCCACGACAACGTGGCCGAGGTGAGACCGATGACGCTGTAAGAAAAAGTATTGCCGCGTATCTGCGTGCTTCGCTGCAAATGTCGTCGAAAGACGATAGTCTTCTGCCGGCCGTACTACATGAGTGCTGGTCTGATCCGCGGCCACCCGTGATGCTGTTCTCGTATCATTTCCGTCCTGGCATGATAAATGCAATGGAGGTTTGTTTGAACAGATTTCATTTTACCGCATTATTTCATCAAGCGGCCATTTATGTTTTGCCCTGCCTCAGACAGCGCTTCCTTTATGTTGAATCGGCCGCATCTGGCTGGCATTGATAAAATTGAAGAGGCGCTGCGTGAGACATGGACGCCATCTGGCAATACATCGGGAAACATGAGCTTGTGCAGAGGGTTTCCTTCCTCCATGGCAGAAGGCACTCGTCGGCGCGCAGTCGGGGAACGTCGTTCGTCGGCGCGCATAGCATGGCATTTTCAGCGCAGCTTAAGAAACTACGGTCTTTAGAGTTACGTATCTATGTATTTTCTATTAAAGGAACACACCTCCTAATACTTACCTAGTGATGTTGCGCCTCAGATATGCGTAATATTTACTTTGTGATCGATAACGTTCACAAGTATGAATAGCCGTACCAGTTTAAGTAGTGTGGGCGGTAAGCAAGTGGTCCAACTTTGGCCGGGTGGCTGAATCGGGTGACAGACAGACAGACAGACAGACCAAATTTTCAGCGTTTAAGTTCCCCAAGAAAGACTATCGTCTTTAAAAGCGCGCGGGAGTCGTCGGCGCAACCTGGTGGGATGCCACGCGCAGCTTATTCCAGCATGACAGAGGGGAAGCGAGCGCGGTACCTGTCGAGTATGTATCCTCGGAGCAAACATTTCACGGCCCTGCAACATTTCTCAACTTGAGCCTGTGACTTGTCTCTGGGCGACGCTGCATCTGAACATTTGAGCCAAGTGCCACAACTGCACGGGCAGAATTGGTGCCTATGAGCTAACTCAAAACATGGATCTGCCCTTTCCCAGTTACTTTCAGAAACCTTTCGAAACAACTGTGGCGTTATGACTGTTCAGAAAACACGATTAGCATTGGTATACGATCTCCTTAGACGTCACGACTAATGCACAATGTGTGGGATGACATCGAATAGCAGTATTCCAGTTTTGCATCTACAGTCTTGAGCGACGATCATCTGATATAGTTGTGCTGCCTATATCGCTAAAAGCTTTGTTTCATTGCGATAGCAATTATATGGACACTTCAACCGGATTTCTGCCGTCGTCGCCGTCGCCGTGAGGTTACGTATAGATTCAAGGGCGATAAAATCGTCGCCGCGCGCCGTATGCTCGAGTTAAAGCGCGCGGGGGACGCGCGCTATCACGGAGAGCCAACGCACGACTTTCCGGGCGGAAAGCAAACGCGACCGTCGCGCGAAAGGCCATGGGGGTATGGGGGGGAGGGAGGCGGGGCGACGCTTGTGCTACGGCACCAAATGCGTATCTTGCAACCGAGCGCAAGGGGAACTGGCAACGTAATCCCCCACGCGAAAGCAAAAAAGCCGAAAGGCAGCGCGGGAGGGAGGGGGGGGGGGGGAGCAGCTTCTACTCTGCCAACAAATACGCTTGCACTGGCTGTGGTGGCGGTCGCCCGCACCATCTCTTATCTCCACACGGCTCTGACCTTTGTATGCGCTGTGCATTCGCCACTCAGTTTCCGTTGAAGCGATAGACCGCACGATTCTTCGCCCGCTGCAGCAGCTGCGCTTGCTGCCAGCGTTTTGACAGTCGTTGTCTGCGGTCATTCAGTGTGATCTATTCATGTTTGCTTGTGCGCGATGACACCACGCCTGTCAATTAAGTTAGACAGCGAATGTGTCCAAGTTTATGCAGTCGATAAAGCTACTATCCCTACTCCGAATAGTTCTCTACCAATTTGCTATCGCAATTGATGCTTCGCCTTTCGGGCGAAACTGCGACATTTTTTCATCTGTGCTGTACGTTTACTCTGGCTCTGGTGCTATCTGTATCTGCCAACTATACGTGGAAACGCGGCGGCAAGACGGTATGTCACGCAGCCTGGATTGCACATATCGATCGCTCGTGGTTTCCTGGCGCAGTTGTCGGCCCGATGGCGCATTGTCGACATTCGGCGGCTATATATTCGATATTCCTTATTACGACACGGGGAAAATATTCTTTCGAAGGAAAAAAAAATGTCGTTAACAATTTTCCTTTTCTTCATTATTTTCTACATTCCAATTTCAACTACACTTAATTTCCCCGATGCTTTCCTTGGCTTCGTTGTCTGTTGGCTTTATGTGTTTATGATTAACAAAATAGAGCCCCTCGGTTCCCATTCTTCTTCGTGTTTGCGTGCTCTGTAATATTCATTCATTCATTCATTCATTCATTCATTCATTCATTCATTCATTCATTCATTCATTCATTATTTATTTATTTATTTATTTATTTATTTATTTATTTATTTATCTATTTATTTATCCTGTAATCCCATCTTTGATGATTTCACCAGGTGGGTCACGCGGATGCAATGACAAACCAAACTTGCACAAAGGAGCAAAGAAGTTGCATTAGGCGTGACACTACATGTAAAGAGGTATAGATACATATGATCTTAGTGCATTAGCGCAAGCTCTTGGGCCAGTTGGTGCATGATGAACTCGAAAAAGGCGCTACCAGCGAATACACAAGGACGGGTACACAAGAAAAAGGCGTTAGACATGGACGGACGCTGGACGTTCAGCTGCATTTTAGTGGATGCACATTGCCGCGTAAAACATCCGACGCTCACAACTCCTCCCAAGACATGTGCATCAATATCAGCTCGATCCCCTTTTACCAACCCGCTAGGTTGGTAAAATTTTGAAAGGCAATTTGAAAGGCTGCCAAGATTTCCCGTTCATATTTTGTTTTTCCCCTCCCCTCAAATGGTCACACGATCGAACATCGGCACAGTTTCTTTCTTTTATTTGTTTCTTTTTTTTTTTTTTTTGAACTTGTTGCAGCTGCGGAAACGAACTGCCAAATTGTTTCCCTGGTCCACGCTTAAGCTCTTATAGACGCACGTATACCCCTCTGGTTTACACTATATATACACTTTTCCACATGCCAATGGAATGCGGTAAACAACACCATTGTTGCACTCAGTGAAGGATTTCACGTGGTTTATTTTACAAGCCCCTCACTTTCTCTCCTCGTTTCCAATTGTAGCGCACAGGCCAGCCGGGTTGCCAGCTGCAGAAAATACTACGCTTATACACCTTCCCTTTCAGCCACGTTCGTAATCTTCTACCAATACGTAACAATGTTTTATGTAGTATGTACGACATTACTTCGCTCTGATGTCGGCGACCTGCAAGACCCTTCACTTTCCGCAATTAGGCTTCCGCAACAGCCCTAATGGCCGAGAGAGGCTGCGAGCAAGCTCTCAACTTGCTGTTTCAGGCTACACGACATGCGGTGGCAGCAGCTCTTCTGCACTGCGTCCAGAAGGCGTCCAACCGCTACACCCCTGTTCACCACTTTAGACTGATCAGAGTCGTACGACATTAGTGCTTTATTAATAAAAACATCCAGAAAACATGGTTACTGTTGTGAAAAGCTAGTTGTTAGTAGAGGAATCTAATGGCTTTGTCATCCGGCAGTTCGTAGGTGAAATTTATACCGCGATTTATTACCACGAATGTATATCCTGTGCTACACTATGTCTCCTAGTGAAAGCCTTAATAAGCTAAAAACAATCATCAACATATCTAAACACACGGACCACATGATGGTTGTTCAAGGATGTGCAAATGAGGTACGCGACCCTTTAATCTCGACCAGGGCAGACTCCCAATAACAGCAGTATGTGGGCGAGTTGGTGTAACATACTTCAAGAAAAATACAGCGCAAGAGAGACGCAAGTAACGGGACAGCAGCTCAAAAAACGCCCCCAAAATCATGCCTACGGTTTTGAAAAGAACCTCCCTACTAAGCTCAGTCGCTTCACGCACCGCTACAAACAATTCGTCGTGGGGGAACTGAGTAATAAAGGCCCTCTATGCTCAAAGAAAAAGCCGTGCTGGCTCCAGGTAGGCCGTCCTTTAACACTTCTACCAAGTCCGCTCAACTTCGGAGGGCGAACGGGTCCACTGCCTTCAAGGTGTTCAGATGACGCTGAAGGTAGCAGCTGCTCATTGTTTTTTGCCAGGATCAACCTTGTGTCACAATAGCTCTGAGTGGGCAGTCCTCCTTATGGGGCTTCGCCGTGAAGACTTGACGCCGGTCGTCACTGCACTTCTCGGCTGCCCTAATTAGCCAACCATTTTTGGTTGCACTTCTCTAACAATCTCACCTGCCAGCGCCTGTGGCTCAGGAGCTTCATGAACAATTTTTGTTTTCTCCAGTTCACACAATTCGTTTAAAAGGAGACGCTGCACGCTATGCAGGTCGGGAGCAGACGCCACCTTCAACCTACGGCACTTTCGTCACCGTCGTGAACCTTTTCATCGCTACAAATTGTGCCAGGTGCTTGCACACTCAGTGCTTGCTTCTTCTGCAGAAGCAAACGCTCCTCCATGGAGGAGAAGAGTTGTGGCTTCGATATATTACCGCAACAACGGGTGCTAAACGAAACCACCCCACCGACGCCGCGCGCTCATATTTGCGGTGTTGTGCAGCGTTTCACTCGCCGCGGCTGCATACTAAGCGATCGTAAAGTCTCGATGTTTTTAAACATTTAAAAAATTTCTCGCAGTTTCACCCGAAAGGCGAAGCACCAATTGCGATAGCAAATTAGTAGAGAGCTATACGGAGTAAGGATGGTAGTTTTATCAGCTGTATAAACTTGGACATGCAGCAGCACCACCAACGCGCAGAACAGTTGTCGACGCCGTCGGCGTTTTGCCCACGTTCGCACCGAACGCGCGCGGCGTTTTTATATAAATACGTATTTGGTGCCGCAGCTAAACGATCGCCTCCCCTCCCTCCCTCCCTCCCGTCCCCCCACAGCCTTTCGCGCGACGGAAAAAGTTGCGTTTGCTCTCTATATATGGAAAGGAGGAAAGAGACGCTTAATTCTGCAATCCTTCAGGGAGCATGGCGCAGAACGCGCGTTTGCTCTCCGACGCGCGTTCGCTCCCCGTGAAAGCGCGCGTCCCTCGCTCCCTTTCACTCGCACATACAGCGTCCGGAGCGCGGCGATGATTTCATCGCCGTTGGCGTCATACGGAACCTCACGGCGATGGCGACGGCGACGCTGACGGCAGAAATCTGCTTTGGAGTGTCCATATAATTGCTATCGCAATAATAAAGGCCCTCCATGCTCAAAGAAAAAGCCGTTCTGGCTCCAGGTAGGCCGTCCTTTAACACTTCTACCAAGTCCGCTCAACTTCGGAGGGCGAACGGGTCCACTGCCTTCAAGGTGTTCAGATGACGCTGAAGGTAGCAGCTGCTCATTGTTTTTCGCCAGGATCAACCTTGTGTCACAATAGCTCTGAGTGGGCAGTCCTCCTTATGGGGCTTCGCCGTGAAGAAGACTTGACGCCGGTCGTCACTGCACTTCTCGGCTGCCCTAATTAGCCAACCATTTTTGGTTGCACTTCTCTAACAATCTCACCTGCCAGCGCCTGTGGCTCAGGAGCTTCATGAACAATTTTTGTTTTCTCCAGTTCACACAATTCGTTTAAAAGGAGACGCTGCACGCTATGCAGGTCGGGAGCAGACGCCACCTTCAACCTACGGCACTTTCGTCACCGTCGTGAACCTTTTCATCGCTACAAATTGTGCCAGGTGCTTGCACACTCAGTGCTTGCTTCTTCTGCAGAAGCAAACGCTCCTCCATGGAGGAGAAGAGTTGTGGCTTCGATATATTACCGCAACAACGGGTGCTAAACGAAACCACCCCACCGACGCCGCGCGCTCATATTTGCGGTGTTGTGCGGCGTTTCACTCGCCGCGGCTGCATACTAAGCGATCGTAAAGTCTCAATGTTTTTAAACATTTAAAAAATTTCTCGCAGTTTCACCCGAAAGGCGAAGCACCAATTGCGATAGCAAATTAGTAGAGAGCTATACGGAGTAAGGATGGTAGTTTTATCAGCTGTATAAACTTGGACATGCAGCAGCACCACCAACGCGCAGAACAGTTGTCGACGCCGTCGGCGTTTTGCCCACGTTCGCACCGAACGCGCGCGGCGTTTTTATATAAATACGTATTTGGTGCCGCAGCTAAACGATCGCCTCCCCTCCCTCCCTCCCGTCCCCCCACAGCCTTTCGCGCGACGGAAAAAGTTGCATTTGCTCTCTATATATGGAAAGGAGGAAAGAGACGCTTAATTCTGCAATCCTTCAGGGAGCATGGCGCAGAACGCGCGTTTTCTCTTCGACGTACGTTCGCTCCCCGTGAAAGCGCGCGTCCCTCACTCCCTTTCACTCGCACATACAGCGTCCGGAGCGCGGCGATGATTTCATCGCCGTTGGCGTCATACGGAACCTCACGGCGATGGCGACGGCGACGCCGACGGCGACGCCGACGGCAGAAATCTGCTTTGGAGTGTCCATATAATTGCTATCGCAATAAAAATTGTGTACTCATTCTATTTTCAAATAATAATAAGAAAATTTTTAACATTTGGTTAGTTTCCACGTTGTTCTTATTTAGCGATGCAGGCTTGGATGCTTTGTGAGCAGGGTGCGACCTTCGGCTTCGCTGCGACGGAAATCACGCTGTAGCAGACGCATGTGAAAGTTGTCAGCGAAAATCGCTCTATAGGACATGCGCGGCACAACGATTTTTTCGCCCCAATCGCGCCATGTGAAACAGCTTTAAGTGTAAAAAAATATCCCATTGTGCTACTCGAAGCCGCCACCGAAGCCTCTTTCCCGAGTATGTAGCGAAGGGGTCGGTTTACCATTTTGTAGCCAAATTTAGCATAGCAAATCCCCAATATAGCTAAACCCCAGCATAGCAAATCCCACCAGAGCACCAGCTTCGCAGAACTTCCCTCTTTACAGGGTGGAAGGGAAGGGCTCTGACTTTTTAAGCGAAGCTTTATAGGCTCACAAGTGTCGGCGGCGGTGGCGGCGGCGGCGGCGGCGGTGTCACGCTGAAAAGTGGGCCGATCCTGATGATAGTGCAGAAAAGGTCCAAGCTGAATGGCACATACCAGGGGGAAAAAGAGAGAAAGAGAGAGACAGAAAGATAGAGAGAAAGAAATAAGGTAAGAAAGAAAGAGAAGGGAAGAGAGAGTGAGAAAGAGAGAGAGAGAAAGAAATAAGGAGAGGGAAAGAAATATAGATAGAGAAAGATAGAAATATAGATAGAGAGAAGAAAATCACCACGAAGGTCAGATACACACACGACCAGCTTCGCTTACGCCCATTTTCTCGACAGGAGAAGGGCTGGTGATCTTTTGTAAATAGTTTCATGGCCAATAATGTTCTGCTGTGTGGTTATGCTTTTTGATATACAGGGTGTTTCAGCGAAAACTTTCAAAAATTTTTCAAGGTTTAAATATAACTGGAACGCCAATGCATTTCTCTGCAAAGAATTAATATCTAGAAACTGCTGTCATCTTGAGAATTCGTTCCAAGTGGATCCGCCTTGCAAACTCCACGGTTACAATTTGTAAGTTGCAATATGGGCCAGAAGGTAATTAATTAAAAACTTAATTAGGGTGTTTTTGTTAATTAATGGATTATGCATTTAAATTTTTTGTGCAAGTAACGTCCGCCTCTTCGAGTAGACCAGCTCATTCATTGTTTATTGTTTATTGTTATTGCATGTACAAAAAAACTGGCTTACATATTGTTGGAACTTCGTCTTTCATACGTCTAGCAGACGATCGTTCATCATCATCGTTTTGCGCCTCACGAGCTCCGCTCGCTCGAGGGCACGAAGCCATTCTATTTTCATAATTCGCTGTTTCAATAAAAGAAGAGTACGCGCTTAAGATGTGCCGTCTCTGTTTCATCAAGACAGCGTGGTGGCCGGCGGACCTTGAGGTCCAATAACGTGGTGCCGAAACGCCCTGGGATCTTCTGAACGACGTCAACCTCATCGATTCACGGTATCGTGCTGCGATACCTGTGCATTTGGCGAAGAGTTACCGGCTGCCAACTGACTCATGGAACGGCTACTCCGACCACGCCAGTGCCTACGCTCGCAATTGGACGACATACTAAAAGAAGCGGAAGGCATTCTACGAGAACAGCAAGAGCCAGCAACATCAGCAGGTCAGCGTTTTACATGACCGGATTGACGCACTCTACTTGCAGATAGCGAAAACAGATGATAACATTCTAAACGAGATGCCTGACGATCTAATTGAGATTGAGTCGTTAAGCGCGTGCAAATATGGAGACAAGGTGGTTAGAATGACATCAAAACTTCTTTTCGAGCTTCAAAACAGCCGTACGTCCCAAGCTTCGCGCCAGAGGAGCAGCCCAGCTTCAGTCAGCGTCAAGTCTAGACTGCCGCAGTTGGAACTGATGAAATTCGATGGTAACCGAAAGCAATGGCACCGTTTTTTAACACAGTTTTCGACGGCAGTGCACAAAAAGGAAGAGCTCAGCACTGCTGACAAGTTCAATTACCTGAGCACCCTACTCAGTAGAGCAGCCGCTTCAGCCATATCTGGACTCCAGGCAACTGAAGAGTACTATCAGGACGCCATAGATATTCTCAAGAAACGCTTCGGAATTGCAAGTATAATCGTTCAAGAGGACCTTCGAAGCCTTTTAGATTGAGACCTATCTCGTCGTCTTCAAACATCACGCAACTTCGAGATCTCTATGACCAAGTACAGGTGCATATAAGGAGCCTCAAAGATCTTGGAACGAGCCCTTCAACGTACTGTTCCATGTTACGGGAGATTCTTTTACGAGTCTTACCATCAGACTTAGTGCTAAAATTTCATGAGCTTTACGAGCCGACGAAAGCGTCCACAGCGGTATCAACTAATGAAGCGGAAGTTGACTCAGAGCACCGGATGACGAAAGCAGAGAAAGAGTTACAAAGTCTTCTACACTACTTCGATGATCAACTTCAGTGCCGAGAAGCTGTGATATACTTCTGCGAAAATTCCAGAAGTCGTCCAAAAAAACAGAGAGACATCGCGAACTGTTTAGCATCGCAACGTGTCATCAACAGCGGCTCTACAAAATGTGTTGGAGACGCGTGACCTGTGCCTGTTTTGCAAATGATCTAGGCATAGTGCTGAAGTCTGCGACAATAAAGAAGTAAGTCTGACATACAAGAAACAGATTCTCACCAAGGCCGGGCGATGTTTTTGATGTCTAAAACAAGGTCATAGGGCAAGGGACTGTAGAGGAAGACGGAGATGTGACCGATGTTCTCGACGTCATGTCACTTCGATGTGTAACCGTCTTTCTCAACAAGCGAGCCCCGTTATATTATTGTAGTGCTTGACGGCGAGAGTGGCGGGCACGGCAACTTCAAAGCATTACAGTATTCTCTTCGACGCCGGAAGCCAGTGCAGCTTTATTACCGTAGAGGCATCACGCACACTCGGCTGTCAGTTTCTACAAGAGGAAACGGTGAATGCAGGAGTTATCGGAGGACGGAAGACTCGGAAAACAATGAGAACAGTCCGTGTGATCGTCTTCCCAGAAAAGACAGATAAATCAATTGAAATCGAAGCCTTAGAAGTGGAGGACATCTGTAGCGAGCACATTAACATTCCAGATGAAGAAGTTATAAAGAAGATGGAAGAAACTGGATTGGATACACGACCCTCTCTTTAGGTGGAGACAACGGAAATTCTGTAGCTATACTTATAGGTTCAGACTACTACCCGCAACTTGTGACTCGCGACGTAAAAAGCGTGTGGAAATAATGGAAGGATCTAAAAGCTGTGCACACTAAATTTGGATGGACTGTGCAAGTGCCACTTCCTTTGCCAGGCAGCATTGTTTCACTGTTCCAGCGTCATTGTGCTCCGAACCTGCGTAGAAGAGGACACTGTCTCGTAGGTTATCTCACGATTTTGGGACCTGGATAGTCTTGGTGTCACAGCTGATGAGGAAAGCCTGTTCGATAGTGAACTGATGATACAAGAGTTCGAGAAAAATGTAACTAAAAGGGACGGTCGTTTTCAAGTTCGACTTCCTTGGAAGGAAACGGTGGACTTGGCAGACAATTTCTCCGTGGCCACTAAACACCTTGGCAATTTTATGCGCAAACTCAGCAAGGACCGCAGCCTATTGGAAAGGTACGGCAAGACCATTCGGGGATATCTGGAAGATGTATCAGCTGAAAAAGTTTCCTATTCAAGTTGCACGAGGAAATTTCGAATTTACTACATGCCACATCGAGCGGTGATCAAGGAAGACCGGACTACAACAAAGATTCGCATCGTTTTCGACGCATCCTCGCATGAACGTGGAGCGAAGTCATTAATCGTAAATTCGGAATCCGGGACGAGCTCAAACCCAGACGTAGCCGCATTTCTTCTACGTTTCCGGCGATACAAAGTCGCTATGACAGCAGATGTTGAAAAGGCCTTCCTTCAAATCGCCTGCATGAGGAGGACAGAGATTCAGTGCGATTCATCTGGTTTACAACGCCTCCTCGGATAAACTAATCTTTACCAGAACAAAGAATCTGGAGGATGACCAGAGTGTCATTTGGAGCCACTTCAAGTCCTTTCCTTTTGATGGTCGCGTTGCAACATCATTGTCGGTGCGCCGACGTTAGCTACAGAACGACAGCTCTACTGCTTCAGAAATCCATGTAGATGGACGACCTTCTGATTGGAGCTGACACAACAGAAGATGCCATTAGGATGCATCAAGAACTTCAAGAGGCAGAATTCTACCTGATACGTATCGAGCGAAGGACACATTTCAGCGACGAACTGACGTGGCTTTCGGAAAACAAGCCTATTCTCTTGCTGATCGAGATTGAGCATGCACGACTTTTCTTCGACAAGGACAGATTAATTCGTGTACAAAGTCGTGCGCACAGCAAAAACGAGAACTATGAAAATCATAATTTTATTCTTTTGCCGAAAACACTCACTTTACAACGCTGACTATCCGAAAAGCACATATGAAGTTTAAAGCACCTAGCGGATTTCCGCTGAACTATTACGTCATACATATGAAGTTTCTCCATGGTGGCGTACGAGATACCCTGATTCAAATTCCACAAGCCAGACAGCTAGTCAAGAAAACCATACGTCGATGCCTGGTATGTCAGCGGCTGCAAGCAAAGCCAGTGCAGCAAGAAACACCTCCTTTACCAGAAGACCGGTTTACAAAAGCAGAACCTTTCTTGGTCACAGGGGTTGACTTTGCTGGACCATTATACGTCAACGAAAGTGGTCATCAACGTGCTTATATTGCACTATTTACTTGCGCTGTCACTCGGGCCATACATTTAGAGTTGGTCGAAGACATGACTGCCGAAAAGTGCCTATTTGCTTTAAGGATATTCATTTCACGAAGAGGAATATGCAAGATCGTGTACAGCGACAATGCCATCACTTTTGTGAAGTCGTCCAAAATATTGGGGAACTACATAACGGACGTGATGCAAAGGTGTGCTCCTATTCACCACGTTTGCCGACCGGATCCGAAGTCAGACGCCCTGTTCAACTGCTCTGCCCATTGGAAATTGAATAACGCCATCTGCTGGGCGCGGGAAGATGTTGGAACTTCGTCTTTCATACGTCTAGCAGACGATCGTTCATCATTATCGTTTTGCGCCTCACGAGCTCCGCTCGCTCGAGGGCATGAAACCATTCTATTTTCGTAATTCGCTGTTCCATTAAAAGAAGAGTACGCGCTTAGGATGTGCCGTCTCTGTTTCATCAAGACAGCGTCATAGCCGGCGGACCTTGAGGTCCCACAGTAATAAGCTGTGGGACCTCCTATCATTAGTGGGTACATAAGCGTATTAGAACAGCAAGAAGAGGGCGAACAAACAAAGAAAACAAAATAAAACGCCTCAAAAATACAATTCGTAGGGAACAAGTTGTAATAAATAGAAAACAATTAGATATGTATTAAAACTACAATTGTGTCAACTGCCACACGCAACCTTTAAACATTCTTGAAAGTGTACGCTGAAACACCCCCGTATGTACTTCTGTTTATCGTCGCTTACCAATGTATTGAATTTCGCGCGTTCATTTGTTTTCCTTGTATTTTCTTGAAATTTTGCTGCGTTAAGCCACGTTTTGTATACAATTCTTTTTTTGAACCGAGGGTCCCGTTTGAGTCGTTGACCTCGGGACCATCGTCTGCATACTATCTGTGCATAATTATTGCTTGTTGAATGGATAATAAACTGAAACTGAACTGAACTTAGTGGACATAAATAGGATGTTCGTGATGATGATGAATGCGACACGGCTTTCTGCAGGTGAAGCAAGTGCTGGGTGCGGGCGGGATCACGTGGCCCCTGGCTTCGGAGCGGGCGGACTTTCTGTCGGCCATCTTCTACATGGCGCGCCACGTGCACGCGCCGGTGTTCTTCGACGTCGTCCAGGAGGAAGCGGGGGCAGCAGCGCCGTCCATCTACTTGGTGGTCGACACGCCGTACGAGATGACGTACGCCAAGCTGACCGAGCTCGCGAGCAGCGGCCACGCGGAAGAGCACTTCCGTGCCTGCTGCCAAGCTTTCTCGGGGCTCGGCCGGTGCCACACGCTGTACAGCGACTTCGTCGAGATGAAGAGCTTCCTCGACGGCGCGAGGCACGGCACGAGCCGCTACACGCCGTCCATTTCTGAAGCTCGCTGGGAGGCCGTGGTGCGACGCTTCTTCAACGTCGGCCTCGGTGCCTTGGCGACCCAGAGCCTCGACAAGTTCGCGTCGGTGTTTAGGCTGCACGATCAGCACGGCGAGCAGAAGGCGCTCGACCTCGTCGGCTGGCTCGCCGTCCAGGTATTGATCCACTACACCAACTCCGCACTGATGGCGAGCTTCTACCGCGAGCCAGACATTGCGGAGAGGCAGCAGCGACAACTCTGCTTCGCGGCATCGTACTCGGCGTACGACCACGCCGTCAACCGCCTCCTTCTGGAGGACGCAGAATTAGCCATCGACCAAGTCAGGCGTCTCGCGGAAGAGATTCGTGCCGCCTTCAGGAACGTGTTGCGGCGTGGAATTCTGCTCAGGGGAAGTTCCGTGCCGGAGCCCAAAGCAGCGAGGCTTAATCGAACATTCGAGATCCTGGAAGCGTCCATGTCGCCACAGCCAGCCGGCGAGTTTCCGGAGGTGAGCGAACGTCCTCTAAAGAACAAAATTCTGATCGGCTCGCACCTGAGAAAGCGTGCACGCTCCCAGCCGCCCGGCACCGCCGGCTTCTCATACGATGCCTACGACCCGAGTGTGTTCGGCGACTTCCGGATACATGCGCAACACCTGAACGCACCCTGGTACGTGTCCGACGCTCCTCCGGGCGTCCTTCTCGGTGGTCTCGGCATGAGGCTCGCCGGCGCACTGTTCATCGACTACGTTGAGCGATCGCTGGATTTTAGACACACCTTGATCGAAAACCGCAAGTGTCTCGGTACCAATGAGACGACAAGCGAACGCTTCGGCGAAGATTTGCAGGCGGCCACGGCGTCTATTAATGTTGTGTGGAGCCTGTACGAGGAACGGTCCGCGAGCCGCACGACCACCATCAGAGTGTCCAACAATGACGTCATAGTGTTCAAGTTCGCCTGCTGGCTTTTCTGCGGTGACTTGGAGCGTGGCAGCCTCATGTGCAACACGTTCACGAGGCACAGCCCCCATTTCTCCCGCGTCTTCCGCTGTCGTCGCGGGTCGAGCGCCAAGTGCGTCATGGGCGTCTAATTCTATGCAGCACCGCTGCACAATGCGAACAATGCCTCAAAGCCAGGGCGCATTTAGTGGCACGCTTTTAAGGGGTTATTATCGACAAGTAAAAATTAGTGCTTAGGGAAAACCGAGCATGGTCCACTGATGTTGTGCACTCACAGAGATGGATCTTGCAACTGATGTGCCAAACATGCTCTTCTGATTTCATTTAATGTGGTTAGATTTTCATCTTTGAATTGAGTACGTTGATCACAGCCGCTTGCCTTTGACCCGTCCGATTCACAAGCGTCAGCTGCACGACGCAAACCTCTTTGTAAATGCTACAAGACGCGTGCCCCTTCCACAAGTTTCTTGGGAGCACTTGGTGTTTCTTTGCGCAGTCAGCCAGAAAATGTAACACGTGTAAACATCATTGGCTCACACCTCCATATCACAGGGGTCGAAAACGGTGCGGTAGAAACGGTGCGAGAATATATCCATTGCGTTGCGCGTTGGGCTTTGGAGCACCTCGATCTCACGAGCGCTCGTCGGTGGGCAGCCCTTAATATTCGCGAAGGAAAAAAAAAAAAAAAAAAAAAAAAAAAAAAAAAAAAAAAAAAACCTTGGAAGACGCTTAAGCTTCGCCTTTAAGTGTGGAAGGCGATAGCGTTATCGGGTGCCGTTGACGCCGACACCTGATTTTTTGCTACACGAGGCCCGATAGAAAACATTCGTGTGCCGATGCCGGCGGCCGTGCAGGGCAGAGCAATGGCTCGTACCGGCAGAGGCTACAAGCAGTGACTCAAACGTGTCTCATACCGCCCTAAGCAAGCAAAAAGGGGTTTGAGTTTCCGCGTAATAAAATTATGTTTTAATTAAGTATAAGTATAATTAAGTATAATCCAACGCTATCATGTCTGCAGGTTGTGTGTAAGTCGGTCTTTACGAATTTTCTCATGCGTTCTACTTTGAGAAATTCAATTAGTTCAGTAATACCTATGCGCCACGCGGTGGGCCTGCGTGGTTGTGGTTCTGGATGACGTTTTTCTTGTGGACAACGCCGCCGCCGCCGGCGGACACCGACACCGGATTTTCTGCGACAGGGGGCCCTGTATCGCGTTAAACAAGGCAGGTAAAACCATTGGTCTCCAAGAACCGGCGGTGCGCGCAGGCTTTTTCAGGAGCCTACAGCAAAAGACGACGGCGAAATTGGTGGCCCAATGTGGATAATGCACGTTGTTACGCGAAGGACGAGGCAATTAAACGAGAATCTATTTACAGATTATATTTACAGCAGCGGTTGCAGCGCTGACCGGTTGGATTCACAGCGCGAGCCCAGTTCGTTCTTCCTCCTCTTTGCTCGAGTGATGGCACCCGCGCGCCTCGTTCAAACGACCAAATACAACGCGCGTGTAGCATAATCCCCCGGCGGCAGAAGCGACGTCTCGGAGCGTCTAAATGTCATCACTTGGAGGGTGATACTGCTTCAGTTGTGTAACGTGCACGATATCACTGGACTGGGAGGCATATGGGGCGTCAGAGGCGATTTCGTAGGTGACTGGAGTCACGGCACGAAGCACTCGGTGTGGGCCTGTGTAGCGAGGCAGCAGTTTTTCTGACAGGCCGACCTGACGCGACGGAGACCACAGAAGCACCAAAGAACCAGGCGGGAAGTGGACGTGTCGCCGGTCGTACAAACACCTTTGACTCTCTGGGGAGTTCAGAAGGCGGTCACGGGAAATTTCCCTTGCGTGGGCAAAGCGGGCGATGACGCCAAGTGCATATTCACTGGTCGGTGCCGCGTGAACAGGGAGAGTTGTGTCGAGGGGCAATGCTGGTTCTCGGCCGAACAGAAAAATATATTGTAGCTTAGAGTATAAAAAATGGTGAGATTTAAAACTGCCAGAAAAGAGCGAGCTTGGATGCATGGGTGCCACCGCCTCGTTTCAAGGGGGATACTCATTTCATCATCATCATCATCATCATCGTCGTCGTGCACTCCGCGGGCCGCGGGCGTAGCTTGCAGCTAGGCAGAAAATTCCTTGCGGCGCTTCTACCACCGTTACGACGAATTATTTAAGGGCATATTTGTTAGCTTGCACAATTTTATTGTGCTGAAGTTCGTTAACTCGGCACGCCGACGTATATTTTAGCACTGACCGTGCAAGCACGATCTGCTGGCATGAGCGGCTTGACTCTGCAGGAGAACTAAGCTTAGACACAGACAAGCGCTTGTCTGTGTTTCTTGTCGTCCCGTCTTCTTTTGCACTTGTAAACTTTTTAGACTATGGAATACCAACTAGCCCAAACTGCCACCCTTCTAAGAATAAGCTCTCCTAGCGGAAATGACCTTTTGGTGCTGCATAGCCAAAAGAGAGCGAATCACCGCACAAAAACTTTCACGATTTCTTCAGAGCATGTCGCCAAACGCTGAGTTGAAAATCTTCGCCGCGCGCAGGCATATGAATATAGGGTGTCCCAGCTAATTTTAGCCAAGCTTTTCAACGAAAAAAAGGAAAAAATGATTGAAAAAAAAAAAAAACACGATGCAAGACAAGATTGTAAGATAAGACTAAGACACATGGTGTTCGGTCGTCAGAGGTCTGACGACTGAATATATGTCTTCATATATTGTGAGATAACGTTTAGACCGTCAGACTCTTCTTTATTCTCTCAAGCGAGAGCCCCACCACCAGGCCCAAAATGGTGATGATGAGTATGTACAGATGAGAATATGAAGCGCATCAATAATGCTCACACTAATTTCCCCGCAAGCGGCCAGCCAGGCCGCGACCTTAGCCAGGAGGGAAACGCCGAACGAATCGTTTGAGACGCGAAACGTGAACGATCTCCGAACCACGACAACGATGGTCCGAAGAAACCTCGACGAGAGTAACACGATAGTTCACTGGGGATGTTTGTTCATTAATAATGTAGGGGCCAAGGTAGCTCGATTCAAACTTCTCACACAAACCGGGTGTATACGAATGGGCGTCGAAAGAAGCACTTCATCTCCAGGACGAAAGGAGACGTCTCGACGAGAGATGTCGTAACGTTGCTTGCGGTCGAGTTGACTGACTTCTGTGTTGAAGCGAGCACGGTGACGACATTCGTCAAGTCGCGAGACGAACTGTTCTGGTATACTGGCCGAGGTGTTAGTTGGGGTAGTTAAGAAAGCGGCGTCGATGGTGAATGTCGGCGAACGGCCGTAAACGAGGTAGAAGGATAAGTACCCTATAGCTCGTTGGATGGCAGTGTTGTGAGCTAATGTCACAAAAGGTAAAAGTTTGTCCCAGTTGTCGTGGCTCGGCCCGATATACATTGGTATCATATCTGTTGGCGTGCGATGAAATCGCTCTGTTAAGCCATTTGTTTGAGGGTGGTATGCGGATGTCGTCTTATGAACTGTGCCACAAGGTCTGAGTACTTCTTCGATCATTGTTGACATGAAAGTCTTGCTGCGATCACTCAACAGTACACGAGGTGCACCATGACGCAGTTCAATGGCACCCAGAAAGAAGTCGGCAACGTCTGAGGCCGAACAAGAGCGTAGATGTGCGGTCTCTGTGTACCGTGTGAGGTGGTCGACAGCTGTCACGTTCCATCGATAACCTGCTGGCGTTATGGGCAGAGGTCCGACCAAGTCGATTCCAACGATGGCAAGAGGTGTCCTCGGGACATGGGATGGGCTGTAAAAGACCAGCAGGTGGCGAAGTCGGTCGTTTCTGCCGTTGACACTGGACGCAAGAAGCGATGTACTTGGCCACAAAGGTAGACATGCCTGGCCAAAAGAAACGACTCCTAACGCGGTGGTATGTTTTGTGGAAACCCAAGTGACCAGTAGATGGGTCGTCGTGAAAGGCTTCAAGGATTTGTGTGCGCAGTGAACGTGGAAGAACAAGTACCGAGCGGTGTCCGTCGGTGTTGTAAATGTAGCGGTGCAGCACATCGTTGTCGAGCTTAAATAGTCGCAGTTGTCGACGTAATCGGGCTCCAATTCGGTGCAGAAATAGTACCGCACAGGCGTTGGTTGATGATGATGCAGTAGGGATCAGAACGTTGACACGAGGCGAACTTAGTACCGCGATTAGAAGATGGTGTGTCAGTAACCGCTAGCGGTAATAACGTAAGTGGAAACGTAGTCTCATCATCCTGTGGCGCGGAATGGAGAGACGTGCTCGAAGATAATATTGGAAGTATCAGCGAGACAGAGCGTCCGCATCTTGATGTTTTTTTTTTTTTCCCAGACTTGTACGCAACTTCAAAATCGTACTCTTGTAATCGGACCACCCAGCGACCAAGGCGTCCAGACAAATTTTTCAGTGACGACAACCAGTATATGGCGTGATGGTCGGTTATGACAAGTGGCGTCCATAAAGATATGGTCGAAATTTTTGTATTGCCTAAACTACTGCGAGGCATTCCTGCTCTGTGATCGAGTAGTTCTGTTCGGCAGCCGTTAATGCGCGACTGGCGTAAGCAAAAACTCTCTCTCGTGCAGTGGTATCACGCTGAAGAAGGACAGCACCGATCCCATGGCCACTAGCGTCGGCGTGCAAACAAGTTGGTGCGTTCTCATCGAAGTGACAGAGGACGGGGTCGGATGTCAAGGCTTACTTGAGGGCTTGGAAAGAACATTTGCAGTCGTCTTTCCGAGTTAGAGCAGTGCCCGACGTCAGCAACTTGTGCAGCGGCGACGCCATGGCAGCAAAATGACTGACGAAGCGGCGGAAGTAGGAAGCCAGGCCCAAGAAACTTCTTAATTGTTTTTGATTTTCGGAGCGAGGGAAGCGAATCACGGCAGCACCCTTGTGGGGATCTGGTCGAACGCCATCATTACTGATAAGGTGGCCCAACACTTTGATGTTCTTTCGGGCAAAATGGCATTTCTTTGTGTTGAGTTGGAGTCCAGCGTTAGAAATGCATGTTAAAGCGTTGTCTAAACGCTCAATGTGTTGACGAAAAGTTGTAGAAAAAATAACGACGTCATTTAAATAACACAGACAGGTCTTCCACTTAAGGCCGCGTAAGACTGTGTCAATCATGTGTTCAAATGTTGCAGGAGCATTACATAAACCGAAGGGCATTACGTTGAACTCGTAAAGTCCGTCCGGTGTTGCAAAGGCTGTCTTGTCCTTGTCCGCTTCGTGCATGAGTATTTTCCAGTAACCGGATCGGAAGTCTAGACTTGAGAAATATTCAGCGCCCTGGAGGGAGTCAGTGGCATCGTCGATTCTTGGCATCGGATATACTTCTTTGCGCGTGATCTCATTCAGTGCTCGATAATCGACGCAAAATCGTACAGAGCCGCCTTTCTTGCGGACCAACACAACAGGGAACGAGCAAGAACTGGACGATGGCCGGGTGATCTCTCTTTTAAGCATGTCGTCAACGTTGTCCGCAATGATTTTCCGTTCTGCGAAAGACACACGATACGGAAGGCGGCGTACAATCGAACTGCCTTCGGTTTCGTTGCGATGCACAACGACGGAAGTGCGCCCCAGAAGCTTGGAGTAACGTCAAATAAAGCGCTGTATTTTTGCAGCAGGGCCATAAGGTCTTTCTGCGCAGCAGTCAGATCGGGATTTATCGCGGCTGTTAAAGTAGAGGTCGCAGCATTATCATCAGTTGTGGTAGACAAAGGTGGTGATTCGGTGTGAAGGGGTATTAGCGAAAGAGGCTCGGTGTCAGTAAAGCAAGTTACACCGGTGCCTTGGGAGAGCACAACTGTCGAAGAGGTAGGGCTACGAACAGCGATCAACGCTCTACCGTCCTGAAACCGCACCATGCTAGGAGCAATGCTAAGCCCACCAGATATGCAGCGACCGCTCGGTGAAAGAAACACATTACCATTTACAATCGTGTAGGAAGTCAGTGTTAGAATATGCTCACTGCCCGGGGGAATGAAGCAGTCAGTACCCGCGAAAAAGCGCAGGCTATGAGCATCGACAGCGGACGAAGATTCAGTGTCCGTCATATGAATAGTTCGCTGACGGCAAGAAATTAAAGCTGACGCTGAGGACAGGAAGTCCCATCCCAAAATCATTGCGTAGGTACACGAAGATAACAAATGTGGTGAAGGATACCATCAATAAAAACACGCGTAGTGCAAACACCGGAGGGCTGAATAAGAACTGCATTAGCACAACGTAGGGGAGGGCCATTATATGGAGTCTTCACTTTTCGCAGGCGAGAACACAAGTCATTACTAATACGGGAAAGCGATGCACCCGTGTCAAGCAAGGATTCAGTCGTACACCTTCAACACACACCAAAAGTACATTTGACGGGCGCGCCGGAGGAGTTTCATGTTGTCCAAAGGAGCAGGCAAGGTGGATGTCGCGCTATTGGCCTGCTGGTCTTGGGACATGGTCGAGTGCAGTTCGTAGATGCGGCGACCCGAGCGGAGCTCCAGGCATCTAGCGTAGGTGAGGCTGGAGAAAGACCGGGAGCGAGAGGACTGAACCACCGGACACTCCACCACTTGTGAGACAAGCTTTAGGCCGTCAGACTCTTCTTTATTCCCTCAAGCGAGAGCCCCACCACCAGGCCCAAAATAGTGATGATGAGTATGTACAGATGAGAATATGAAGCGTATGAATAATGCTCACAATATTATATTGTTACGGTGAAGGGAAAGAAGAAGGTGACGCGAACGAGAGGAAGACGAAGTCTCTGGCCGTTGCCTGAACGCCATATTTCTTCGCTTGTAAATATACATCCTTCTACACTCGTGGGCCTGCTTTCTTCCTGCAACATTTTGGTGGAGGTGCGGGGTACAATCACGGAACTTCGCAGTGGACGTCATCTACCTGCCGCCACAATGGCAGATCAACCGACACAACCGACAACGCCTCAGCAGTCCACGCCCACGGTCATCCTCACTCATCTGCGGGACCCGGGGACATTTTGTGGCACGGACAACACCGACGTCGAGGACTGGCTTGCGATGTACGAACGAGTGTGCGACAACAACAGGTGGGGTCCAACAATGATGCTAGCAAACCTCATGTTTTATCTGAAAGGAACTGCGAAGCAATGGTACGATACGCATGAAGCTGACCTAACAAGCTGGGATGTCTGCAAAGAAAAAATGCGTGACCTGTTTGGCAGACCTGTCGGTCGTCAGTTGGCAGCAAAAAAAGAACTTGCATGCCGCGCTCAGACGTCCACAGAATCCTATGTCGTGTACATACAGGATGTGCTGGCTCTCTGCCGCAAGGCTGACAACACCATGACCGAGGCGGACAAGATTGGTCACATACTAAAAGGTATTGCAGACGACGCCTTCAATCTCCTGATGTGCAAGGATTGTGCCACTGTGGATGCAATTATAAAGGAGTGCCGGCGCTTTGAACAAGCGAAAGGCCGCCGCGTCCCTCAACATTTCGACAGGCTGCCCAATACCGCCGCGACATCTTCGTGCGCAGACCCGCCGCGGTTCGTTCAGCCGACAGGATCAGAAG
Organism: Dermacentor silvarum; assembly: GCF_013339745.2. NCBI lineage: Eukaryota > Metazoa > Arthropoda > Arachnida > Ixodida > Ixodidae > Dermacentor > Dermacentor silvarum. The sequence goes on along the minus strand of NC_051163.1, from coordinate 5,196,640 downwards.
ATCTAACGCGTATCGTTCGCCGTGAGCTTGAGGCCATGGCTCCGGCTCCAATTCGTTCCGACTGTCGGGAAAGTGTGCCCGCTATCTCGCTTATACAAGCGGTCGTTCGGGAAGAAATAGCGAGTTTGGGCATTCCATCTCTCTGCTCGGTCCGCCATACGAACACCTACCAGATTTCTCCGGCCGCTCGCTCCCAGACGCAAAGCTTCCCGCCACTCCGCCGCAACCCCGCTGACTGGCGCACACCGGATGACAGACCCATCTGTTTTAATTGTTCCGGTATTGGACACATCGCCCGTCATTGCCGTAATCGCTGGTCGTCGTCTCCTCGATGGTCGTCTCCGAGTCACTACCGCCGAGTACCAGACAATCGCACTTTCTCGCCCTACACGCCGCCTCGGAACATCAACGCCGACAGTGCTCCACCAAGATCCAGCCGCTCCCCGTCTCCGCAAGGCCGTCGGTCCCGTTCGCCTCTCGTTCACCGCTCTTCGTCCCCATCTGCAACCGGTCGCTTCCCTTCGGGAAACTAAGCGGTGCAGCTCCCGGAGGTGAAGCTGCAACTCCGACCCGGCCCACAAATCCTCTGTTGACCCTGCCTACACGTGGAAACCTACTGGACATTGAAGTTGATGGTGTTCCTGTCACATCTCTCGTTGACACAGGAGCGCAGCTTTCAGTTATGAGCGCTGCTCTCCGCCGAAGGCTCAAAAAGGTTCTGACTCCCGCCGTACCGTGCACTGTGCGAGTCGCCGATGGGAGTACTTCACCTGTTCTTGGAATGTGCACAGCACGTGTGACCATTGCGGGCCATTATAGCGTTGTTTTATTTATCGTCCTCGAGCACTGTCCACACGACCTAATTCTCGGCCTCGACTTCCTTTCGAAACACTCTGCCCAAATTGACTGCTCCGCAGGTGTTGTACAGCTGGATCTGCCGCTTCCTGCCGATGCAGACGCAACCACTTGTGCTTCACCCCGCTTATGTTCTGCTGAGTTTGCACGGCTGTCTCCACAGGCGGCTACCAATGTCCTCCTGACGCCCTGTCCTCCCGTACCTGATGGCGAGTACGTCGTGTCTCCGCTTACTGACGTGGTTTTGTCACGAAATATTGCCCTACCGAGCACCTTAATCCGGATCCTCGAAAACTGCGCTCGGGTGCCCATCCTCAATTTTGGATTTTCGACGCATGTGCTGCCACACGGCATTGCCGTCGCACTTATCACTCCTTTGGATGAATTTGAGATTTCTTCTTTGGCCTCCGAATCCTTCCCGAGTACCAACGCACCTTTGTCACCCATTCCTTCGTGCTCGACGTCTGCGGACGATGTTTGTAAGATGATCGCCCCTGACCTTCCTTCCGAGCAAAGAACAGCTCTTCGTCACCTCCTGTCATCTTATCGGGATATCTTTGATTTGGACGACCGTCCACTTGGTCAGACATCTGTTGTCACGCATCGCATCAACACCGGTGACGCCAGCCCCATTCATAGGCGGCCATATCGTGTCTCCGCCACAGAAAGGGCCATAATCCAGAAAGAGGTCGACAAGATGATGGACAAGGACATCATTGAACCTTCCAGTAGCCCGTGGGCATCACCGGTTGTCTTAGTAAAGAAAAAAGACAACTCGTGGCGCTTCTGCGTTGACTACCGTCACCTCAACAAGATAACAAAGAAGGATGTTTATCCCCTGCCTCGCATTGACGACGCTCTTGACTGCCTTCACGGATCCCAATACTTTTCATCAATTGACCTCCGCTCCGGCTATTGGCAGATTAGCGTCGACGAGATGGACCGCGAGAAAACCGCCTTCGTCACACCGGACGGTCTGTACCATTTTAAAGTCATGCCCTTTGGATTATGCAATGCGCCAGCTACATTCGAGCGCATGATGGACTCTCTGCTGCGCGGCTTGAAGTGGTCTACATGCCTCTGTTACCTCGACGATGTGATTGTGTTTTCGTCGAACTTTGAGAGCCACCTGAGGCGCCTCACGACCATACTCTCCGTGTTTCGCAGGGCTGGCCTTCAGCTAAACTCCTCCAAGTGCCATTTCGGTCGCCGTGAAATTACCATGCTCGGCCATCTCGTAAACGCCGCCGGAATCCAACCTGATCCACAGAAAGTCCACGCTGTGCGCAATTTTCCTGTACCTTGTTCAACAAACGATGTCCGTAGTTTTCTGGGCTTATGCTCTTATTTCCGGCGATTTGTGAAACAATTTGCCGACATCGCTCGCCCTCTCACTGACCTTCTTAAGAAAGATGCCTCTTTCTCTTGGGGACCACTGCAGGAGCAAGCCTTCTCTACCCTGATCGAGCGGCTTACAACCTCCCCGATTCTGTCACACTTTGACCCTTCTGCGCCTACTGAAGTACGAACTGACGCGAGTGGTTATGGCATCGGCGCTGTCCTCGCTCAACGTCAACAGGGCCACGACCGCGTCATCGCTTACGCCAGCCGCCTTCTTTCCACGCCCGAGCGAAATTACTCCATCACTGAGAGGGAATGCCTCGCGCTCGTATGGGCGGTCGCGAAATTTCGGCCGTACCTTTTCGGTCGGAGCTTCTGCGTCGTAACCGATCATCACGCCCTCTGCTGGCTCTCCTCTTTGAAGGACCCAACTGGACGACTTGCACGTTGGGCATTGCGTCTACAAGAATATACATTTTCTATTACGTATAAGTCAGGGCGCCTGCATAAAGACGCTGACTGCCTGTCCCGCAATCCCGTGGATCAACCGGATGATACCGATGCAGACTCGGACATCAGTATTCTGTCTCTCTCCGGCTTTCTCCATATTGGCGACGAGCAACGCCAAGATCCTGTTCTTCGAACACTTATGGAACGCCTAAGCTCCTCGCCTAATGACCCGTCTCTGCGGATGTTCACCTTGCGCGATGGAACTTTATACCGTCGTAGTGTTCGTCCTGATGGCCCGGAGCTCCTCCTAGTCGTTCCAAAGCACCTTCGACTGGCCGTGCTCCAGCAACTTCACGACGCTCCTACTGCTGGACATCTGGGCATCACTCGTACTTACGACCGCCTGCGGCGCCGCTTCTTCTGGCCCGGCATTTATCGGTCTGTGCGCCGTTATGTCACTTCTTGCGACCTGTGTCAGCGCCGCAAGACGCCTGCTATGCCTCCTGCTGGTTTGCTTCAACCAATTGCTATTCCTACAGAGCCCTTCTTCCGTGTGGGCCTCGACCTCCTTGGCCCCTTTCCTATTTCTATGAAAGGAAACAAATGGATTGCTGTAGCAACGGATTATGCCACGAGATATGCCATTACACGAGCGATGCCAACCAGCTGCGCTACAGATGTCGCCGCCTTCCTACTATACGACGTCATCCTGCACCACGGCGCCCCTCGCCAGTTACTCACGGATCGCGGCCGCTACTTTCTCTCGAAGGTCGTCGATGATCTGCTCCGCTCCTGTTCTACAGAACACCAGCTCGCTACCGCATACCACCCTCAAACGAACGGCCTCACCGAACGACTCAACCGCACACTAACCGAAATGCTGGCCCTGTACGTTTCCGACGATCACCGCGACTGGGACGTCGCTTTACCGTACATCACTTTCGCATACAACTCGTCCCGTCATGATACTGCCGGATTCTCCCCATTTTACCTTTTGTATGGCCGCGACCCCACCTTGCCCTTCGACACGTTGCTACCTTCCGCAGTACGATCACCCAGCACTGGTTACGCTCGCGATGCTATTGCCTTAGCCGCCCAGGCCCGAGAGGTCGCCCGTCATCGCCTCACAGTCTCGCAAGCTTCTCAAAAACGACGCTACGACCTTCGGCACCGAGACCACCATTTTTCACCTGGTTCCCTTGTCCTTCTCTGGACGCCTTCACGTCGAGTCGGCTTGTCGGAAAAACTCCTTTCCCGTTATTCTGGTCCATACCAGATCTTACGACAACTGTCCGACGTGACATACGAGATCGCCCCAGTCGGTCAGCCTTCAGTGTCTCCCAACGTCACCAGCGATGTTGTTCACGTCGCCAGGCTCAAGCCCTATGTCTCCCCACTAAGCGACGCTCCATAACCTGC